>NC_132939.1:54162392-54472571 GCF_034638445.1 Ciconia boyciana | reverse complement strand
TCTAACGTCACTTCTTTTCCTCATGCTTCTTCAAAGGCCCCTGATGTACGTGTATTTTCTGCAACCTGCCCCCGGCAGGGCCTGTTTAACACCTCCTTCAAGGAAACAGGTTGCACTTTGTTCCTGCTAGATGCAACTATTTCACCTCAACAAATCCGCCAGACTTCCCAGAAGCGCAGGGTGGCTGTGTGCCCCTTAGCTTTCCCCGACGCATGCTGATGGGGAATTTGCTTCATCACAGAACAAGCAGAGATCCCATGGCAGCTAGTTACGTGGCAGTCCCCATCACAGCTGCCCCAGGGCAGCCTCCTCCTTTCCTGCTAGCAGCAAGCAAAATCCTCTACCCTCACCTCCCTTCCTCTGCTGTCTTGCCAGAACACAGGGCTTTCCTTGTCTCTGCGTGAAGATCTGGTGACTCAAGGAACGAGCAAAATCAGGGCACAAAGAGCATGTTGCTGTCTTTGCTGTCCTTCCACGCCACCTATTTCACACAAGGAAGCACATCTCTTGCTCTGCCATCTCTGGTTATAGAAATCCAATTATTATGGTTTGCATGTCAACTTCAGTCTATTCTTTGAGGGGCTGTCGGACGGTGTATAACAAGCAATGTGTATATGAGTATGGCGAATACCTTTCTTCTAGGAATTTTAAAGTAGGTTTAGGTAGCAAGAAAGGCTCAGATAGTAAGAAAGACAGACAAAGAATAAAATTAAAGAGCTAGCAATAGTCCAGCTCTATATATTCACAGAATCTCATCATTATCACTGATAAAAATGAAGCCTGTTTAGCATAATAAGCATCAGTCTTCAATCTATTTTTCAGCCCTTGAGGATTCAGTTATTGTGGATTGGTTACTAATAAACAGATAATACTTTAAAGTATTCTAAGCTTTTCTTTAGCCATGATTTACTGCCCTGAGTGTCATAAAATTGAATGGAAATATACACACTAAAAAAAAGTCGGGATAAATTAGACTTTAAGGATTTGATCTGTAATGCTAGAAAGTCACAGTTCAGATGGTCATGAATATAAAGGTGTTGCTTACAGCAAAACAGAATCGCATTCTCTAAGTAAGGCAGCTGACATTATTTCTGTAGTAGGCACCCAGAGGTACCTTCTGCAACATGTGGCGTGACCCCAGCTCTCACTGAAAATTACGCACATCCAGTTTTCTCACTGGTTTGCAGGAGGCTTTCTGGACCTTGCATGATCACACCTTCCAGTTAATTTGTAAATTCTCTAGAGCATGTACTGTAATCTGAGTTTGGCATACCATCCTGCACAGCGGGACCCCAGTTTTGATTAGGCCTTCCACACAACACAGCAATACAAATACATCATTAATAATAATAAACAGTACACATTTGGAATGAAAAGCAAATGAAACATCCAAAAGTCTAAGAAATGAATCATGGACAAAAAATGAATCAATGGAAGTGAACTGGGTTTTTTTCCAAGTGTATTTTCTCTTCAATAAACTCTGATAAATATCCAGAGAGTGTTTCAAAGCTTGAGCTTCCTAGTGCAAAGGAAGGGTAAATGAACTACAATAGACATTTGGGTTGGTTTTATTTTTAATAAGTGGTGGCACATAATCAATTTTTCCTACTAACGCTCTTGAATTTGGAGATAAAATGCTATGTGTATGTACATAGCATTGTACATATGTGCATGTACAAATGTGCATGTACAAATACTGATAGTGATCATCATCAGTATTTCACAGAAGTCCCTGCAAAAACATGAATAAAGCATTACATCATTCTGTATGAGCAGAGGTACTGAGAACTGTTGTGTGGCTCAGACAGTATCTCATTCTGCACTTTGTTCTAAAGAGGAGATGACATTTTACAATATTTAAGGCATATGTAAGATTTTGCTCATTAGGACATCTGGAGATTATTTTAAATAAATCAAACCAAACATGTCTCCAGCCTGCTAAAAATGGAAGATCAATTTATTTCTGAGACCACGGTGTGAGGATTACAATTAGGTGACCAGGGAAGTGATGTGTGTGCACATGCTCTGGGGGTGTTTGTCAGATGGTGTGAATCTCCTATTCTCTCATCTCAGAAAACATACTCACCTGCATATAAATGCAATTAGCCTCCATTTTCCACTCCTCTGCAGCGAGGTTTGTAACTCAGTGTTTTATAACCTGTCTCCTGCACCAAGGTCCCATGTGGCCGAAGGAGCTGGTCAGCTTACTTTTGGTACACTTCCCAGTTGTCTAGCCCATGAGACCACACAGTTCTCGAAGACAATGACACTGCACTGCAGTCAAGGGGTGACCTCTATGCTTTAAAAAGTCTGAAGCGAAAGCACATGGTGGCCTTCCCCAGCCTGCCAGATGTCTCACCAGGTTGTTACCCAACACACAGTTTGTCTCTGAGTCATAAGAGAGAAGGTTTATTTTAGCTACTAAAAGGATGATTATTGGTGAGCAAGATCTTGGCACTTCAATCTAACCATCCATTTTGACTACACTTGAGTTTATAAAATTAGAATATAAAAAACCACTAACAAAGCAAACATGCAGCCTGCAAGACTTCTTTTCCTTCCCTTCTTCTCATTTGCACTACCTGTAAGATTATGAGCCAGGCTTGCTGGAGGGAAGAATGGATTTTTTCACCTACCTACAGAACTTTGGCAACAAATTCATAACTAGTTCCTGTCACCTGAAAACCAAGCTGGCATACTATTTCCCCTCAATCTAAAAGCTCTGTGACCTGAATCTTACTTATTTAACTTCAGCTGGTTCTTATTGCTATGCTGGTCTCAGCAAGCCACTGCGAAAATTGTAATAATGATATTATAAATCATGAATGACATATAGAGGCAGGGGTTGTCTCACACTGTTGATCTTTAGGCACCTCGGCTGCAACCATTTCTCCTAACAGATATATTTAAATTAACAATTCCATGCGCATTAAAACTACTGCAGTTTAGTTTCCTGTAGGTTTGTGTCTGTGGGTTGCTTGTCTTTGATGGCTAAGACAAACAAAACCTCTTCTGTAGTTGCAGCATCTATAAGTACCCAAATGAGAAATGGATTGATGAGTTAAAAAATTTTTAGCACAGAGGTCATAGACCTAAAATCATATACGCACAGGCAGGCAATATGATCATATGTACCGCATTTCTACAGAAAACTAGGGTAAAATAGAACTGAACACTGTGTATGTGGTATTCCATGATCGTGGTTCCTAATAGCAGGGAATGGAAAGCGGGTTAGGGCAGGCGCAAGAGAAGAGACAGAAATAGAAGATGGGAAGGCTCTAGCAGGCAATAGCTCAAAGAGGCTGAGCTCTGCCTGCCAGTCAGTTTTATTAGCTCTCCTGACAACAGCAATGACAGCTTGCAAAGACATAATATTTACAGAGCATAGTCTCCTTTGAACAGACACAAGCATAACCCTGACAATGTGAACTTTATCTATTAAATTGCAATTATAAAAATTCCCTCATCTCACTCTGGCAGTGTGTGGATATGGAAGCCAAAAGTTGTGGTTCTCTCGGATACTACAATATTGGAGGCCATATAAATAACTAAGACAGTTAAACCCCCAAGGACTACAAGATACTCAGTATATCAGCCCAACTAACTGTGTTTCTCCTCCATTTTTAGGCTGAAACCAGTTAGAAAACAGTCTACAGCATGGACAAATATATTAAAGGCTGTTTTTTTCCTGGCTTTTTGGTAAGCTGCTCAGCATTATGGGATGTTATGCCAAGTGGTAGTTAGGGAGGTCTGCTGCTTTCAGGCAAGTTAATTACAGAGACGGTTGGAGGACAGCACAATGCCAAGTGGGAGGAAGGCTTCCCTCCAGAAATGGACTGTCAGCAAAGTCAGGAGGGGATATAATCAGTCATAGCTCACCTTTACCAACCAATAATGATCACAGATGTGGCTTTCAGCTTGCTGAATATTTTCTGCCATGTGAATTAATCAGATTTTTGGCCTGTGCATGAATCTCTTTTCTCAGGACCTTTTCATATATAGACACATGGTGCTTAGTTCTTTCAGAGAGCACAAGTAGTTTGGTTTACTTAAGTGGTTTTATTGTTCTAATAAAACTTTGAGGTGTATTTTTGGTCACTTTCTCTGATTTAGAAAACTGATCTTATCATGTGGTGGCTGATATGTTCTGATCCTGACTGTATCTACATGCACCTTTCTTTGAAGAATACGTAGCAGGAGTGGTACCAGCAATGGTGGGAAAAGCTATGAGCATTTTTAGAGCTGGCACTTACTTTCACCTAGACGTGTGAAATACTAATTTCTGATACTGAGAGAGGTTATCAGAAATGGAGAAGGTGGTGGGAGTTTATCTCCAGGTGAACAGTATACATTTCTAGCATGAACAATAAAACTGCAATCTGACTGTGGCCTGTCTGTAACAAGCGCATAGCAGTCTGGAAAAGCAAGGAGGTAAACATACGCTTAATACAGGCAGCTTAAGGATGTCCCAAGGACAAAGAATGTGTGCTGACAAACCTCTTACATCGCAGACACCCCTGTACCTAACAAGCTTGTGAAACCCGTCATGCAAAGCACGCAGAGCACGCAAGATGTGGGAAGGGGGCTGGTGGCAGGGGCACGCCTGGCGTGTGGCCTACCCAAGGCCCGGCCTCAGCTCTCCCTCACGACACCAGGCCTGCGGGCCGGCGCCTCTCCACGCTCGGGAAGCCCCACGGCACCCTGCCTGCCCACCCTCCATTTTGCTGGTTGGCGGGTGAGGGCCCCGAAGCCCAGGCTGACTGGAAACCACGAAGGCTCTCACAGGAACACCTTCTGGTCGCTTTGCCGAGAACCCCCGCCCCCGAGGCGTGAGCTCCCCTTTGGCACAGGTGCCATGACACGCCACCGCCCCCTCCCCTCCTCCCACGCCACAGCTGTGACAGAAGGTGCCGAACGCGGGCGAGGCGGCTCAAACCTGCCGCCCGCCACAAGAGGCCCCCACGCCCCCCCGCCATGTCAGCGCCCCCGCAGGCGCAGCCCACCCCCGCCCCACCCCGCCCCCTGAGGGCGGGACCCTCGTGCCCCGCCCCGCCCTTCTCCCCGCGGACCACGTGGCCCGGGCGCCGCAGCGCCGCTGCGCAGGCGCCGTGCCCGCTCCCCCTGCCCGGCCGAGTCTGGGGCTCTGGATCAAAATGGCGGCGGCCGGAGCGGGCTCGGGAGGGAGCGAGTGGTGCTGAGCGGGGAGGATGGCGGCGGCGAGCGGCTGCCGGAGGTGAGGTGCTACGGGGAGCCGCGCGGTGAGCGTGGGCTGGGAGGGGGGCCGGGCTCGGTGTCACGGCGGTAGAGGGGAGGGGGCGAGACCGCCGACGCCCCCGCGGCGGGGTTCCCTGAGCTGGGGCCGGGTGCGCGCCCCGCCGGGCCGGCAGTGCCCCGCGCCGGCTGCGGGAAGGCTCCTCCCGCGCCCGCCTCGTCACTCCCCGTCCGCAGCTCCGCCGCCGGCGCCGCCGCTGCGGTGGGGCTGGGGTGCGGGCCCCCGCCGCCCCGCAAGGCCTCTCGCCGCGGGGAGCGGCGCTTCTCCTCCTGCCGCTCCCGGGGGCGGGCGGGCCCAGCCCGCAGGGGTCCCCGGTCCGGAGCAGCGGCAGCGGCCTCGCCTCTGCCTCTTCTCGCCGTCAGGTCCTGCCTTAACGCCCCCTCCCCTGCGGAGCGCTCCCCGCCCGCCCGGGACGGTGTAGCCCTCCGGCGCTGGGTGGCAGCGGCCCCGGCGCCGCTCCTCGCGGAGCCCTCGGGGGGGTTGTTGGGGTCGCGTCACGCAGGGGCCGTGCGGGGCTTGTGTTCCTGCTGCGGCGGGGCTCCCCCTGTGTCCGGCCGGGGCGAGAGCGACGGCGCTCGCTCGCTGTGGGCGGCGGGGCTCCCGCTTGTGTGCCCCGGCCGTTCAGCCCGTCCCTCGGCAGTTCCTGTGGCCTTGAGATTGCTGCCGCCCTGGAATGTGGGGTTTCGTTTTGCTCCTCTGCATATATGTGTTACTGTGGTGTTCCTGGAGAAACTTGGAGGGCTTTGTAGATGATGTGCGTGCTTGTGCCTCTGGAATATTCCTGCTGCCGGTGGGATAGTGCTTCGCTGTTGGTTCGTGCTTCTACTTGCTCTCCCCTGCCATCCCATTTGAGGCCGTTGGGTGAAAGATGACACACGTGTCAAGTGCTAACATAAAATATCATAGTAAGATAATAAAATACGTGTTGATACAATTATACTTTATTTGTGTGAGAATTTAGCTTAGGGAGTGTAGCATCGCTTGAGGCTTTACTCCAAACCAGTGTAACATAATACAAAAATCTAAACGGTTTGGCAGATACACCTCTGGGATGTGGTCACCTCAGGTTTTACTGCGTATTGCATGCTCTGTTTTCATTTAGAAATGGAGAAAATAAAAATAGAAACTCAGATACAAAATTCTTAGTGCTCATAACTTTTTTTGAGGCACTGAGAAACTTGATGAGTTAAAGTTTTACCTTCTTGTCTGAAAGATGTTAGGGAAGAAGACTGGTCTTCTAAGAGTCTCCTTTATTGTTTCAAATGTAAACTGTGGACCAGTTTCATCCTACTTCTGTGTTCCTATGCTTCTTGACATGGTGAGGTGCAGGGAGGGGAATTCCTTTTTAGATCCCTCTCTATTTGAACCTTTTGCTTAAGAAATCAACGAAAACCTTTCTTCCTCCTTTCTCCCCTCCTCCTCTTCTCAACTAAGAGTCTGTTGCCAACATAACAAAATTAATTCTATAGAGATTATTTTTGAGGATGTAGAACAGGTGTCTTTTAGTAATGGACAGACTCTGTGGACTGTGGTGTTTAAAAGGCAAAGTCTGAGTGCTTATTTTATAGAATATCTGGATGAAGATAATATATTGGAAAGGTATGGCTTGTGATGTTTTCTCCCTTCTTGGAATAATTTAATTCTAATTAGTCTTAGTTGATGGACCAAAGCATAAATGAACCATTTAAGAACTTGCTATTTTTCTGCATCAAATAATGTTGTGTAAACTTTACTATCTGTTCATGCTTATATGTAAACCTCTGATGACTGTCTTAGTGAATAAAGCTTGTATCTTAAGTTACAACATGAAGCGGCTGATTGCTCTGGTTTTTGTTCAGATTTAAAGTTAGACTTGCATAGTTGGACTACATACAGGTAATCTTGGAAATAGAGTTCAGTATTTTGTGTAGAATGTATAGCCAGTGTTTGTTTTTGTTCATTGGAGATGAAAAAAAGCCATTGAATCCTTTGGATTTCAGCTCAGCTGCACTAAGCATTGTTTTACTTGCTTTCAAACTTTAGCCAATATATAAACGGGTTTGATGTTATAATCTAATTTTCTATGTTTAAACATACAAAGAGCACAGACATGAGTTGTCTTGGATCATTTTCTGTGGCATTGTTGTAATTGCTGGCTGTTTTTAAAATCCTTGCCTCTTACTAATGTAAGTGAATTTTCTTCATGTGTCCAGATTCCCTTGCTGAGTCATAGATACAGTAGTGGTGTAATGCTTATAGCTGGCATTGACTGATTTGCAAAGAGTCATACGTGAAAGAATAGAATTATTTTTATAAGCTCTCCTAGAAGACTTGCATGGACTTGTCATAGTGATTTTTTTAAATTTTTTTTTTTCCGCCCTCTTGATTTTCAAGCTTGTCTGAGAAGCTCAAAACTTTGTGTTGTGAAGGTATGTTGCTCATTCTTAAATTATAGTAGAGTATGCTGTCTTTGCAGCCAGCTGTTTGAATTTAATTCAGTGGGGCTGTCAAAGCTTGATGAATAGACTAACAAAATATTGAGTCTTCATTTTGAAAGCAGCCTTTCAAGTTGCTGCATACATGATGTCAGGTTTACAGATGTCACTGGTGACAATTAACCTAGAGGCTTGTAGGGGATGCATTCTAGGTTTGGACAATGTCTTCTTCTGTCCTGCTTTGCAGGCTGCATTGGTGTTGTGGTATCTTGTGGTCCTGCACGTGGTCACAGGGTTAGGTGTGATGCTAGCCCTGCCCCTCCTGCCACCCTGATGCTAGTTCGGTCTTGATATACCAGACCACATGCAAGAAAAGAGAAGTGTATTCTGATGTCTTGGCTGCACAGTGGTGACCAAGATAGCTGTGGCTGGCTGCCTTTCAGAGAGAAAAAGTAAGATGCATTAAAACAACCTATGGACGTCTCGCGTGGACTGCATGTAGCTCACATTAATCAAACGAGATCTATAGATAAAATGTGAGATTGCTCTTAAGAAGAAACAACCATGTTCTTAATAATACTAATGAGAATCTGACTGCTCTTATGGCAAACCCTGTTATAAAACTGCTAGTTTCAATCTTAACTCTACATTTTCTTTTTTTCCCTGAACATATTTACATGAGTTTTGATTTCTGTCACCAGATCAATGGCTTGTACCATTTTTTCACGCAAGTCTGGAAAACTGGCGCACAAACTTTATTGTGTGTGCAGTGGAGACTGGGAATCCTACTTCAGATGTGTTAGATGAGCTTCCAGTGAGTCATGTAGTTACTGATCTGTTTCATTACGCAGGTTCTTTCAAGAATAAGGCGTGTCAATGTATCTTTAAATCTTTGGACAGAAGCTATTGTGCGTTTTTAGAATGCTCTTTCATATGTTGGCTTACCAGTATGCCTGAACTATAACAAGAAGGGACTGCAGATGCAAAGTTTGATGCTAGTCTTGCATTTTGTGCCTATCCAGTCTGTCCTGCATGTCTCCCAAGAAGGATGCCAATTGTAACTATGCCTTCTGTATAACGAATGGATGCTAGGAGATCTGAAATCCTTGTGCGTTTTATGTAGAAACAGTGAAAATTGTGTGTTGGGGAGAGTAGAAATGGGCAAGAGGAAAAATGGATAGGAAGGAGTTTGAATATCAGTGATGGTGTATGCAACACTTATTTCATACCTTGCTGTCTGAAGTTCCGTAAAGCTTTAGCGTTTTGCTTTCATCATCTTATTCTCTGTCTGTGGTGTTTTAGTTTCCAGTGTTCAAGCAAAGAGATCAGATCATGTCAGAGGTTCACCTGAAACTAGAGGGGATCTGAAGTCTCTCATTTCTTTGTCCTTGGGACTACAGCAGATAGCTTTCTTGCTTTATAAGGATGCCCATGAGGTTCTTGATAGATGCTTAGTGGCAAAATTGGCTTAAACACTTGTAGCCCACAGCTGCTTTTTCCTGCTTTGCCCCCTCAGCTGAGTTGGTAGAGCAGTTTATACAGCTTCACTCTGAAGCATTGCAGGAAACTGATCTGTCTGAAAAATAAACCGCTGAAACACACAACTTCAGATCAGGTCCCTGATCTGGGTCATCATATTGCTATGGAAAGTTTGTTTGCTGGCATGGTCAGGTGGAGGCAAGGTCAGGCAGGTAAAGGGGATCTGGGAGTGGGACTGTGTTGCCTAAAGTGTATTGGATTGAAGTACATGCATAACTATATACTTAGTTAAATTTAAATCTGATTTGATTGCTCCATTGGGTGTAAGTGTTGTGCAAGGTTACACCAAACGCTACTGAATGTGTACTTTAGCAACTGGTGGGCTTACAGACAAGTGTTCAGCCTGTTGTGGATTTTCTGTCACCAGTGGGTTTAAACTATTTCTCTAAATGAAATATAGAAATTACATGTTGTACCAGGATGATAAAACATGCAAAAAAATTTAACAGCAGTCAAAACTGATTAAGAAGTCAAAACTGATTAACTTTCAGTAAGGTTGTGGGGGTGTAGCATTTGAGGGTAACATCTTTCTAAATCAGTTTCTAAGTTTCAGAAGTATCTTCTGGAGATCTTGCTTTACTTTTTGAACTTGACATTCTAACACTAGCTGTTATCTGTATAAATGTTTGATCATTTTATAAATCCTATTTGATCTTTGTCCTCAAATCTTGCCTGAATTACATACTGTATACTCTGTATGACACTCAAACTTCATTTTATGTTCATTTCTTCCTGTATTAGAAAGAATGTTTTTTTTCTGTCCATCTTTGCTTTTGTTACCTATCATATCCTGTTTCCAGTCCACTCTAGTAAATTGTAAAGGGTAGAATTTAATTTTTTAAAATCTCTCTTAAAGAATCCCTTTCTAGTGCTGTTGTAACTGCCGTTCTCCATCTTCTTAAAGAGCCTTTTTATTTCTACTCTGTCCTCTTTGATATAGGATTATTACAGTATGCTGACTTGCAGCTTTTAAGATTAATCTCTTGTTCCTGGCATTCTTCATCACTTCAAATCTTCAGTGTTATCTAGTGGGAAGTGCTTGAGAGAGAGATCAAGCTAGTTAACAGTACGCAAGATTCCTCTCTAATTCGGAAGCCTTGTCCAAGATCTGTTAAAACTGTTTCGGGATAATTGTCAAACCATTTTACATGTCTACTGATGGTAACAACGGCTAAACTCAAAGGAGTTCATTGAAACAGCAATGTAATAAATGACTGTTGCTTGGTCTTTTAGTTGGGCCTGTTACTTTGTGACCTGGTACTTGCAGAAGCTCTGTGTGATCAATAGAGCTGCAAAAATATGTCTGTGTGTGCTCACATATGTGTTTTGGACTTCAGTTTGGGTCAGAGACTGTTTGTTCTTATAGTCCAGTGCTGAGATTTGAATTGAGGTTTGGAATACAAAAAGCAGGCATACCAAAGTCTTGTGAAGGCATCAAACCTTAGTAAAATTATATCTATTTGTATGCAAATTAAAGTGATTTTGAATGACCAGGTAGATCACATTGCATTAGTGAGAAATTAGAATGCTGCTTTGCTTATCCTCATCTGCTGTCCCAGGTCTCTGCACTGCAATGAGGTATGCAAAACACTTCTGTGATGGGTAGGTTATTCTAATTGCTTTAAAAATAATCAATATGAGTGACAAAAGTTCCTTTTCATATTCTTTCTCCTGACCCCAATATTGGAAATGCTGCTTGAGAGCTGGCTAAAAAGCCTTCTAAAATAACAAATCCAAACAGAATGCAGTGAGACAATATTCTCTGGACTTGGGCTGCCTTATTCTTTCAGCTTTTTTGATCTTCTCCTGCTTTAGTTTTGTTCTCATGATGACTTGATGTAAAGGGGAGGGGGGAGTAGTTCCTTCACTGAGGAACTAGGTTTGCTGTGGATTTGGTGATCTTTGACTTCATCTAGGAAGATGCAAGTTCTATTTGAAGCCTTTCTGCTGCTGTGCTAATTATAGTGCTCATCCACGTAAATTCTGTAGTGTTTAATATGAGGTTGTTTTGAAGTACTTTGTACAAGTGGAGGCATTTAGAGGTTTTCTCTCATGTACCCAGATGTCTGTTTCTTAAAATACATAGAAGGTTAACTACCGCTGAAGCTGCTTGTGATATTTAGCTGAATGACCAGAAAATTTCATCTTGGAGAAGGGAGGAGTGTAGGCATATACATAGTGGAATTTTGTATTATCCATTTAAAAAAAAATCACAGACTAATCAGGTATGGGAGTATATTAAAGGCTGATGTCCTGTACCTTGGCTCATCCTGTAATGGGCATCTCAATTTCAAATGTCTCGAGAGGTAAAATGAAATACATATAAAATCTCTAGAATGTGGGCAGGGAAGATAATGTTAATAGGTTCATGGATTTCTTTAAAGTCATTCTAGCAGTGACTACAGCTCACTGAAATACAATCAAATTGCTTATACTGACATTTTAAGTTGAAGATACCTTTGTCAGTATGTAACGAGGTACTTCTAGGAAGTTTTTGAAATGGGTTGTTTATTGTACTTCAGACACTAACATGGTAGAAGAATGCTGAGTTGACAAAATGCACACTTGAGACAGGAAGTTTTGCATTATTCAGTGTAGTGATGGCCTTGATACGGAATGAGGAAGAATCTAAGCTGTGTCAGTACTTCTCAGCTCCTGAGGGGCAACAGTTGTTACTGGTGAGCTGGATGTAAGCACCGTAATTCCTACGAAGGAATGTATTTAACAGTATGAGTTGTTGCTGGTCAGTGTTGCTGTGAGTCCCCCCACCCTCCCGATGTACTAACTATCTCCATCTCATCTGCAGTTTATTTTCATGAGTGGTTTGGGGATTTAGCTTATCTAAATTCTGGATAAGAATGTGTGTTTACTGCCTCAGATTCTCAAATCCCAACTTGGCTGACTTTTTTTTTTTTGTATAGCCAAAGATAATATTTAAGAGAATTATTTTGTGTGTCTTTTTTTTTTTTAATAAAAAGATACATGATTTGGATCAGAAAGGACCTCCTCCTTCTTACTTGGTCATTAAAATCTCTGTAGGGTTTAGTCCCTTATTAAACACTCCTGGAAATGTGCATTTGGACTTGAAATGCCAAAATATTCTTCTAGCATAGTAAGGTTGTCATACCGTATAAGATTATCCTCTCTCTAATAGTACTTCGTAGTTCTAGACACAAACCTGAAGACGTGGTAACCCCTGGTAAAGTGACTCTTGTATGTATTTCTGCACTGAATCAAAGCTGCTTGTCTTTAACTGCATTTAAACAAGATCTTCAATGCTGTGACCTGGACACTTACTATTTAAAGTTGATTTTCAGGCTTAAATTACAAGGCTTCTGAAAATGATGTTACTCAAAAGTACAGCCCTAAATCAAACTTTCCAAAAGGTCTGTCCATACTACTCAGAGCTTTTCCATTTTAAGGAAAATAAAATTTGTTTTGTCTTAACGTAAGTTTCTCAAGACATTTTAGTTTCTCTGCTGAGAATATCAAAAGTAATTTTGTTACTGCATAGTTCCTCAGTTGATTATTGGCTCAAAATTTGCCAGTTTGGATTAACAGACTTGTGCCGATCTAGGAATTTCCCCACCACAGTCTTAGGGATCTACTTCCCTTTCTGCTTCTTCCCTTCTCCCTTCATTCTGTTTTTAGCTACCAACTTATTATTCTGGAGAATTAAGTTAGAAAATGTCACATTTTGTGACTGGATGTTACCTGCATCAAGGCTGCATTGGATTAAGTGCTAGCAATCTTCAACAGTTATGAGAACGCTTATTTAAACATCTTGTGAATCTGAGTTTCATCTTTGTTTTAAAATTGGAAGGAAATGGAACTTTCCTTTTTTCCACATACAAGATTAACTTGTTTCCTTTAAGTTAAAATGATCCTTTTATTTTTGTTAATCTGAAAACTGATCCAGCTAAAAACTGTTCTTGTTCGTTGAATATGAATGTGCAGATAGAGAATGGAGAGTTGAGTGGGAATGATCATCTGGGTAGAGAGGGAGGTGAGATTGCTTTTTTGGTGGCAATGTTGACTTTTTTCCATATATTGATGAACTTCTCAAATAATGGAAGAATCAAGGAGGTTTGGTAAGTATAGCACACACTGGCAAAGCCTTCCCTTTCTGTCTTTCACAGTTGCTTTGAGTGAAACAGTAGTATCAAGAACAGTTGTGGGTAAGAGAAAGATAAGCAAAACTTGGTCTAAAATTAGACTAAGAGCAATGGGTTGTTTTAATGGAGTATCTCCTCTAATTAGTACAATCCAACAGACTTTCCTTATAAAACTTTTCTTTGATTTTTTTAAAAAAATCTATTTTTTTCAGATATTCTGGGGCAGCTGAAAAGCTTCAAAAGCCAAGAAGTGGAGGGAGAGTGAAGAGTTAAGATGTATCATCAGTCTGCTCAAAGGGCAGATATGCTTTAGCAAATAGTTAAACAAAAAAACCCCCTACAAGCTCTCATAACTGTGCAATCTTAAAAAGTCTGTGTACATGAGGTATGTGTAGATATTGCCAAATTAATTAAATTAAATGCATAAATGATTGGTACATCCGTTTTTAGGAACAACTTGTTATGTCAACATGTGTGACACTCCTTTGGCTGTTCTGTAAAACTTGCGTGTTCATGTTACAGCACAAAAAATGAACAGTTTAGAAATGCAGAGAGAGCTTGTTGCAGGAAATCTGGAAGACATAACTTCCTTTTCGTGCCAAGGGGGAAATGTAAACAAAGCTTCAACTTAATTGTAGACTAACTACTAGCCTGGTTTTCTGACTAAGCCTTTCCTTCCTTAATTGATTGCTTTTATCATTGAGAAAGTATATTTTCTGTTTCATTTGAAATGGATTTCTGTGTTTTTTGGGGAGGACACACCTCAAAGTTTGTGAGCATTGAGTTCTCGCTACACTTGCATGGAATCTAAATGTAGGTATTACTGAAAGTAACTACTGAAGCTAAAGTTACTGGTGTAACTTTTGAGGGTTCTGATAGTTTGTGGAAGTATCTGAAGTTTGCTTGTGAGGGGACACATTGCAATACTAGTGTATTTTGCTACTGTACATGCTCTCATGTGCATGTACTAAAATATCCATCATCAAAACAGCTGAAATCTTTGAAGTGTATTGCATGGAAAGATTTCTTGGCATCAGATGTTATGATATAAATGTTACTTGTTGAAGTCAGCGTGGCTCTTTAAATTTTCCGCTGAAGTTAATGAATTTAAATTGACCATATAGAAAAGCCCAGCCAAAGGAGAAATCTTTTAAATGTGCAATCTTTTAAATAACTGTTAAAATCTTAGTATGTCCAGAGATAATGGATTTATACAAACAGGCGTAAGAGTACTGTGTTAGTTGTATTTTTGTGTGTTAAAAGCATCTAAATAAAAGGAAAACAGCCTGTGGATTTGACCAGGAATTTCAGACTTGCTCAGGGTGGCAGCAGTCCATAACCAGTTTACAAGCTCTCGAATGAGTCAACTGTTGTATAAATACCGTGCACAATGAATTTTCCAGTTTGATTTTGTATTGCTGCCTGCTTCAGTGAGCAGAGTAGACCTGGGAGTGACTGTGGATGTTAGGAGACAAGGGGAAAAGGTAGTGTCAGCACTGAAACCTGAGCCTCAGAAACAGTGGCTGCAAAGGAGGACTCTGCCTGTGTGCCTGGGGCCAGGCTAGAGTGGCTTGTTGAGGCTGAGCCGGAGCTCAGAGAGAACAAAAAGGGTGACTACAAAGGTATAGTTTTGTGGAGTCGTGAGGCAGTTTAGTAGCGATAGCCTGCTCTCTTCATTTCGACAGCTGTGGGCTTCTATTCCAGTTATAGCTGACTGTCAGACCAACCTGCAAGCATTCCCTTTTTCCTGTCTGTTACCTGTCACCCCCTCCAGCAGTGGGGTGATGGATCAGCCATCTGAAATGACTTGTTCTGTGATCATCTCTCTACGTAGTGTGAGGGGAAGCAGGAAAACCCCCTGACTGGAGCAGCAGAGTGAGGGGAAGGTACAGCTCCCTGTTAGTTTGACTTCAGGTAGTATCAGATCACCCTGATGTACCTGTGAAGAGCTGACAGGCAGGGAGTCCTGCGTACACTGTTAGCTTCCCCCCAGTGGTGGAGAAATGTGCTGGATTGAGGGGAATATATTAAAATGCACACAGGCTTGGCTTTGTATTTTTTTCCCCATATGACTAATACCTAGATGCATGTATTCTGTCACTGCAAATATAAAATCTTCCAAGCCTTCAAAAAAAGCAATGACCCCCATGGACCTCTTTAGTAGTAATGGCTGCTATTTGGAGGGTTGTTAACCAAGGCCTAGTTGAAGGGAGGAGCAAACTGTACAAATACAGAGCAAAAGAAGTACAGGCCAAAGAAGAAACAGCAGTTCAGCTAACTAGATACAGTGAGCGCTGCCGTGGTGAATTCTGGTGGTAGTTACTGGTCTGTAAATCACCTGTTTCTGCTAGGACTGCCCTTGCTTTGCAGACAATTTGCAGGTAATCTTTTTCTTACTGTTAATTTTTAAGTGGTATGTAGGAGAAATAGCATATTGCAAGAGTGGTCTTATAGCTACCAACTTACATTAAGATGTTTACACTGAAGATGGTAGTTGACTGAATGAAGATAGAGGCAATGCTGTACTTAAGGGCAGAGGCTGTTGCAGCCACATGAGGATCAGCTGAAAACAAACATGGTCCGATCAGGTCCCTGATAGGACTTACGTGGCTTCCCAAATGTCTGCTAGAATGAAAGGGGACAGCTCTGCTGTAGGAATGAGTGCATGGGACTAGGAATGTTTATTTTTTGGAGGCTGTGCCAACTGAGTATTAGTCAAACCGCATGTTGCGTTTGACTGTGGGGAGCAAGCAGCCTTTTCTTGCTGTTCTTCCCTCCTCTGGTGACATTCCTTGGGTCATTCGGTAAACTGGTGCAGGGAGCTAATTACACTGGAGAGAAAAATCCTGCAGAAGAGAATATCCTGATTTGGTTGCTGACATGATGGTGGAGCTTTGGGAAGGTGGTGGTAGTAGCTGAGGTGAGCGCTGCTGCTGAAGAAATGTGCGTGGAACCATGGTGTTGGTGAACCAACTTGTTTTTGCACACACCAAATAATGCATTTTGAATCCAGATTGGAATTGTGTTTTGATTGGATCCGAGGCTTGTCATGGCTTATGACTATTATTGTAGAAACTCAATTTAAACTGCAGCTGAAGTGTGTCAGTTTTATGGCTGTGAACAAGGAAAAACAGTGTTTCTTTATAAAGTTCCTGATATGTCTCATGAAATGGACTGGACAAGATTACCTTTTAAGTTCTTTACCATGCCTTTCCATGTTGCACCTTCTAGTTTTTCTATTGTAAGTAGATGAATCCATTAGTCTTAAACATGTAAGAGATGATGCTAGCAACTGATACTTCAAACCTTTGTTATAGCAAAGAGAGAAGGCTGCATGGGTGAAATGTGCTGTTGTGTGATGACAAAAGGATCCGTGGAGAGGATGGTGTACAGAACAAAAAGAATGGTGGTATATTAAGGAGGGGGATGTTGAGAAAATTTTTTAATATATGGCAATATTGGTAATAGGTTTTTTAGCCACAGGCAGAGGTTTTCAGTGGAAGTAGATGAGATGCGTATTATTCTGTCACCAAGCATCTCAGAAGCTTGTGCAGAAAGGAATAGGATTATGCAGAAACACTGAAGTAATGAGGAATTATGTCGGTAATGGTTCCGAGCAACAGAAATACCACAAGATGATGATGTTACTGATACAATGACTGGCTGGTGGGATGAGGAGTTGATTGCAGCCAAAATAAGATGATAGAGGTAATTAGTAAACTGATTTATGAACAGAGTTCACCTATATGGGAAGGCTGATGAGTACATGGGTCCAAGATTTTTAGTCTGCTTTGACATTGGGATGCTGGAGCTATTGTTGGGAAAACCCCAAGCAGTGTCATCCCCAGAGACTACTAGTGTTCCTCTTAAGGCTGTGGAATCTAATAAGGGAGCTAAAACTGTGTGATCAAAAGGATGGATTTTGAAGCTGAACTGAAAATGACCAGTCAAAGAGAAGATGGGTGCTGCTTAGTATAGGTACAGAGCATAGTGTCTGGAATTGCCTTATTAGTAGCTTTAATATACTCTCAGAGGAAACATGTTCTTAGAGGAAGTGTGGTGAATGTAACTGCGCAGTGAATTTAGAAGCACTACTGTGTACAGGAAGCTCCCAGATCCTCATTCAGAGTAAATGACTTTCTGTGAAATAATTGAGCCTGGAGAAAAGGGAAAATGTCTCCAGTACAAGGAGACTGTAGGGTATATCCCACTGAGGTGGTACTTGATGTGAGAAGGCAGCAGCGCTAAAATCCAGAGACAGATCTTCCATATGGTTGGGGTTTGAGCCAAGATTTCCCTGTCTTAGTAGACTTGCTAATTGAAAACAGCATCTTGTGTTGTGGTTGGGTCACAGCTCGAGCAAGAGGAGGAATTCCCTTTCTCAATGAAACTGCGATCTTTGGGGGGCACTCTCAAAGAAAATAGAAAAAAATCATATGAATTGTGAAACCTGCAGAGAGGAAAGACTACCTGCCCTCCTCCACAAAAAACAACAATCCTGTTGACAGATAAAGGGTACTTGAGTGGGAAGCCCATTAAATATGCTGTTTAAAGGTGGGACAGCTTCATGTGGAGAATTCTTACTTTTGCTCCACTCCTGTCTTTTCCATGGAGGAAGAAGGGAGCGGATGACTGAGGATACTGCTGCAATAAAGGGCAGGCAGTGTCTGGAGATAAAGAGGACAGTGGTCTCATCAGACTGGTATTCAATGCCAGTATCTGAAGCTGAATTTAACTGAAATGTGACTGAGTTAAGTCACTGCCTGACAAGACAATTGAGTGTTGTCCAGAACTTTGATAGAAAAAAGCAGACTACTTTATAAAAAGTTTGATCCTTTTTTGGAGGTACTTTTCATGTACTTTGGAGGTTCCTTTTTCTGTCTTAACCAACTGATGTGTTCACATGCTTATTATGCCAAAGAGGATTTGCCTTTCTTAAACAACAAAAGCATGTTTTTGTTTGCTCAGACGAGGCCTTTTGAAAAACCTTTAGACTCCTCAAAATGTATCACAATATGTCAGAATATCTTGCAATTATTCTAGATTGGCTAAAATGAATTATCCTCATTTTCCCTGTAAATGGATATGGTCATACTGAATTACTCTGTTCAGTGATATGATAAAGATTTGGTGGACAGGATTTCTCTGATTTTCTTACAAAGTAGATTTAATGATGTTTTGTGTCTGAATCTGATAATGTTCCTTTCAAGTGAACTTCTAAAAAATGGAAAGTCATTTAATACATGCTGTCTTTTCACTTCAAGAGAGTCCTACAGGGCAATAAGTGAGTTCTTGCTGATTTTGCTAAAAGAAGTGTTTAATGTTCCTGAAGTTGAACTCAAATGAAGTCTTTCATGTGAGTACCATCAGTCAGAATAGACTTTTGGTAAGTGAGTGGGTGCTTGCAACCAGCTGAAGGGATCGGTGATGTACAGAGATCAAGATTCATTTGCCAGTGTATGAAAACATTTAAGTTATTTGGGAGGAAATTCCTGTTCTGTGCAGGATTGTACTGCTGTAGTTCAGTTAGTCTGTGTGTGCCTTGTGTGTTTGCTTTTTTAGGTGCTGGAACTTTTTTGTATTGGGGAAATATAAATATGTTGATGTCCCATGCCTCCGCAGTGCTGTTACTGATTTGACCTGTTGCTCCCTGCTGATGACTTTACTTAATTGCTTATAGGATGTGACACATTCACATCATACTCTGAATTGCTTTGCTGATCATCAAAAATCCTGCTTTGAACACTATTTCCAAAGCCAGCATTGAAAAGAGGTTTTTTTCCTATACTTTCTGTGTCTTTTCAACTACTAAATGCTTCTCAATGTTTTCATTTTCTGCAGTGTACATATGTTCAAGACTACACACCTTTATACTGTATTTGAATACAGTTCTTTTAACTTTCACTCTGATTCCTCAGAGGACATGTTGAAAACTGGTACAGGTTTGGTTTGTTGGTTGTTTTTTTTTTTCCCCCCAGTCCTTATGTTTCTCAACAAATCTAGAAATAAAAAGCCAGGACTACTGTGGGGTTTTTGCTGCCTCCATTTTAAAAGACCTTCCTAATGGAGAAGTGTACTACTTCATGGGGAAAAAAAAAAGGGCTTTAAAATTCATGCCTGATTTTAAGAAAGGGTTCTTTGTGATAGCTGGAACACATGATTCTCAGCAAAACACTAAGCAATGCAGTCACTTTTGTAATCTAGTTATATCTGCTTTTTCTTGTCCTCTTGTGCCTGTAACTGCTGATGTGGCTTACGTTCTGGTATTTTGCTTACTGGAATTTCCTTCCAATGCAGTAAATAATGAAATAACACAGATTCATAAACCCAAATCATGAAGAACATTATCTGTTCCTCATTTTTGTACAGTACTAATCCAAACCAGAACCTTTCAGTTGTATCAACTACATCTTACTATTGTATCATTCAGATAATTTTGAATAATTATAAAGGTTGATTGCTTGACTGAATTTAAAAACAGAGTCAAAATAGGCTTTGCATGGATTTGGATATGTCAGGCTGTATAATCAGCTGGTCCTTCAAAATATCAGTTTTTTCCTTTGAACAGAGAACCACTTAAAGATACGCTGTCCCATATGCACTCAGTCCTTTAGCGCGTATGCTCTTGAGATTGGAGACTTCTAGCCTCAGCAAAATCTGTGAGTATGCCAGTACATCCAAGTGCCTTGTCCAAGGAATAAGAGGAGGGTCAGGACAGGTAATACTCAGTTCCTGTCAGCTCCTCTTCCTTGGAGGTGCCCCCCCACCCCTGCCCAGTAGGATAGTAAAAAAATGAGATAAATAGTAAACGCACATCCGAACAAACAATTGGAACTCCAACCACAAGCAACTTTCTCTTCATTTTTGAGTGGTTGTCCCTGTGGATATTGCTGTCTGGTAATTCCAGTGGTGATACTGCTTAACAACCAGCAGGGCCAGGGCTGGCTGTGGAGACTCCCCAGTGGATGGGAGCTGTGGAACCGTTCTGCTGAACATGGAATTGTTTGTGAATTCCTTTGTGATGGCTCAGGGCTCTGTACTGATCACCCAGACCCCTGTTCTCTGTGTGTCTGGGCTGGAGGCAGGTTCGGGTTGTTAAGGCAAGTTGGTGGGATGTACCTTGGGGACAATGGCAGGGGTCCGTTCTCAAAAGTTCTTTCTCTTTTAGTTATTTATGTACTTAATATCTGAAAATAGATTTGCCCTTGCTAATATTTAGTTGAAGTATTTCCTTACTGGGGTTATAACTTTTTTTAAAAGTTGGGGGTTTTTTTAAAATTTTTTTTTTCCCAAATGTACCAATTTACTGCTGGATGTTGTCATCTCATCTTGCATTACAGTTCTACTTCCTTGCTGGTTGAAAGGAACTGTTGGGGCAAAATAGCATAGCATTTTTGGTCTAGATAAAAATCTAAGCAAATATGAATAAGGTATGCTTGTGATACTTGTGTTGTCACTCATAGTAAATTTAAAATCTGTTAAGTAAAATGTAAAACCTGAAAAATCATGTTGGTACAAGTATGTGCATCTACTTGATACGATTTCCTACTTTGGTCTTAGTATTATGCTATTTCATAATCCTACGGCAACTACTCTAGAAGAAATACAAAAAGCTCTTAAAATTTTAGAGGGGAAAAAGTCAAATGTTTTTGGTTGCAAAACATGTTGTAATGCTCCCCACCTTGCCCTTTATATTAATTGGATCCCAGTGGACTACAGAAAAAATTATGAAACCTTTGTGTTGAGTGATGACTATAAACAAAGTGTCACTGTTACCTAAAGTCCATTCTGTACACAGACTTTTTGTTAAATCAAAATTCCCAATCCAGGAAGTCCTGGCTGTCAGCCCAGACACCTCAGATGCAAGTCGTCTTAGGTTCTTAGGATTTTAGGTTCAATGTGACAAGTATTGAGAAGACTGAAACTCACTTTGGGTACTGAAAGTTTTAACTGGATTTATGTTTATTTTAAAATTTATTCTGCTCTGAGAGTATAATCTGAAAGTCACTTCTGTGTTTTTTGTAGCATTTGGGATGGTAATTTTGGCTTCTAAAGCTTCCTGGTTTCATATAACACACTTCATATGCTATTTCTGCAGTGCAGGCTTTTTTTAAACAAGCTTTGACATAGTTTAACTTTTTTTCTGTGTACACGTATACATACATAACGGACATCTGTGTGTGCACGTCACTGCTCTCAGCAAGAGATCCTGTTTCAGGAGGTCAGCAGATGTTGAATTTAGTTTCCTTTTGATAATGCTTACGTGGATGCATATAAATGCTTAACAGAAAGGCAAGAAAAAGGTCACCTGATGGTAGTTTTTAAGGGAAACAAACAAATCCCATGGCTGTATTCTGAGGCTAAAATTAGATTTAAAAAATTCTTCAGCTAAGGTGAAATAGGGAAGCTTTTGGCGTGCAGGATAACTTCTGCAAGGAAAGATGAAATCTTTGTTTCCTCTTGCAGCAAAAGATCTAATTGTTTGTGGTTTGGGGTTATATCTTCATTTTTACATTCATCTCCTTCTACAGCTGTCTTTCACCATGAGAAACAGCATTCTTAATTTGGCATTTTATGCGGTAACTGAGATGTATTTACATTTGTACTAGACTCAGCAGGTTACGTGCAAGACTGACTTCTCTGCAGGTAGGCTAGGTTTAGTGTAGAGGCTGAAGTGGACACTAGCAAACCAAACAAAAAAGCGCACCTAAATCCATGAGTGGTTCAAGTACACCTTGCTGTCAAAAGATGCAGTCCTGGCTCTAGCAGCTTGTTTCCACGGTACTCTCTTTTTTTCCACCTGTGCTGGCACAAGTATTCATGTGATGCCATAGCAAACCAATTGGGTAACTGTTACTGTTTAAACTTTTTGTCTAAGTTGGTTTTAACGTGGGTCAGCTTATCTGGTTCACAGAATATTTGGACCAGAACAAACAAGGTAAGGAAAGTGAATACGAGAATGAAAAGAGGAAGGCAGGACTTCCTCCAGGACAGAGTTCATCACTGCTGCCAGCTTAAATTGTTTGGGAAACACAACATGGGTTATACAATATTATATTGTAAAACTTAGTGGTGTAATAAAAAATACAATGATTGTATTTTCAGTTGATACATGAGGTTAAGGACAGTAGCGGGACTAAAGCTATGATCAGTCTTGAGCCATGAGGCACAATATAGTTTATGAACTACAATGTGTTTGAATTCAAGATGCAAAATACTCTCAAGAAGTCAGCCAGCATACACTTGACCAAGCAGTGCATGGTTAAATTTGAAAGGAACAGGAAGCTTTGGCATCTGTAAATGGCTGACCACAGTGCCTACTCTGCATTGAATTCCTCCTTCACTGAAAGCTGGCATGTTTGGTTTTACTTATATAAATTTATATATTTATGTAATATACATATATAGTTTATATAAATGAATATTTATGTATACAGCTTTAATATGACACTGTTTACACTGTCCTATATTACTTAAGTTATGTATTTTAAATTTAGTGAGTGAATTCATTCTGCATGATATTCACTTGGGCTTAATGTGTAACAGTGTTCTTGTGGTAAGCCTCTGAATAAAATTATTTTCTATATCTGATATTTTAGGAACTTTTCATAGTGTTTACTTTTTCAGTTAATTTAAATCCTGTTGTTTTGCAGATTCAAGCACTGAATGCTAATGGTATTGAACAGTTGCATATATTCCTTGATCACATTCCTTCCATCTTCGGGGGCATACTTGTTGCCAAGTGGAAGGAAGTGGAGGGTATTGACTTCAAACCTGAGACTTGGTTATGTATATTTAATACTTGCTAGCAAAAAAACCCAACCCAACACAACTCACCCTCCCCCCCCCCGCCTTTTACTTAGCTCCTGGGCTCTTTCCCGTGTCAGGAAGAACTGAAAAGTATTAGTAGGCATCTAATTAGCAGACAAGTTGTCACACTACAGATGAACACAGAAGAGGAAAGTGGAATGCAATGGCAGTATTCCAGGACTCTGTCCAAATGAACCAAGTCCAATTTTAGCTGAGAAAAGGGAAGTTGTTGGGGTATCTACTCAGGATGCTGGCCTTTATTTGTGAGAGAGTTGGCATTCAGACTGAAAGGTGACTCTTACCTCCACAAAGCTTGTACTGGATGCAACTAATTCCATCTGGAAATGGATAGCACATTTAAGCAACATATTCTGTGTGGGTACACAAATCACTTGGAGTGTCACTCTTAATGAAATTATTTTCTAAGTGTTTTTTCTTAAATCAGTGGAGCTTTTCATGTATGGAGAAGAGGTCTGCATCCATATGGATTTGCTTATCTTAGAATAGGTAGCTTATTTCTGCACAAGGAAGAAAATGCGTACATGCATTGGCTAAGACTGAACTGATCCAACAGCTTGTGTTTGCTGAGATTTACTGGTGTTTGCTGATTGATGTTGCCTATTTTGCATGTGCTGTGATTCTGACTTCATCCTGAGCAGGCTCACTATTCATGTAAGAAGGTATTTGATTTTTGTTTCCTGATGTGTGGCAAGCTGAATCTGCGTAGAGACAAGTTCAAGAAAAGCATCAGGTTACATGCAGTTGAGGAGACATTGCCACCTAGCTGGGGGGGGGCAGGTGTGGGAGCTCCCCCTTTCTGCATTTGCAAGCCTGTAGATTGGCTCAAGTTGGCTTGTATAACGCCAGCAAAGCTGCTGTGTTGTTATGGTTGCGTCTCCTGCCTTAGAAGAATTCAGCTAGCGATCAGCAGGCTGCAGCTGTGTGAGGCAGACCTGGGCTACACGCTCTCTAGAGGAGTGACTCTGCCTGTACGTCATGTCTAGCGTGAGGCGTTGTGGTTCCTTTTTGAGAACGTCTGATATAATAGACCAGAAATGCCAAAAGCCCTGACTTTTAGGAACCTTGTTCTAAAGCATCAGATGGTTGGAAATCATGCACCCTCTCATGCTTCCATAATGCTTCAGTCCTGTGCCTGTGTCTCACTTTTTCACATACCCATGTCTCTAAGCCAGGTTTCCAAACCCTTCTCTACAATTCCTCCTCATGCCCTTGAATCCTGTGGCATTTGCTCCGCCCCTACCCCTGTGCCTACAGCAATTTGCAGCCTTCTCCTTCCTGGCCTGTCTCTTGCCTCCTGCTCCCCAGGATCTGCTTTGCATACTGCATTTGTGACTAAGAGGCCAGGTGTGCCTCTCCACTTAGCATCGTATCTCACCTCCCCAGTGTCACAGTAACTCCCACTTCTGAACTCTTCATGCCAGAAATAAACAGATTATTAAAGCAGGGAAAAGAGACAGGAACAGTGCTGCAGCTTCCTTGAAACACACGCTTTTGCATGGCACTTACTTGTCCGATTTAACATGCCAGAGGTGTACTGATAAAGTTGAGAGCATATAACAAATATAGGTACACCTGTGGCAACACAGTAGAATTTAGCTACATGTTCACAATATTGATTGGAGTCTAAAAAATACTTAGTATAGACTTTACTTTTGTTATTACTCTCTTGTATGTGCATTTGTGTTTGTGTTTTGGATGGGGGCACAAGTGTTCAGTTGACAGTAACAGATTTTTATTGTGATGACTTTCATTTTGCAGTATTAATATTTTAACACTGCTAATACAGGAATAAATTAGAATGTGCTTACTGTCTGTTTAGCAATGAATCCTTGTTCAAATTTCCTCAGAATTGACTTCCTAGAACATTTTCAAATGCCTAATAAAACAGTAGGTGAATGCTTAAATGCCTTATTTTTACTATTATAAACCTACTTCTAGGTACTAGTCTAAACTTGAAAAGTAGGACTGAATGAGAGCTACGTAAATGGTATGAAATCAAAATGCAGCTGAAAGCAGTGATGATGGTATAACCTCCACTGGGATTGGCTTATTTTCCTTTCTCAGTCAGTGTAATTCAATTTGGGATTTTTATAACAATGTGTAAACATATCAGCATGTATGAAAAGTCTTTCTTGGTATAGTTAAAGGAGCATATCTAGTCTAGATCAACTCCTACGTGAAGATTTCTTAGCTAAATGTTTGATAGCCATCCTGTTCCTTGTTGCAGTTGATCATACTGATTTGTGAATGTTTTGGAAAATTAAAAATTATTTTGGAAAAAAAAAGTATTTTTGATCTTGGTTTAATCCTTCAAATAAAAAGCTATCTTGGAAATGTTTGAGGTTTTAATTTATGAAAATACTGTGTGCTGGAGGCTGAGTTTATTTTATCTAAATCGCATAATACCTACTTAAAAAAATGAAGTAACTTACTGGTGTTTTTGTTCTTCAGAAATGGAGGAGCAGAATGCTGGACCTGGGATTGAAGATTTATAAAGGATTATGGGATTATACATGGAAGAGCCAGCAGGCGGAATGCCTGAGTAACTGAAGAAAATGGGCGCTAATGCATCTAACTACCCTCATTCGTGTTCCCCAAGGGTAGGGGGAAATTCACAGGCACAACAGACATTCATAGGTAACTCTTCTCAGTTATCTTGTCATTTACATAAATGACTTGCAGGGTTGCATATGCACCGGATTTGATTTGCTTGCAGTAATGTTATGCAGAGCTTTTTTCTTCTAGGTCACCAGTTGGAATCCATTCAAGCTCAAATCGTGCATGAAATTCAGTACTGTCCAGTATCTGTTTGGCCTACATATGCAATGAGTTGATCTGCCACTTGATAGTAAACAGATGTCAGTTTATTTAAATAAAATAAACTGGAGGTTTATTGATAATTAAACCATGTATACTAGTTTTCCCAGTTCAAGAGCAGTTACTATCTGTTAATACTGTCTACCATTTTCTACTCTTCTTTCTCCAATTTTCTGTGAAACTGTGTTAGAGCATATAAAACTCTTGATCATCAGTATTCATTGTAGTATTGGCATTGTGTCTAATATGAGTTAATTACTTCCTTATTGCTAGAAGGGATATCTCTGATAATAAACCTGTTAAAGTAACAAGCAGTCTTGAAGACAACTTTTTCTCTTGTCCTTTTCCTGTTGTAAATGGGGAATGGGGGTACTTATTGCCCTAACAGTATTATTTACAAGCAAGGACCTTGCTTAACTGGAAACATGAGTTGAAGTGCTCTTAAGAAATTATTTTCTTATCCCAGTCATAACTGGGGCAGGTATTACCTTTATGTGCTTTTCAGTCTAGTGCAAAAAGACCTCAGTGTAGATCTGAGTATTGTCACATCATAAATAATAAATAATTATGTGATGAATCTAAAAGAAGGCAGTTTTTGAGAAGATAAATCTTGCTTAAAAAACCCCCAATCCTGACAGCCTGAAGAATGATCTTAGCAGTAAATAACATAAATAGTTTATAAACACTTTTCTCCTTTATGCCTTGGCTTGCAACACTGAATAAGTAGTTATTGATATTCAGTGTTACTTCTTTTCTTAATCACCACTGAAAGCACAGTGATATCCTTAGCAGAGGAAGAATTGACTTGCTTTGTAATTTTTGTCTTTTGTCTCAGCTTTTGTGACACTCCTGACTTTTGGAGATCTGAGTAGAGGACAGCCCACAAACTGTTAAATGTAAAGACCTGTGCTCTAGGCTAAAAATTCTGCGTGTGCTGTCGTAGCATGTCAAGGAAGAACTTTTAGTACTAACATCTTGGATATCCATGCTGTAAAGTCCCCCTTAAGGCTTTATGTATTTTCAGTGTATCATAACTAACAGTAGTAAAAGGTTTGCTGCAGTTCATATATATACAATTTCTAAAATCACAGCCAAAATGTTTTTATTGCACGTCTTGGTGTTTATCTGCCTTTATATTGAACGAAGAGAAACCCTTACAGACCTGAAAATGTTAGATCTGCATGCTGAAACACCTTTTGAGCAGATTTGAAGAGGGGAGAGTTCCAAAGGCTTCATTAAATTTCCCAGAAACTTTCCACTTAGTACGTGGAAGGTTTTGTTGATGCTCTTCATTAGTAAATTCAAAATAGAAACCCATGATGTAGTATGTCACAATAAATTTACTGATCCCCATTACCTATTAAAAATTGTGGTTGAGACTTCTTGAGGAAGGTCTAAAAGCATGTGGCTGTCTCATCTTAGGCAAGGCAAATGAGTGTTCTGGTTAAAATTCTTGCTGAAATTTTCTGATATGATGGTGGCATTTATATGAGTATGCTAGTAGAGTAAGTGTGCTATCTAGAACACAGGTGTACATCTCTTCTTCCCATTTTGTGGAGTTTGTTTTTTTTCTCATCTTGAGAATAGATGTATCCTAAAATCGATAGCTGAAGCTTTCATCACTTGTCAGAATAATGTTTTAATGTTAAATCAACTTTTACAGATTTTTTTTTAATGTAGAAGGCATTAGATCTATTTACTTCTCCAAAGTAGAACTGGAAATATGGGGACTAGTTATAATAGCTGCATAATATTTATTAGTTGCCTTATTCCTGGAAACTGGATTCAGGCCTATGGGGTTGGTTTAGACATGCCGCTTTACCATTAAAGCGCTGCACCATGTTACATTGTAAATGTAGGATGAATATTAAAAGATGAGAAATGATCTGGTGAAGCACAGTAGTTTCATAGGATGAGCTCCCACTGTTAGTTGTCTTAATGCTGAATTTGCTTACAGTTTACGAAGAGGAGATAAATCAGTAAAAATAATGCAGTGCTCTTACTGTAAAAAATACTTTTGTTTTAGCAAAGGCTTAACTAGTCATCTCCTTGCTGTTTTGTCTAACAGCATTCAGGAGGAGGATTTCACACCATTTTCTAGGGTGGTACATCTGTTCAAGATGTTTATTTTTAAATAGAGCTCTATAATTAGACTTTAAATTGTGTAGGCATGCAGAGGACTAGACGGATCCCATTATTCATTGTCAAGTCCCCAAGTAGTTTCTCTTGGCAGTCATCTGTTTCTTGTAAATATTTATCTGTTCAAAGCTAGATATGGTCTAGGGGCATGAAGTAGCTATTGCTTTTTAACAGCATTTAATAGATTGGTGCCTTTTAGTGGAGAAGTGGTGAATAAATTAATCTCCTACTTCGAATGCTGCTGCCTTATGAAGGAATACAGGCAGGTCAAAAAGGGGCTCTTAAAGTTCTTTCTTTGAGGGATACAGAGCCACCAGCTGTTGTGAACCCAGAGAGGCTATGCTGGTGTGTCTCTACTTTTCTGCCTCTGGCAAAAAGCAGTTGTGTGGGGGCACTTTCATAGCAGTGTTTTATCTATTTGTAAGGGTTAATAGCACTGTTTGCAGTACTTCTGAAGTTAAATCTTGTAAGTAGCTCAGGGCACAGGAAGGTTTGAATGGTGGTTCAGTATCTTGTGGTGATTCATGTGCAAGTAATACCTCACAGCAGCCTTCAGGGAAGAAAGAAATTGAGACTTGTCCTAGTTTTTCTTTAGCGGGATGTAAGAGAATATTTTGCATACTCAAATTTGCCATTAGAATCCAAAATACTTCAAATAGAAATGAGCTGGCATGCTCTCTTGGAGCAGAGTCTATCATTATAGAGTGACCAAAGTTCAGTTACACTTTTATTCTAAAATGTAATCTATACTCTTTAAATGGAGCAGAAATTCTAGGCTTGTCTCTATCAGCAGGAGACTGAATCTCTACTTTTCTATTGTAATACCTAGTATAGCACGTGGAAGGAATTTTTATGATGGATTTTGCAGCACAACCTCTTTGTTGAAGTTGTCTTGAGTTACTGCTGTTCTCTTCATTTAAATTGATATTTTTTTAATGTCTTGAAATTTCAATATGATTAATAACATGTTGCCTGATCAAGCAAAATTTAATGTAGCATGGATAAAATGGTTAGAGGTCTTTCCTCAAAGAAAGCGAAGTTCCTTCCCAAAGCTTTCACTAATAGATGGATCGTAAAACCGTTGTGTTGCGTGATTTGGGGGAGTTTCAATTAGCTTGGCATAAAAGCTAGTGTATAAGGTTACTTAGAATTATTGAGGCTTAAATAATAAAACAATTTACAGAAATCTTAGATTGTTGCAGTTGCTGTGCTCTCAAATACAACTTTGAATTGCTCCTGTGTCTTTCAAAGTTCAAGAAGTACTTATCTGAAATAACATGGTGGCTAAAAGCACTGTGTTTTGACAGACTGGCCCATAACATCACTGTCAGAATAGCATAGCAAAATAGCATCACATTAGATACACCTGAAACAAATGGAACTGTGAGGGAGCAACGATGGAATGAGTTACAAAAGGCCCCAAAAACTGGTGGCTGGATGTGCTTTGAACTTAAAGATCAAAAAAAGACAACAAGTAGTGAAGCTACACAAGTGTACTAATGGAAATGTGTTAACTATTCCCGACAGAAAATGGACAAATACTATTTCAGATGAACCTGTGATTTGTTATTAATCTGTATGCCATTTGCAAATGTTTTCTTCTGGTTTCTTCTTTTGTCTGGAAGTAGTAGTTGGGTTTGTGCACACCCCCCCCCCTCCTGTAATGTCTGAGGTTTTTCACCATCTGGCTTAGAGTGAAAATTCTGTAAATAAAGTTAAATTAGAAAATTCACCATTTAATGTGAGAGTTGTGCTTCTGTTTAAACTATAGTTTTTAACTACTTTTTAATGAAAACATTACTTCAGTTTTCCATTACTTCTAGAAATGCAGATTCTAATTTTTTTCTCACTAAATTGCTATCAGCATTACTGTATATGCAGCTAGGCTCAAACTGACAATCAGCAAAGGTTCATTTAGCAGAACAGGTCAGGTATGTAACACAGATAATGTTGTTTTCATTTCATGCCATGTTTGGTTCATAACATTACTTCACTGTAAAAGATTTTTGAAGGGAAAAATAATTGTATACTTTAATTGTATAATGCTCTGTTCAAAGGACATCTTTAATACAGTAAAACTTGCGTTCCCCATATTCTTTTAAATAGGGCGTACGCACAAATTAGCATCTATGGTTCTGTGGAAAGGAGCCCATTTTATGTGTTTGACTTTCAGCATTATTTGGTTATCATATAACAGGATTTTTACTTTCTTGTTAAATTTTCATTGAAAATAAATTCATTGTCCTCAATTTCCCTGAATGTTTTGGTACTGTGTTCTCTTTTTTCCTTTTTTCTTGTGACTATGATAACTATCTGATGCCAGGCATGCTTTGCTTCTTGAAACAACACTTAATGCTAGAAGAACAGAATTTGAAAAACACTTTGAAGGGGGAGAGACGAGGTGCTACTATTTCACTGAGACCATACAAGTTTTTAAAAGGCTGTATTTTTCACTTCCTGTAGTTAACACAATGACACTTGCAATGTTATGACCACAGTGTTCTCTTCCTGCTTAGATAAGTGTGCCATGTGCTACAGAGCTACATCAACTGGCACTACTTGGCTCTTAAAATTGAATACATTTAAAAAGTATAAATTTTGTAGATGCAAAAGTATTATTTTTGTTCTTAATGGCCAGAAAAGGCTTCAGTCAGGTTTCCAACTTGTTGAATTATCTGATCTGAGGCGAAGGATAAAACTGTGTAACTTGCAGAGATGTTGATGGACTGTTTAAGTGTTACGGACCTTCCTTTTAAGTTTAAAGAATAAATGTGTTCAATTTTTCCTTTTTGCCTTCAGGGACATCATCCTACTCTCATCAAGGTTATGGCTGTGAATCGAAGCTGTATAGCCTTGACCATGGCCATGAGAAACCTCAAGACAAGAAAAAGAAAACCTCTGGCCTTGCCACCCTCAAAAAGAAATTCATTAAGCGTCGGAAATCTAGCCGATCTGCTGATCATGCCAAGCAGATGCGCGAACTCCTCTCAGGCTGGGATGTTAGAGATGTTAATGCATTAGTAGAAGAATACGAAGGGACGTCAGCCTTAAAGGAGCTTTATCTACAAGCTAATTTGGCAAGACCAGAAGCCAGGACGCTACAAAAAGACATGGCTGAACTTTATCAGTACAAATATTGTACTGATGTAGACTTAATATTTCAAGAAACTTGTTTTCCTGTGCATCGTGCGATACTGGCGGCAAGATGTCCATTTTTTAAGACGCTGCTTTCCTCCTCACCAGAGTATGGGGCAGAAATAATAATGGATATTAACACAGCTGGCATAGATATGCCTATGTTTTCTGCTTTGTTACACTACCTTTATACGGGCGAGTTTGGAATGGAGGATTCAAGATTCCAAAATGTTGATATCCTTGTGCAGCTTAGTGAAGAATTTGGAACACCAAATTCCTTAGATGTTGACATGCGTGCACTGTTTGATTACATGTGCTACTACGATGTGGTTCTTAGCTTTTCATCCAACTCTGACTTAGTTGAAACTTTTGGTGGAAGTCAGAACTGTCTAGATGAAGAGCTCAGAGCTCACAAAGCTATTATTTCGTCACGATCTCCATTTTTTCGTCACTTGCTGCAGAGGAGGATACGAACTGGTGAAGAAATCACAGACCGAACTCTACGAACTCCAACTAGAATTATATTGGATGAATCTATCATACCAAAAAAATATGCTAAGGTCATTTTGAACTGTATGTATACAGACGTGGTGGACCTCTCAGTTTTGCACTCCAGCCCTTCAGTGGGCAGTTTAAGTGAAGTTCAGGCTCTTGTAGCAGGAAAACTAAACATGACTAGGGCTGAAGAAGCTATGGAGCTTTATCACATAGCACTGTTCTTGGAGTTTAACATGCTTGCACAAGGTACGTAATGCTGTCCTTACTGTAGAATATATGACCTTAGAACAATTTTTTAGCTATTTTGCAGTGTAAGGATGCCTGTTGAGTCTTGCTATCAGTGGTTGACAATTCCTTTAAGAAAAGGAATTTATTTTCTATCTGTAAGTTGTAGATAACGTGTGTTTTCTAGGGACAGAAGAAATGCCATGTGAGAGCTTTTAACTGTATTGCACGTAATTATTGAAGCATGCTATTTATGTCAAATATGTATAACTGGTCTTGATATTTCTGATCTTTATCTACTTTCATCTGTAATCCATTTTTTGGGTGTAAACAACAAGGGGAGGATACAAGAGATCCTTGTTGAGAGGAGGAAATATTTAGACTTGTTATGAAGTGTCCCTATATGTTACCAAGGCTGTAAACTTGAATGATTATCTCTGTAGTTTGTGTCAAAGGGGGTACTCCAAGCCTGCAGTCTTGCTGTTGGAAGGTAAATTTAAATGGCTTAATTGCACTAGTCCTAGGTCTTTAGTATCTACTTCTTAATGTACAGAACTGAAGGCAGGGGCAGTCAGTATTTTCAGACTTAGTTCAGAAAGTTTCACTTCTGTCCGTTATTCTTGAAGATTACTCAAATCTTGATAACATACTTCCTGCACATGGAGGCTGGCCAGGGTTATTGCGGTCTCTGGCGAGATGTTGGAGCACTGACCGGTGAACTAATAATACCTCTTGTGGTGGCAGGAGCTTTGCTTGCTGTTTCATCTGTTGGTGTTTGAACTGTTTAGTGGCCATATTATGCATAATGGGATATGGCAATTGCTTCAGGCCTTGCTGGTGGGGGATGAGAATTTTACTTTTGAGCTGAGAAATGGAGAATGGAATTTACTGAGCAATGTGATTTGTTTAAGCTAGTTTAAGTTTTCTAAGAAAATAACTTTCTATGGTAGATCAGTACATCTGTAACTTCTAGCTATCAAATGAAATTTGACAAGATTGAAATCTTTATATTATAAATGCTCAAGTAGACTTCAGTAAAACAGGAAACTTCTTAAGGCGTGGGCAGGAAAAAAGCAGATAAAAGTACTGCAGGAAGAGATCATGCTTATAATGGGTTCTCCTGATAGTTATATCTAACTGTGAGTGATAAAGATATGGGAAACTAATCAGAACTATTGCATCTCCTGTAGAGGTTGGTATTAGGAAACTAATTTTCAGATGATGCTGAAAATTGAAATAATCCTACTGCAATAAAACTGGCAGAAAACAAAGGAGACAGGGTTTTCTGAGATATGCTGCTCAGCATATCTGAGAGATGCTGCTCTGAGATATACGCACAGGAATGCGAATGAGCTGTTCTTAGGCTCAGAATCATCGAATCGTAGAGCAGCCCAGGTTGGAAGGGGCCTTGAAAGATCATCTGTTCTAACCTTTCGTGGGAAAGGGAGCCTAGATGAGACTATCTAGAACCCTTTCCAATCACATCTTGAAAACCTCCAGTGATGGGGACTATACTATGTCCCCAGGGAGGTAGTTCCAGTGAATGATTGTTCTCACTGCAAAAAATGTCTGAGATGCCTCCCGGTGCAACTTGAACCTGTTGCCCCTTGTTCTCTCTGTGTGGCTCTTTGTGAAGAGAGAGCCTCCATCCTCTTTGTAGCTGCCCTTTAGGTACTGGAATACTGTGGTGAAGTCCCCCTGAGCCTTCTCTTCTCCAGGGAGAAAAGACCTAACTCCTTCAGCCTTTTCTCGTAGGGCAGGTTCTCCAGCCCTTTGATCATCTTCGTGGCACTCCTTTGGACCCTCTCTGGTCTGTCTGCATCTTTCTTATTTTTGTTGCTGTTCCCCTCTAAGTACACTTAGAAACTTAATGTTGCATGGAATGCAGAAGTGGCAAGAAGTTTTACTGTATTTGAACTACAGTGTTAAATTCATTCCTATACAATATTTGCAAGTTAATAGTACTTGAGAACCAGACAACTCACTAGATCGGCTGAAAGCAAGAAAGGAAAATGAGTTGAAATTAAAAACGTGATGTAAGTGTACAGTTTCTCAGTTTTGGTGCATGCACATACACAAGTGCTAAAAGGATTTAGTGTGCTCAGGGAGTACTAATGAGGGAATTAAACTGTGAATGAAGCTCTTAGTAAGACACTGAATAATTATGCCCTGTTTCATAAATGAACAGGGTGTAGTTCTTTCCCTCAGATTGGAAACCTAAACTGGAACAACCATGAGCTGGAGGTGCTCTGATGTCGCAGTGTAAGTTATATCAAAGCAGATAAGCAATGATAGATAGAGGACTTTAAGGAGAAACTTAGGCAGACTTACAGATAGGAAAATGGCTTTTATTTTTTAGATGTTAGTAAATGCTGAAAAACAGAACTGATGTTTTACTTGATGCTGAGTTTCATTATTTCTGCTTGCTTTAAGCTGAGCATGCTTGGATCAGCGTATGCTAAACCAGCACTCTTTTCAAGTAATGCACTGCAGACCAGTGCTGCTCTGGAATATATATTCTGTGAGTCGGCGGTAACAAGATGTTAACTTTTCCCTGGAAGTTTTTGCCCAACACTACCTCTAGGGGAGGAAAACAAAAGGCAGCAGGAACTGCACTGGGCTTGCAGGACCTTGGCAGCATGTGTGGGTGGCTGAAACCAGCAAGTGCAGCAGGGCGAGCTTGGTCTTGGTAGTCCTCTGAATGAACCAGAGCTGTAGCGTTTTGGGGGTGATCACTGGGAGGAGGTAGAGGGATGCAGTGGCCTTCAGAGGTCTTTTATTCTTTCCCTGGTAAATCTGTGTCTGACCACAAAAGTGGTGAGCTGGAGGGTGGGGAGGTTGTTATACGTAGGAGAGAAATGCAGTAAAACCAGGCAAGGGTTGAAATTTACTATATTATCAATACTAGCAAATGTAAATTTGGCCACCCTTCAGATACTGAAATTCTAGATGTTGAACTAATTAGGATTTTACAAATAGGTGCTGCGTTCCCTAGCTACAGCAGAAAGCAGTAAGCAGTCTGTAAAAAAAAAAAAAAAAAAAAAAAAAAAAAAAATCTGTATACGCCAGTTAAGTCAGTATCTAATAGTTTCATACTTAATTTGCTGAGTTCATGAACTATATGCCTGCACTTGACTAACAGATCACTTAACAAAATATACACTTTAGTAGTGACCACCATTCTTGTTTTGGCAGTTAACCATAGCACCTTGTATCCCTTACTGTAATACTTAACATGAGGTAGATGAGAGATCAGTAGTGTCACTCCCATTCCCTGATTTAATAGCTAGCATACTTCTGTGCTGGAAGCTGTCACTCGAACATCTGACTTCTAGATGTTATGCAGAGCAATGCTAGAAGAGACAGCATTGCGTACGTGAGCAGGCAGTTTTCCTGAAATCTCTTAGCTTGGTCCTCTGACAGCGCTTTTCTACTCTGTGCTGCAGGTGTCCAGTTTTGCCCAAGTTCTGACTGATCCCATCAGTTGGCTTTCGCAGTAGCTAATGTCTTAAGTTTCTTCTCTAGATCTCCACACCCCCTGGCTCGAGTATTTTGATTCAGTTCGCTCATGCTAGCCAATTGCAAACTTGCTAAAGCTTGTCTCCCTGGTTTCCTGGAAAATATTTTGTACTCATTATCTGCAAGTCTGGATACTTTCCAACTCATTTTGCTGACTTTTACCCAGTTTTGGCTGAGTGTTTGTAACTGAGTGTCAAGTGAAGTAGATTGTGTTTTAAAGCTTCTGATCAACTGGTTTTATTTTCAACAGATTTTAGTTTGATTTGTCTTCAGGGACCTTTATAAGTATCCAGATGTTGTAATTTTTCTTCAGTTTCAGCAGATGATTCAGCTTTGACTCTTTCTGTGGAAATCTTCCTGTTCCTAACACAGCAATACTATTAAAATGCAACTGTCAGAAAAATGAGATGTTTTCCCTAAGATGAAGTCAGTGATGGTATGAGTACATGCTATGAACCTTTACTGTCCAAGTAAAGCAAGACTACTTTATTTAGAATTTACTCTGCCTTCAGTTTGATTTGTTTCAGCTGATGATTGTAACTTGTCTTCCAAGAGAAACCGAATTGGATCTTTGAATGAACTAATTTGAATAAATGAACTAATCAGCAAGCATATCTCATCTATGAGCTGATCATACTGAAACCCATTTGTACCTAGTAATACAGAGACTGCTATTAGGGGTGCTGCAGTATTTGTTAACTACCAAAAAGTGAAGCTCTTCACTGCTTTCACAGAGGCTGTGAAGATTAGAGCCCTCTCCAGGAGGTTCAAGCACATCCCTTAGTGGAACGTTTCTGTGCTCTGCCTGCTTATTTCTGCACTCTGCTCCTGCTTTTGTGTCTTCATGCTACCTTGCTGCTCTCTGTCAACTGTACTAGTGTGATCGTTTTAACACATTGACTTACGAAGATCAGGTTTAAAATCACTTATCCCTTCCTCTTCTGTAGCACTCTTGTTAAAACCAGCTCACTTTCCTAGTCCTGTTCATCATGCATTGTTAAAATAATCCCCCCTTCCAGCCTTACTGCATTGCGACATCCACTGCTGTTGCAGAGAAGTTTGGCTTCAGGTATCTTAATTTTATTAGATAGCTATATTAAATATATGAATTTCTGCATCTTGGCCCTGTTGCTTACTGTCATGAATAGTCTCACTGAGGTGGTGGTACAATATTTTTTCTATTACAGATTTTTGGATACCGGGACCCTATGAAATAGTTTTGCCTGGGAATCTTTTCTGCCTGCTGATTCCAAAGAGTCTTCTAAAGTAAAATTGACAAAAACTAAAGTAATTTCAGACTTCTTGCTTTCCTTTTATTTTTAGGTGTTGACTTTACCCTTGACAAGAATAAGAAGTAAGAAACTTTAAAGCCATATTCAGTAGTGCAGCCTTTGATCTAGAGGCAGACATTGCCTGACATCAAAAGTACCCTTGATCTCAGCAGGACTGAAATACTGAAATGCCAGGAAGCCCACAGTAGCAGTATTAAATACCCACAAATGTATAGTGGGAAGATTAGAGCAAGTGTGTCAGTTATGTATCAGTGCAGTAGGAATGCTCAAAGGAACTAGTCTGGCACTTATAACTTTAAAATAAATTTGGTATGATTAAGCAAATATTAACATAAATCTGACATATTATCTCCTTACAATGATTCACTTGTACTCAACCTGGAATTATTGCTTAGGTTTTATATTATGAAGATGAAGACTGGAGAAAGCAGGAAGTGGAAAGGATCTTCCTTAGAGCAGTTGCATTCCAGGGTTTTATGCAAGGGTAAAGAACTGGGCACATAAAATTTGTTTGCAGTGTCATAGTTTGCAGAGAAACAGATACAGTCACTGTTCTCAGGTTTTTCTTTCAGCCACCTATGTTCTAGGAAGTATATGGCTTAAATACTGAACAGTGATGGCTGGCGACGGTCCCTCTAAACATCAGCTCTTCCTCCCTCAGGCCTTCATTATTCCCACGTTAACTTCTTCCCTCTGGTTTGTTATGGTTGAGTTGGCAGCTTTTTGTTTCTGGCCCACAGTTGTTTTCTGTTTAAGCTGGATCAGCTACCCTGCCTGCCGCTGCTGCTGAATGTGCTTCTTAAGGAATGCTGAAGCCCAGTCAAGGGCCATTATCAACTGATGGCTGCAAGAAGACAAAAATGTAGATGCAGATTTCAGGCTTCCTAAATTAATGCATTTTGCATGTGGCAGGAGCAGAATAGTAAATTAATTTTCATTGTTTGGGAGAGAAAACATTAAAGAGCTTTTGCTACAAATATTGAATGCTTTAAACATGTAACAATTACCTTACATTTCTGGCTAAACTTACAACTTCAAAAATCCAGCTGTTTAATATCTTAGAATGTCTAACAGCTTTATAACTGCCATATCATAAATGAAAAGAATCTGTTCTCTAACTTAATACTTCAAATGGCTGGATAATATGCTGTATTGGATTCGACATAATTTACTGAGTTTTCACTGTGGAAGGATGGTTAGTAAAACACAAAATGCTGCCTGACCTAACCTTCAGATCGTATTTTATTTTTGCTTTAAGTGTTAATCTGAAGTGCTATAAAGTAGTCAACTTTGTATGTGAATAAAGCAAAAAATAATACAATATACTTTAACAGTGCCATCATAGATGTACTTTGAATTCAGCCTTTCAAGGATGGGAGTACATGAATGTTTTAAATTTTTGTGCTTAGAAAAATCAGCAGAGGCATTAAAAATAGCTCAGAAGAGGTACTGAACTTACCAATAGACTTCGTGTTTGACCACTAATGCCCATTGACTATTTCTTTATCTCCAATGCTACTTAGGTCTTGTCGTCTTTTCTGCAAAATATTCATGTAGTTTTCATGTAACCAAAACTTGTGTGCTTCAGAGTTCTAAAACGTGGGAAATAATGCAACTGCAAATTACAGTCTTGGCATCAGTTAATAGTTAACTTTATCTCCTTTAAAAGATTTTTTTAAAAAAGTAATTTGAGGAGAAGATGGAAAACAAAAGCACTAAAACTTCAAGAAGCTAGAAACCTGTAGCATTCTTTTAAGACAGAGAATGTGGTGCTGCCAGGAGGCAATAAATATTAATAAACTGGGAAAATCAGCCTGCATCCAGAAGATGGATGCTGAACAAAATCTCTTGTTCACAATAGAGCTGTAGGAAAGTAGAGGTTGTTGAAGTTGCTGCTTATGTGATAACCAGTTAAAAAGGCGTAGTTTCCTGTTTGTACTATGTCAGTCTTCTGACTTGCTCTTACTGTTTTTGTAACTGATGGTTCTCCACAGCAGTAGGCAAAACTAAATTCCTGTTGCTGTATCTCTCAAGTTGTATGAGATCCCTTGAATCTGACACATTGTTTGGCTGTCAAAAGTGCTACTGCTGCCCTGCCTCCCGCATTAGTCTCCTTGTTTCTGTTCTCTGTGCTGGCAGTAGGGTTTGTGCTATTGGTGATCTAATGTTGCTGGAAGCAGGATTGACAGAAATTAGTTGACTAGTTCACCGAGTAGCCATCCAAGCACCAGTGTGATAGAAGAGCAGTTGTGGAGCGTAAGAAGGTAACAATCTAGTTTAATACCACTATACAAAGGGGTTAGCTTCCATGACTGCTACCACAGCCTGTGAGTGTGGGCTGCCTTGTAAGGAATCCTTAGCAAGTACAGGACACATTTGCATCTTTGGGTCTGTAAGATGTGGGAAAGAGGCTGAACAAATGTTGTCTTCCTTTTTTCCTTTCTCTTTCTGTCAGAAGCTTGGTTAGAACAGCACGGGTGCTCATGGATGGGTGAGACGAGCATCTCTGGAACTTCCAAACATGGTGCAGTCGACTAGCTACAGGTCATGCCTCTGAACTGTTCTCTACATGCCAGCAAATTCAAAAAGTATGGTTATGGTTCCTGATTGCCAGCATGGTCTCTCCTAATGCAACAAACTTAAGAAAACATGGATTAGCTTCTAGACTCCAGTTCAGTGTCAAGACGAATTCTTCTTTCTTTTTTTTTTCTTGGCTCCACTGGTTTGCTTAAGTTTAGGGGAAAAGTCTCCACCACAGAATGAGTTAAATCAAGCTAATGATTTTGTATTTAAAAACTTTGCTTAATTCCACTTTTGCTGACTGTTGAAGGCACTTAATTTGCCTGTCAACTGTAGGTCTCTCAATTGTCTCGATAAGATCCCAAGCTACTAGCTTAGCATACTAAACATGGGCTCAAGCTATTTCTGTTTGGAAGGGCTGTGGAACTGCATTTGAGAGAACTGGGGAAGCAGAAAGGACTTGTTTGTAGGCAGGACCTATTGGTATCCAGCAAAAGGAGTGCATGGAATAGCCTCATTTGTCCAAAATGTGATAGTCATCTTTCATTTCTTTAGACTCCAAGTTGAATCTCTGAAATGGTCACAGAAGCTTGTGGTAGAGCATATTGGGTCACTGCAAACGGGTCTTGGAAAGGCTGTTGCTGCTTGAATATCGTAAAATAGTACTCAGGAGAATAATGCTCTATTCCACTGTGAAGAACAATATTGTGGCTATTAGATGACTGCTTTTTTTGCCAAGTGGCTGATTGTTAAAGCAAAAAAAACCTTCTGCCAAAGAAGAAAAGAGATTGAATTCCTTCCATAGCTAGAATTGGGTTGCCCCAATTCATTTAGATGTTCAGAAAACACTTTAATTATTACCTCATGCTTACTTTGAAAGAAATACTTTTAATAATCCCGCAGTTCTGACACATTGCTAAAATTACTTGGGAAAAGGACTGTTTCGTTTGTTAGGCATCCTTAATGAGGTTTTCACCTGATAATGTCATATTATTGGTAGGTGTGCAATAATTGGACTTGACAGAAGAACTGAGACTGAGCTGATGCTCTGTGTCTATAAATCAGTGTTGCTCAGATCTTTGGAACTGCATTTCTTACGGAAATGTAGTTTTCTGTCTTTGCAGGAGGCAGGCATCCTTATTGTTTCAAAAATAAATGTCAGATTAAATACTATGAATGGCATTCACTTTGAGATAAGTCTCTTCACATTTACAGTTTGAGTTTCCTCATGACTGATTTCAGTGAGTGAATTTACATACTGCCTTTGAAATGGGGCAGTCCTTAGGTGTAATCTTTAGACTTCAGGGGGATGTAATAATCTGCTGAAGTCAGCTTGCATGCAAACAGCATAATTGCATGCAAAAAGTGGTGTTAGGATTTAGCGGTGCAAGACTTAGCGCAGCACAACAGATGACCCTGAAGAATTGTTTCAAACAACTGTGTGTTTCTTACTCAGGGAAGCAAACTCCTCTGTTAAGCATACTGCAACTAGTCATGCTTAGCTTTCATTTGCCATGCCAGGTTTGCTGCTAATTTCACATTTTCCTTTTTTGAGCCTCAAAAGGGAAGATGAGAGGGACTCACATGACAAAGTTAAACACAATGTCAGCCATTAATTATGTAAGTAAAAATGTAAGGAAAACTGTAAGTAAAAATGCATCCTGAAGTGGAAAGCTTCAGACTTCATTTACTCATTTCTGACGTATGCTGAAGTATTTTGAGTTTTTTTAAGGCAGGTTTTTGGGTTTTTAAACACTGTTTTTCAGATTCTTGGCCAGAATTTTTTAAGACTTCATAGTGAAGCTTATTCTTCAGGCTTCTGGGGAATTCCCCCATCTAGAGGGGGCAGTTTCTCTAACCTGTACCAAAACCCAAGGAATATATTCCAGAGCAGTTCCCATCTCATCTCTCTTATCTGTACCAGTGATGATCGGGGTGATGTTCCAAGTGCCTCCAACCCATCTTTGCTGCATGTTCACTGCTCACTTTAGACTAGTCCTCACCATGCAGGTTAGAGGTCAGTATCTATAGTAAGGCATCTGTTCTTACTTGTAGTAGTAATAATATGTAACCTAATGGTAACAGGTAGCTCTGAGAAGTGCCGTATTACTTCAGTAATGGTAAAGGTCAAAGCAGGTGTGTTGAAACATGACTCAACACTTACGCCTTTGTCAAAAGCAAATGGAGAGTCTAACTTGGGATGAATAGTGTAATGCTGCCTTTAATGCATCGTTCAGAAATGTGTATGCTTTTGCTAGCCTTTCTGTCAGTGGCTGCATTGATAGATGATCTTCCTTTTCTCAGGTGAATCAGGCATGTGAAAAACAAATCAAGTGCTTGTTGAGGAAAGTTTGTTTTAAGTATGAACTGGTGTAAAACTCATTACTGTTGGAGGGACAGGCATTATTCTCATAAATTCCTTTAGAAAATAAATAATTATTTCCAAAACTATGTATACATTCAGACATATTCCTGGAATTTGCTGCAAACATTCTCATTGAGCATTAACTGTATTTATTATATTCACTCTTTTTTTATATACTTAAGTTTAGAAAATTTTAATGGTGGAATATTGTTCTCATAATTAACATGCTGGCTTTCTTATAGTATTAAGTAGAAATACGTGTGTTTAATAGGACATGTAAATTTATAACCTGCCTAATGTTTAAACTGTTGCTTCCTGGTACTTTCTCCTTTACCTTACTGTTTAAGTTTCTCTTTTCAGTGACTTTGCTCCTAGGTAGTAGTTCCTTTGACAGATACCTTTCTACTTGAAGTAGCATGTTCACTTGTTACTACTTACTCCTTAATAACTTATCCTTCACATTATTAGTTGCAACAGAAATTGAGTCAATGTTTATATTCTGTATGCTGGCCTATGTAGAAAAGTAAGATTTTCTTCTAATTGTATTAATTGCTGCTAGTGTGTCTTGCATGTATGCAACCAGTTCAAAAGTATGTAGCATCAGGAGAGCCTCTTTGATCTTTGTCTTGACGAATGTTAAGATTACCATGCTAAACACTTTCTTACTCAGGTTAGTCCAAGAGCCTCAGTAATGAGATACAGTTCTCTAAACAACTGTCAAAGTTTAGTTTTTAAATATCCTTGAAACTGAGAGAAAAATGATGATATATAAAAAGAAAAATAATTGCAGTGTAAGCATGCTGCTCTGAACTGTCTGGGGACCTCTCATGGGCATAAGCACAGCTGTAATTTTGTGGCTGTAGTGGGTTGAGACTGGAATGTATAATTCTAGAAGAGGATTTTTTTCTTTAAATTGCTATCTTTGTAGTACAAATAGAAATAGTATTCTGTGTATATGTAAACCAGTTGTACAAATGAAATCAGTAAAGTGCTGTCGGAGTCTTCAAGTTATCAACATTGTGGTACCATCTGTCTTAACTCAGTAACCCCAAGTACCCATGTCTTCAGCCCTCTCGCGGTACGTCTCCCCTTATTTCTTTCAAATCTGCTCCGTCTCCCTTCAGGAGACTGAAATAATCCCCTGTCTTTTCTTCGGAAGACATGTACTCTGTGAAAGAGTAAATCCTAATGCAGCACTAGGTACGAAGAAACTGTAGCAGACTCACCACGACTCAGAATACCTACCTCGTGGATGCTTCACTTTCTGCTTCCCTGTTGGAGGAAGTGTTCCCTGTCCTGGCACCCTCTGTGCCTTGCTTGATAGGGAGGCAACCACCAGCTGCTTCCTGCTTTCTCTGAGTCAGAAAATGATGCTTTGCTGCCCTCATCCTGTGCTGAGTAGCTGAGTGACAACAGTATCTTGCTGCTTCTGTTTCTGCTCCTCTGCATGGTCTGTCTCGGGGGAGGGTCCACACACAAAGTGATACAGATGAAAATCCCACCTCTTTTCCGGTTTATAGGCTTCTGTGAATCTGCTCTAAACAGTAGAGACTCAAATTCAAATCTGCAACTTTAAAATGTGTTAAATGGTCAGATAATGTATATTAACCAAAGGAGATTCTAGTAGGGCTGAACTAGCTTTCCAGTTGTTCATCCAGGCATGCCAGCAGATATGATGTTTCATGTGCCTTGGAAAGGTAAATGACTGTATGGTTGGAATCCTAAACCACAATTAAAATTATTATACTTTCAGTCAGAATTTAACCCTGTTTGCAACCTTGGTCTGTAAGGCACTTCTGTTTTTACTCTCACTGGGAGTCATATAACCCTTTATATTACAGATTTAGCCATATAGAATGATAGAATTGTTCAGGTTGGAAAGTACCTTTTAAGGTCATCAAGTCCAACCATTAACCTAGCACTGCCACATCCACTGCTAAACCGTGTCCCAAAGCACCACATTTACACATCTTTTAAGTACCTCCAGGGCTGGTGACTCAACCTGTTCCAATGCTTGACAACCCTTTTGGTGAAGAAATTTTTCCCAATATCCTATCTAAACCTCCCCTGGCACAACTTGAGGCCATTTCCTCTCGTCCTATCGCTTGTGACTTGGGAGAAGAGACCATCACCCACCTCGCTACAACCTCCTTTCAGGTAGTTGTAGAGAGCGATAAGGTCTCCCCTCAGCCTCCTTTTCTCCAGGCTAAACAGCCCCAGTTCCCTCAGCCGCTCCTCATCAGACTTGTGCTCTAGACCCTTCACCAGCTTCGTTGCCCTTCTCTGGACACGCTCCAGCACCTCAATGTCTCTCTTGTAGTGAGGGGCCCAAAACTGAACACAGTATTCGAGGTGTGGCCTCACCAGTGCTGAGTACAGGGGCACGATCACTTCCCTAGTCCTGCTGGCCACACTATTTCTGATACAAGCCAGGATGCCATTGGCTTTCTTGGCCACCTGGGCACACTGCTGGCTCATACTCAGCTGGCTATTGACCAACACCCCCAGGTCCTTTTCTGCCTGGCAGCTTTCCAGCCACTGTAGCGTTGCATGGGGTTGCTGTGGCCCAAGTGCAGGACCTGGCACTTGGCCTTGTTAAACCTCATACAGTTGACCTCGGCCCATCGATCCAGCCTGTCCAGGTCCCTCTGCAGAGCCTTCCTACCCTCAAGCAGATCAACACTCCCGCACAACTTGGTGTCATCTGCAAACTTACTGAGGGTGCACTCGATCCCTTCATCCAGATCATTGATAAAGGTATTAAACAGAACTGGCCCCAACACAGAGCCCTGGGGGACACCACTTGTGACCAGCCGCCAACTGGATTTAACTCTGTTCACCGCAACTCTTTGGGCCTGGCCATCCAGCCAGTTCTTTACCCAGCGAAGTGTACACCTGTCCAAGCCATGGGCAGCCAGTTTCTCCAGGAGAACGTTGTGGGAACTGGTGTCAAAGGCTTTACTAAAGTCTAGGTAGACAACATCCACAGCCTTTCCCTCATCCACTAAGCGCATCACCTTGTCATAGCAGATGATCAGGTTAGTCAAGCAGGACCTGCCTTTCATAAACCCGTGCTGAGTGAGCGTGATCACCTGGTTGTCCTGTACGTGCTGCATGATGGCACTCAAGATGATCTGCTCCATAACCTAACCCAGCACCGAGGGCAGACTGACAGGCCTGTAGTTCCCTGGATCCTCCTTCCGGCCCTTCTTGTACATGGGTGTCACATTTGCTAATCTCCAGTCAACTGGGACCTCACTGGTTAGCCAGGACTGCTGGTAAATGATGGAAAGGGGCTTGGTGAGCACTTCCACCAGCTCCCTCAGTACTCTTGGTGGATTCCACCTGGCCCCATAGACTTGTGTGTGTCTAAGTGGTGTAGCAGGTTGCTAACCATTTCCCCTTGGATTATGGGGGCTCCATTCTGCTCCCCGTCCCTGTCTTCCAGCTCAGAGGGCTGGGTACCCAGAGAACAACTGGTCTTACTGTTAAAGACTGAGGCAAAGAAGGCATTAAGTACCTCAGCCTTTTCCTCACCCTTTGTCATTATGTTCCCCCCCGCATCTAATAAAGAATGGAGATTCTCCTTAGCCCTCCTTTCATTGCTAATGTATTTATAGAAACTTTTTTTACTGTCTTTTATGGCAGTAGCCAGATTAAGTTCTATTTGGGCTTTGGCCCTTCTAATTTTCTCCTTGCATAACCTTCATTCAGGATCAAAGTGCCTCTAACACCATCATTGATTCTGGTTTTGTTTCCTAGGCTGTGAAGATATTATTGCTGAGAGCATCTCACTAGACACCTTAATTGCCATTCTGAAGTGGAGCTCTCAGCCGTATGGTTCCAAGTGGGTACATCGCCAAGCGCTACATTTCCTCTGTGAGGAGTTTACCCAGGTCATGACTTCAGATGTCTTCTATGAACTGAGCAAGGACCACCTGCTCACAGCTATTCAGTCTGACTATTTACAGGTAACCAGCAATGCAGAATACAGCTGGTCCTGCTTGAAGCAGGGTATGTTATACCTTTACTAGAAGCACTTGGGAGTAGCTCATTTTAAATTGTAGGCAAGAGCAGGTTTGTATGCACACTAAGCGTTCCTTTATAATATGTAAAAAATTAAATGGAAGTAGAGATTAAGAAAACTGTTTTGTTCTTGGCTTGTAACACAACCCAAACTGGTGGTATATGCTGTTGCTCAGAAGCCTTGTAATAGTTTAGAAATGGCTGCAAATTATATCAAATGAAGCATTTCTGAACCTAACATTTGCCTTGCATTTTTAAGTGTTTTATAAATATTATATGGTGGTAGTAGTTTTGCTGTAACAACGTACATCCTAGTTGGGGGCAGTGGGAGCTAATAAGCTAATAATTGTTCAGAAGGCTTAATTTATTTTTTAGGGGAGACATAAAAATACCTTTTCTGACAAGTATTGCAGAATTTCTTTTTTGTGACTTTCCTTCAGTGATTGTGTGGTTTTAGGGAGAGGAAACCATACCAACTAATAGAAAGCTTGTGGATTTTTGCTGCTATTTCTCTTCAGAGGAGATATCTTTAGAATGATGACCAGCCTTTTATAGCTCAAAGATGACTGGATTTTTTTTTCAATTGTATCTGTCCCAATCTTACCTTCTTCAAACATATAAAGTGTTAGGGATTATTTAAAATGTTTTTTAAGAAAAGTTTTGTTTAAACATTTCAGGGATTACAGTAACAGTACTGTTGATCTTCCATAAGAGTGTGTATTATGACTAAATTTTCTACCTTAGTTGTTAAGAAATTAGGTAGATAAAGTTAAATTTTTCAGTACATGATTTTTTCCTCAAAATGTTGAGTGGTTAGCACATGTATATAGGTGTGAACAAAGCAAAGTTGTTTTGTTTATAGTATTACTGAAAATCTTTCTCTTCACCTAGATTATAATTTAGTTGGTTTGATTATTTTCATAGCTTTCCAGGCTGTGCAGATGCTGAATTTGTAATGTTAAACAAGAGATCCAAACACCCAGTGTTAGAACTGCCCCTTTTAATTAACTTTAATCATTCAAATTTAATATCTGTAATTTTTCATGCTAGACCAAATTTTTCCTTCTGTAGAAAAAAATTTTCTTTTCCTCTTCTTAGGAATTCAATAAGTGATATGAATCTAGAAGTTATGGTGGTGATACATTAGTAGTATTACCTTAAAATATTTGGAGGAAGTGGTATAGCAGATCATAAAGTACAAACACTTTCTTTGCTCTTGGTACAGCTGTGTTTCTTTATAGCTGTTATAGACCTGCGTATGTGATATTTTTTGTGTGTGTGTGACATTAAACTAAGTGTATACAGATTGTTGAATTTTTCTTTCTACCAGGCAAGTGAACAAGATATTCTTAAATATCTGATCAAATGGGGAGAACACCAGCTGATGAAGAGAATAGCAGATCGAGGTAAGGATCCTTTAAACCACACAGTACTAAACTAAATAAACCAAAATGTATGGAAGTTCTTTTTTGTGGGTAATCTGTAACTTAAGGAAATTTAATCTACTTTGTTCGTAGTATGGTCAAAACTAAACAAATGCACTTTTTTTTTCTAAAGCTTTTGTTCTCTAAAGAATGAGAATGCAGGTATTCTGAGGGAGCTGTGATTGTTTAGCCTCAATAAGAAAAGGCTTAGGGGGGGATCTTAGCAAAGTCTGTAGATATCTAATGGCAGGAAGCAAAGAAAATAGAGCCACACTCTTCTCTTGGCACCCAGGACAGGTTGAGAGGCAATGAGGCATTAACTGAAATACAGGAAATTCTGTTTGAACATAAGAAACTGTGAAGATGGTCAGACACTGGAGCATGTTGCCCAGAGTAGTTATGGGGTCTCCATTCTTGGAGGTGTTCAAAACCCAACGGGACGTAGTTGTGGGCAACCTGTTCTACCCTGCCTGGGCAGGTGTGGGAAGAGGGCAGTGGTTGTGGCGGAGACAGACTTCTAGAGGTCCTTTCAACCTCTACAACTGTCTGATTTTTAAGTCTGGTTGATTTCCTGTTGTCTCAGACTTATTTTTCTTGTGATTAATTCATCAAATAAAAAAAACGTGCAGTATCTTTTACTTTTCTGTGCTCATGCAGGCTTCTCACAGTAGTCTTAGTCTTAGTTTACACTGTCAACGTTTCACTTCAGTCTGAGTGTGTTTCTCCCACAGAAATCTGTGGTAGTAAGAAACAAGCCATCAAGTGGCATTAGTGTTTTTCCTAAAGTAGATGTAAATGTATTTTTATTAGCTCAGATGTGTATTATTGCTACAGTGGTAACTTCAAGGGCAATCTCACATGTGTTGGATGTGGGGAGTGTGTTAAATATGTATTTCCCAAATAACAAATGTAAGTAGCTCGTAGTTCATCCCCACCATGAAGTGTCAATCAGATAGTACAACGAGAGGGACAGAAAGGGAAGAATGTGCTTGTGTGAAAACAGAGCAGTGCTGGCGTGGCTACTGTCTTTGGAGGGCTGGCCATGTTTTTGAAATCCACTGTTATTGCTTGCGATACAACTGCTTTGTCACGGACACGTCGTGTGAAATGCAACAAAAAGTCAGTTAAAATATGTGCTTTTAGTGACCCAAGTAAGTATTAACCTTCTATCTTCAAAACAAGATTTTCTAAGTGTTTGTCTTAAGGCACATTGGAACATAATGGAGCCAGTTAAACAGTAACAGACCTGGACTTGGGAGAAGCTGCTCATTTGGAGTAATTGTGCAGCTTCCTGGTCTGTGGTGTTCATTAAGTAAACGGCTCATTTCTCTTTCCTGGGATCATCAGTTAACGTGATAAGCAAAAGCAGAAATAAGAGCTATGCCAAGCTCTGTCATATTAGAGCCAAATTTAGTGTAGTAATTTGGTCTAAATTCTTCAGTGACACTCCTGATTTTGCAGCTCTGCATATGTCGCAGTGTCAGTCAAATACCAGAAACCATTAGAAATTGTAATGGGCTGTGGCCAAAACTTGAGCTGCCTGTAACTGAATGGAGGGTGGATACGTTTGACAGGTTTCCTCAAGGAGTGAAGTTAGTCAAAGTCAGGTTGGGCAGAAGACCTAAAATACAGGTGAATGTAGCTAACTGAGGGAGGGAGAATGACCTGAGAGTGTCATACGTTGTCATCTTGCAGTCTCTAGGAGGATACCCAGTCTTGGCATAAATAGGTATCCTGTGACCACAAGAGCATTTTGAATGGGCTTGACACCGCTGTTACTAGGGTGGCTTACACGAGGCTAGAATAATATATCCCAGTGGTCTCTTCATGCCTTAATTTGTAGAAAATAAGTTTCTGAATGCTGCTGGGGAAGGGGAGAGGAGCTGCAGGAGAGAGCCTTTGGGGAAACGGCTATCAGTGAGGCATGAATGTTTTCATAGTATAGCTCCAGGTAGAGCTTTATAAACGTTTACCCCAAACACTACTTCTGTGTTTTTCTCCCTGGCTTATGCTTTGAAACTGACAGCTGTGCCAATGACCCATGCTTGTATAAAGGGAACCTGATTGCTGATGTTTCATATCAGATTTTAAGGCATGAAATAGTTTTGTGGAACAATGCTGATAAGCACTGTTGATTTTGAAATTAGGCTTTTCTTTCCTTTTCTATAACTTTCTGTAAGCCCTGTAACTCCTGCTTTCCTATTTAAACTTTTTGATGTAAACTTACTATTTTTTGCTTCTTCCCACAGAGCCTAATTTACTGAGTGGTACTGCTCACAGTGTGAACAAAAGAGGTGTGAAGAGGAGAGATCTTGACATTGAGGAGCTGAGAGAAATCCTGTCTCCACTTTTACCTTTTGTCCGCATTGAGCACATCTTACCCATGAATAGTGAAGTACTGAGTGATGCAGTAAGTCAGTAATCTCATACAAATATTACCTCTGGATATATTGCCTCTGTGATTCTTTGTACTTCAGATTCTACAATGTTCAGGTTATTTTTTTTTTTTTGAGGATTAGCTCCTAAAATGTTATCACTCAGTAATAAGTGTATAACTCTCTGGTTAAATTTTTTATATTTTAAATCTGTCAGAAGGCTAAAGAAAAATCAGTGGTGTAAGGATTCAGCATAAGAAATGCATTTCTTGCAAACTTTTCCCATATTTATATTATAAAAACCATGAAACTCTTTCTTGATTCTTAAAGATGAAGAGAGGCCTGATTAGTACTCCTCCTTCAGACATGCTACCAACATCGGAAGGTGGAAAGTCAAATGCCTGGCTGCGGCAAAAAAATGCTGGAATATATGTGCGGCCAAGACTGTTCTCACCATATGTAGAGGAGGCTAAGGTAATAATCATTAACATTTGAGTACTGTTAATCTGGAGTCATCAGGGGGTTCTGTAAACAGGGAAAGATTTTGGTATGTTTTGTCTCTCTTTGCGTGTACTGGCCTAAAATACTAACATTTTCAATTTAACAAGACTTACAAGATTGATCATCAGGCTCAAGTCTCTAGAACTGGTCAGAAAAATTTCAACAAAATTTTTTTTTGTCGAAATTGAAATGTTTGCGAGACAGATCTTGATGAAATTCCACCGGAAACAAAGCAGCGTTCTGAGGGAAACCTCCCTGGTTTCCAGCCAGTTTGCCGGCCCAGCTCCTCGGCAGCCCACCTGGCAGGCGGATGGCAAGGTGAGAGCCTGAGAGTCCCAGTTTGCAGCTAGTCAGCAACTTTGGTGCCAGGTCTTTCAGGCTCCCCAGCTCCCACCAGAGCAGGGTGGAGAACTACTATTCCACTAGGCAGAGGACTCTGATATTTCATCATCTTGTTTGAATCAGAATGTATCCAAAATTCTTTCGATCCTCCGCAAAATGGAATAAGTATCTTCTGTCCAACTTGACTGAAGTCCTTTGTGTCCCGCTCAAGCAGTAGCTTCCCTATTTAATATCTTGCACGAGGACTGTCAAACTCCAAGATCTTGTAGCATCTGTGATGGTGATATTTGGTGACAGGGTGGAGATGGCTCTGTGTGTGGCAGAAACATGCCATGACTGACAGAATGGGACCATTGTAGGTCACTAAGTAATGCCACCACTTAAGGCAGCTCTGACTTAGGTCAAGAGCTTGTGAGTCCCAGCAGTGCAGGTGACTGCAGAACAAGAGGATTAGGTGAAGCTGTGCATATCCACATCACCTACAAACTCTCACCACTACTCTGGTAAATTTGGACCTTTTGCCCTGTGCCTAAGAAAGAAAATATTTTCTAAGGGTGTGAGTTGTTGTTGACATCCTCTTTGAGGGGAGGGGAGAAATAAAACTACTTTTCATTTTGGGCACAAGGGTTAGAGAGCACCAGGTGGCACTAAAGCAGCAAAGGAAGACTAGCCAGTTAAAATTTTATCTTTGTATCTTGGATTGTTAAAACTAACAAAAATGTGTTAAAGAACATGTGATAAAAGTTTTGACTCTTAGTTTTCATGTATATGGTATGGGAGTGCTTAGTAGTAACCTTAAAGTAAAAAGTGCATTCTAAATTTTTTTTCCCCTGTCAGGAATCCTACGTGTTTCTATTCATTTCATATTATGCTGTTAATATTTTTAAAAGCATCATTAGCTGTTTAGCCTTAGAGGGAGGACTCTCATACTTATTATCTGATAATTATGTGCCTATTCATAGTTTAATTATTGAGAAATGCAAAAATTGCAGATGAGTGATTTCTGATTTTTTTTTTTTTTTACTCCCCTATTAGCCTCTCATTTTTTGCGATAAATCCATTTAACATTAGATGAGAATCTTAAAAGGGTATGCATAAATCCCTTTCTATTCTTTAAGACAACTGAGGGAAACACATTTCATTTTCTGGTGCCTTCTACTCAGTGGCACAGGGAGTTGAGACCTATAGGCAGTAATTGTCTGAGACAGAGTCCAGAAGGTCTGGCCTTGAGAAGGTTACTTCCAGTCTGACAGGTACAATATAAACAAAGCAACCTTCCCAAACTTTATTCACCTGCCTGCTCTTAGCTCTGAAACTCAACTCTGATCATGACTGGAAAATGGAATAGAAAATGCTGTGGAAAAGCCAAGTACTGTTTGGGACCTGGAAAAGTTACGGTTTAGACATTGCTAGACTTGTGGCCTCGGGACTGCGCCTGCAGCAGCTCCCGGTGGGTGTGTGTGTGCAGTGCCTTCATGAGGGCTCTAATGGCTGTCGTTGCAGTCAGTACTGGATGAGATGATGGTGGAACAAACTGATCTCGTTCGTTTGCGGATGGTCCGAATGTCCAATGTGCCCGACACCCTTTACATGGTAAACAACGCGGTGCCGCAGTGCTGTCATATGATTACCCACCAGCAAGTTAGCACTAACCAGTCCAGTCCTCCTTCAGTTATAGCCAATGAGATCCCAGGTAAGGCTGCTAGATCACTTGCAACGCCGACTGTCGTCGTGTGAGTGGGTGGGGGCTTGGGGCAGGGGAGAGGGCATGTGAATTATTGAATATTATGATTTCCTCAGAGAGTAGTACTGCTCCATTTGGGCTTCTTCCCACCCAGTGGTAGTCCCTTTTGCTTTGGTCTACTCTGAAGGCATTAACTGTTTTTGGATGGCATAATAAATAGTTAGGAAGTAAGCTACTGGAGGGGTAGTATTTTAACCTGCTTCAGCTGAGCAATTTGAAAAACCTTAGGACTAGTTAAGCTTACTGTAGGACACTTGCTGGAGCCTGGCTCTCTGTTCTCAGAGTGGTTCTCAGTTTTCTGTTTACCCATCTTGGATGACTGGTTGATCCAGAAGGATGGAAAATGGCAAAATACTGATTTCTTTTTAAAAACAAAAAGCAGGGGAGCATAACTTGTGGGGCAGTCAGGTTAACTCAGTTTGCCAGAAAAATATTGGAAGTAGGCACTCAAAACACACTTTTTTTTTTTTTTCCAGTTTACCCAATCCACTTTAGCTTTGAAATCAAACGAACTTAATTCCTTGTATGGCAGAGTAAGTTTTTGTAGGTGGAAGTAGATATGGCCTCTCTTGACTTCAGGATACTTGGTGTGACATTCCCTGTATGTAAGCCAGGGAAATATAGTCATAAAACTACTGTAATAAATTTTGTCATTTATGCATTGGCTCTTTTGGTGTCAAACTGGAAGAATGTATCTGGTGGGATTGCCAGAGCATCTAGCTCTTCCCACCTTTCCCTGGCCCCACTAATACTCAGTGTGCATAGAGCAAAACTGGCAAAACGTGCAGCTGATGACAAGTTGGGAGGGTCAGTGGATGTTTTGGAGGGCAGGATTAGATAGCTAAATGACCAAGATTAAATTCAGTGAAGAAAGTGGGAAATATTGTGCTTATGTAGGTGTAGCCAGCTGGGTGCATACAGGATGGCTGAGGGAAGCTCTGTGGAGAAAAGCCTGAAAGTCAACATTATACAATTCCATAAAGAGTCATACTAAAATACAAAACCAAATGTGCCACAAGACATGTGAAGTCATTTGGTCTTGGATGGAGCATTGTGTTTAGCCCTTTAAATGGCCGTACTGTGTCAAGTCAAGGATTTGTCTGCTTAGTCTGGTATCCTTATTCCAGCAGTCACCAGAAGTGAGTGCATAAGTAAAGTGTAGCAGAAAAAGCACATAAAATAATTCCCTGGAAAATTCTGTGTGCTCTTCAACCATTTGCAGCTCAGAGATGTCCTATGGTGGATGGTGTTTCTGCGTAGTTAGTAATTTTAAATCTATTTTTAATCCATGAGTTTATGCAGTCTTTCCTTAAACTTGCATAAACTTTTGGCACCCGTTTTTAGATCAAAGTATCACATTTCAGTAGATATGGATCAGTTTGGGAGTCTGTAGAAAAGCAATAAAGATTACATGCCACCAAGAAAACAGTAATCTTCCTCCCTCCACCGCTCCCCATTCCCCATTTTATAAGCTCTTTGTATATCAATTATGTCTCCCTTAAGTCAACTATGTTGAAAAGAAATAGATAAACTATTCTTACAGATGCTAGAGCCGGGACAAAAATAATAGGTTTAAATTGCTGCAAGTGAATTGAAGTTGAGGTGTTAGGAACATTTGAAACGCTGTTTGGTTAAACACTGCAGTAAGTTTTCTAGTGAGGTTTGTGGAATGGTTTTGATCTATTTGTTTCTTGTGGTTCGGGAAGAGACTTGATAAAGCCTAAAAGGAGCTTCTGAAAACTTCTGTAATTTGATAAAAATACTAATTGTTTGTTTAGAAACTTACAGCTGTGGCATCTCAGCAGTGCATTACAGTACTCAGACTTTTTCCCCCCCTCTACAGAAAACGATAAATATACTCACCATGAATTGTATATAAAATATTTAATCATAAGATGTGACTTTAACACTTTGCTTGATCTTAATGTCCAAAGAAGTTGAGAAAGAGAACAGATTCTCAAAGGTCTCCAGTGTTTTGCAAAAGTTCTCATGCTCTGAAAAAAATTTGGCTTTGTTGGCAAACATGAGACATCTTGACCAATCTGAATTTCCACTACAGCTTGATTCTGTGCAATTTAATATGTAGGAATTATTGCCAGCTCTTTGATTTGAACATGGATATGAGCTGTGAGCCTGGCCAGTAGTTGCAGTATAGATATTGTGTCCTGGTAACTGTCTGCTTTGCTTAGTTCTGTAATTATGCAAAAGAACTGATTGTTTTGCCAGTGCCTTGTGCTAGCAAGGCTAGATGGAGCCCAGTTAATTTGAGGAGATTCAGGCATGTACCAAATCTATAATTTGCACAGCTATCCATCCCAAAGCATAGATGGAGCACGGGAACTGCCGGAGGGGGAGCTAGGCAACATCACCTCTGTGCCCCTTAGGCCAGTCTCTTAGAACAGCGGGTTCTTTACAGCTTAGGTGTGCTCCATCTGTTGCTTGCATCTTCCTTTTACCCACTGCCCATGGACTATATTTGTATAAAAGCTATTGGCAGCATGTCTTGGTGCGCTTCTTGCAACACTGTTGTAAAATGAGTTCAACCTCTGCTGAAGTCTGTTCTGCTTTGAGGCTAGGTTCTTCAGGTAATTGGGTTTCCTTAGGTGCTTTCCAGTTTCAGTTTGAATTAGAAATCCTGCAACAGACTTGAGAGAATTGTATTTTTTATATATGTAATCTCTCTTCCATGTGTTTCACATGAATAATAGTAAAAAAACCAGAAACAAACCTGGGTTTGAGAATATAGCACTTTTTCATGGAAAACTTAGATTACTTTTATGCCTACTAGTTTGAAGAACTGCTTCAGACTTCTCTAAAATCCTCTTTTTTCAGTGTTAGCAAAATGTTCATTGTAGCTAAACATCTGGCTGCTAAACCACGATTTTTCAGAACAATTGAAGTGTGTGGAGGGTAGTGTGGAAGACTTATTTCCAAGCCTTGACGACTGGATAGAATTGATTCTCCCCCCCCCGTACAGGAACTCAATTTGAGGGGAAAAATATTTTGCACTACTTACATTTATCCTTCGTGTACCAATGTAAACTTTGAAATTAGGACCAGTTGTAGTTATGTGGTGTTGGGTTTTCTCCTTCTCTGTAATGCAAATGTCTTTTCACAGTGTTCTTGCTGTCTGATCCATTTAATTTTTATGAGCTTTCATTATGAACATCTGGTCATGGTAATATATAACACTTGTAAAGCTGGTAAAGGATCAGATGCCAGGACTTACGTATTCAGAGATCTGGATTTGTCTTCTCTTATAATATGCACATTTTCCTGAGGACAGAAAGACCACAGAGAAATATCATTCATCGTCAAACAGCAGCAAGAAGTGGCAAGAGAAAGTTTTGCAACAGGATAAATACCCCAAATTATACATTATTTCCTTTTGGAAAGTTTGGGGGTTTTGTTTTGTTTTGTTTTAAAAACTATTACAATATGGCTGCATAAACCAACATAATTTTAACAGGTTTATGTTGGCTTACAGTTTGTGTAATTTTTTTAGTATGCTCTTTTTGTAGTTACATACTGGTATTATGGTCTTGTGATTATAGAATTCCACTAGAAGTATGTAGTGTATGCCAAAAAAATCAATGAATTCTTGGCCTGTAGAATTCATGAGGGAACATTCGGTTGTTATTTAAGATATCCTGCCCCCACCTCAAATCATAAAACTCCTGCATCATAAGGAGTTTACAAAGAAGGCTGTATTTGTGGCTTACTCTAGCAGAAGCTGGAAAAATGGTATATGTCTTTACCATTGGTATGATATGTGTGTTATCCCATGTGCCTCAATGATGCTTCAAGGAACATGTGTAAGTCAAACTGTTCTTGGCAGAATGCTTCTTAAAAAAAACCCAAGTCAGCCTGATGTTAGATTTTTTCCTTCAGAATTAAATCTAACCATTGCAATCAAACTTACTGTCTCGCAGTTCAGAAAGTAATCTCTGTTATCCCCATTCCGTTCTCTATTATCCCTCCAGTTCCCAATCTCCTCATTGTAAAAGAGATGATCAAACGGCTGCAGGAGCTGCGTCATACTGAGCAGGTGCAAAGAGCATATGCTCTCAATTGTGGAGAAGGCGCCACAGTCAGTTATGAGATTCAGATTCGTGTGCTGCGGGAATTCGGGCTTTCTGATGCTGCTGCTGAACTTCTGCAGGTATGAATTGCTGTATAAGACTACAAATGCTTTGATTCTGTTCTGCTTATGAATTGACTTGAATGCGTAATCTGCAGTAAGAGACCTGCTTTGTGTGTACACATGCAGGTGCAAAAATGCTTTGAAATGCCTGCATAACTTTAGAACTGTCCAAATGCAAATTACAGTGAGTCTGTTGCATTGGATTTATGTGATTTTTATAAATGTGTAAGCGCAATGTATAAATGTTTTTCTCAATAATTGTTACCATTCAGGGTACTCTTACTGCCACAGATTTTGGGGACCAAAAAAATATGCCGAAGAAGCAGTTGATGAGAATAGTCAAACCATAACTAGAAATCTAGATTACAATTTGTTCTTGAATCGGAGAGGAGAAAAAGTCCTAACTGATACAGTAGATCTGCATAGTATATATCAGGACTGGGAAACTGGAAATCCCGCTCCTGTTTGTATGCTGCTGTTAAAGCATACATTTGTTGGTCAACACATTCACACAGTGAATCTGATGCTTCTTGTCTTGTTTTTTTAAAAAATCTGTATTCCGTGGTGGCTGTAATCACCTCCAAGTGTTGGTGAGGTTTTAGGTGGCACAACTATCCTGTTACAGTACTAGCAGATTTCTAGTTCCAATGCCTGTTAGTTTAGGAGATTTTTCTAGATTACTTATGACTTTGTTTTGTTACATGCTGGGATTTTTCCTTTGCAGAATCCTCACAAATTTTTTCCTGATGAGCGATTTGGGGATGAAAGCCCTCTCCTGACAATGAGACAATCTGGACGATGTCGCGTTAACAGCACTCCCACTGCAGAAACCATGTTTACAGAACTGGACTCTTTTGTGGCCTTCCATCCACCATTGCCCCCTCCTCCACCTCCATACCACCCACCAGCAACTCCTATTCATAACCAGTTCAAAGTGGGCTGGAAACAAAGGGTGCCAAGTCAACATCCCTCCCGTTCCTTTTCTTACCCATGTAATCACTCACTATTCCACTCCCGAACCGCTCCCAAAGCTGCACCGCCTGTCTACTTGCCCAGTGTTAAAGCAGCACCTCCTGATTGCACTAACACTACAGGTCTGGGGAGACAAACCGTGGCTGCAGCAGCAGCAGTGATGGCAGCTGAGAAGCAAGTAGTAAGTATTATGATTTCTCCTCTTCTCCCTATCTCTGGCCACTCAAAGTAGCTTATAGAGAGGAGCTGGAGACAATTCTTATGTGAAGTAACTTGGCTTTGTTACATGAAAGAGCATCTTCATTGGTTAGGAGAAGAATTTTCTACCAAACTGGCTGTCGGGCATTCTGCATCCCAAAGGCATGCCCTAATCCCTGGGAGAATGAATGTTCCAGGGCCAGGAGAATTTTGGAGGGGCAAGTGGGACTCACAAATCTTCTGAAATAGTATAGTTTGCTCTGCATTAAAACAAAGGATAAGTCAACTTCAGTAGTGGACTGCATGCTATAACTCAAGGGTAGAAATAGTGATGGTATTTTGGCTATTCACAGGTAAGTAGTCCTGAAGTAAACAGATGTGTAGAAAGGGAACCTGTGGAGAATGTGAAGGCCTTACAGCTGTGAAAAAGACTTTAAAATTAATAGGCAAGCAGAAATTGGCAATTGCAAATACAAAGGGGTTCGTCACAGCATTTAAAGATGATCATTATAGTTGCTGAACTATATTTAGTTTCAGTGCACAGTTGTGTCATACTGTGAAAACCTGCTCTTTAGATGCAGATTTGATCTGGAGTTCTGAATGGAAAAATAGATTATTTTTTTTTTCCCTTTAGCAATTGTCCTAAATATATTGCACTCCTTTCTATATTTTAACCTAAAATATTTAACTTCAAATTAGAATTGTTTTCCGTCGTTTGTTCAAGGGTGGGTTTTGTAGCATAAGTCTCTCTTGATCAATACTGACTTCACTAAGGAAACCATATAGTGATCTTTTTCACAGCTTTTTCACGTTAGAAATGTCTCTACTAGAATGTTTATATAAAAAATGCAAGGAGAAGCATAGACTTAATATGGATGATCTTATTCTGTATTATTTTTGCAATTTTTGAGTTACTAGTAATCAATTATTACTAAAATTGCTTTAATTGGAAATGGTAAATACAAGTAGAAATTTTAACTTCTGTCTGGAAGACTGTAATATGCTTGTCTCATTGCAGGATTGCTTATAGGTGTAGGCGAGAAGAATGCCAAGCAAAAACTTCCATGCACTTTGTGGATCTAGACTGATGCACCCCCCCAAGCCCTGAGGCTGTTATGCATACACATACGTGTGCATGCAATTCACTTACTTTAAAATATGAAATGCAAGCAGAGGGGCTGCATCTATAGTGACAAAATACATGTTTCGTGGCTTCCTGCGCTGGAACTGTGTGCTATAACAAACCATTTGTTAAGTTCTGCACAGAGTACCTTGTTTAGTTTGATAATTGCAAGTGGCTTAAAGCAGGCTTACCATTTGAGAGTTTAACAGGACATTGTCATTTACGGCACATTCAAGACAAGATGCATTTAAGAAGGAACTATTATTGTGGCACAACAGCTTCATGAAGGAAAGTTGTCTTAAGCTAGCAGGAAGGGGAAGGTTGGAGCATACATGTGTGTATTAAACAGTGTAGGAAACTTGCAGACTGAGGTTGGTCTAGGCAAAGGTAGATCTGGAAAATGCCATTTTGAATTACAGAAACTATACTAAATACAGTTTGTGTTTAGCTTTTGCTTTGTTCCCATGGACCAACTTCTTTTCTCTTCCAGTGTACTCAGCCCTTGCTAAATGAACTGATGCCAGATATCGCAATGGGTGTGTCAGCAATGTCTTTAAAAGACAGAAGATTACCAGAGCTCACTGTCGACACAGAATTAAGCCAGACGGTTACAGAGGTAGGGCCTGGTCCACCCCAGCACATTTCATGTATTCAGAACAGACACATGCCCACTTCTCGAAAGAAACATGCAATAGAGCAAAAAGTAGATGCTCGAGAAAATCAGCAGGAATATCCTGACTTCTATGACTTCTCCAGTGCTGCGTGTAGACCCTCCACTCCAGCACCCAACAGGCACAGTCCTTCGCCTTCACAAGGCATATATTTTGGCCCAGATTTGTATAGCCACAATAAGGCATCACCAAGTGGCTTAAAGTCAGCCTATCTACCTTCCCAGATATCTCCTAAAAAGCAAGAGGATTCTAGGAGGGAATACCTGCTCTCCCAAGATGGGCATCAACACAGACAAAAGAATGAGCCAATACACCTCGATGTCTTAGAACAACCTCCCCAGCGACTGGACTTGTCATTGGCTGCCCAGGAAAATGCTGGTAATGGCCCAGTTCACATCAGGGGAAGAACAAAAATGGAAACCGATTTAACCTATGGGCTAACCTCCAACAGACCTTCACTCTCTGCATACACCTCTGAAATGCAAGAAGAGAGACCCACTAGGAGACTGGCAGATGATGAGCCATTGGAACACGGAGCACAGAGAAATGCAGATTTGGAAAGGGAAGATGCGGTAAGCAGAGGAAGGAGGTCTCCAAACAAACCAGACTTCCTGTATAAAAAATCTGCCCTATGAAAGCAACCTCCCCTATTTCTCTGTGCCTAAGAGTTGTAAACATCCCATTCTTTGCAACTTTTGGCCTGACTTCTGTCAGACAAATTTATTCATGCCAGCGGATAAATTCAGCTTTGCTCACTTCTTTTGTACATACATTGCTTTATTAGAGACAGCATGTTATCAGTTTATTTTTAATGCTGCTTCTGGTTTTATTTTGTGGGAAATTTTTTTTGAGCGAATTTAATTAAGCCTTTTAAAAAAAAAAAAGCTGGTACCTTTTTTCTACAACCTGGTAGCCTTTTGCACCTGTACATCTATTTTAGTGTATTAGTTTTGTACTAATATGTTGAACTTTATTGTCACATTTAAAGGACTGTATTTTCATACTTTTGCATTTTCCCTTTCACCTGCCAGTTCCCTATGTGCATTGGGTTGCACATTATGAAATGTATTTTCTTACGAGATAGTTACAATGTGTTTATTTTTTAATTATAGGAATTCCAAAGAACAGCACATCAAAATACTACATTTTTAGTTAGACTTTTTTTGTTTGTTTAGATCTGAAATCTTCCTGATTTTTAGGACTATGGCAAGAATCCAGTCTAATGTTTTGTTTGAAAAGTTCTGGCAGCTGGTCTTATCCTTATATAGCAAGCCCACTTCAAGAATTACATTTGGGTTTTTAAGAGTCCAGGGGGATATTTAGGAGTCCAAATTCCAGTGAAATTCACTGGGATCTGACAGTCTGATTCTGTTTGCTTTCTGGTTCAGTTGTGACCATGGAGAACTCCATGATCACCCAGAAGCACTTAATAGACAGACTAGAATTGTTCATTTGCCCATGCAGAAATAAATCTAGAAATACTGTAAAAATGATAGTAATAACTTGTTCTTCCAGCTACCCATACGTGGGGGTAAGTGAAGACCGGAGTTGAGGATTCGTGTTAAATCCTGGAGTGTCAGTGGGACAAGGCATAGTGTCTTCGCTGTTGCCTGAATGGTAACCCTCCACTTGAGAGAGTTCCCCCTCCAACAGAGGTGCTGAGGTGACTGCTCATTGCCTTGCTTTCTCCTGCCTATGATTAAAAAAGGGCTTCACTCTTAGTGACGTCGTTCAGTGTTCCTTACCTGAAGTGTCGCTGACTTCATAATTGCAGCTGTTCTGTGAACAAAATCAAAGTGAAGAGTAACTGCTCTAGCATCATGAAATGTGTGAAGCTTTAGCACTCTTAAATTACACTTCCATTTCCCAACTTTGCTTTTTTAAAGCGCAGAAATGAGATTCACCTACTAACACGATATGAAGAGGGAATGATAGTGATCTGGGCTGGCTCCCTGCCACTGGGTTGGGGTTAAGCAATGCACCAGGTGTAAAGGTTATAATTATTAAGTGCATCCTTAATAATTACCATGCAGTTTTTACCACAGATGCATTGCATTTAGGTTAGGGATCTGATGCCACTGCAGTGTAGTGATTACTGGTAAAGGCCTGTTTGCATTTTTTTAAATGCATTTTCTATAATGAAGAATTTCACTGTAGTAGAAAACTTTAATCCCAAGGGTGACCTAAGAACTACTTTAAGGTTAGGTTGATATCTTTCCTGAGGTTCAAAATGCTTAATACTACTTCAACAGAAATCCTGCTGCAACTTTACTTTTAGTTTTAGTTGATGGCAGATTCTGACCTAACCCGTTTCATTGAAGTATGCAAGGCCTGGTAACAACACCACAATGTAACTGAAATATATCAAGTACTGCATTTCCAAACTACCAGATAGCTTCTAGATAAATGAAGATATGGGTGTTTGAACCAGTAAATCCTAATGTCTCCTGCATACGCATCTATAGGCCTCCTGCTTCTGTGAAAGCTTTGCAGACACTCCTTTCGAGGTGCAGCCATGGAAGGCGTGGTGTAAGATTGGAGGAGAAACGTAGCTAAACTGCACAGGTGATGTGTCTTGTGGGTGAGGGGAGATTTTTTTTTTCCTTTTCCCTCTGTCAGCCTTTATCTTTTTTTTTTTTTTTTGACCACAGTCAAGACACTTGGTGGTCCTGGCCTCATCACCAATATGTAGTATTTCCATGGGACTGCAGTGTAGAACATTGTTAAATGCAAGAATGTGTCAGTAGGGGGATGGTGTTGCTGCAGGTTAGGGCCTGAGGTTCATCAGGTTTCTTCTGAAGATTTGAGCACAGTGCTGTCTGACTGCGTAGCTCTAACCAGGCACTTGGGTCTCATGCTCACCAGCACTAGAAGCATTAACTTTCATCACACACAAAAACCCTGAAACTCCTTGCACTCATGTCATATGTATGTTGGTAGCTTAATTACTAAAGTCATAGCTGTCCTCAGAAGACTTACTATTCTGAATAATTTATTTTTACCTAAAATCGATAGATGTACTTTGAGAAAACTATTTTAGTTACCATAGTTCAATGTGGCACTGTGTGCCTGGACAGAGATGGGGCTGAAATCTACAGATGTAACTTTTAAGCTTGACATTTGTGGGGACGTGGCTGATGAAGACTGAGAAGTTTTGAGGTTATGGCTTGAGGGAAATAATGAAATGCTTTGGCTTTGGACTAAGCTGATGAGAAATGCCTTGGGGGGGGGGGATGGGGACAACATGTCTGCGTTTTAGAATACAAAATTGCTTCTGAAGTCTCAGAAGCTGAGCAGTATTAAATAGAGAATAAAGTGTTTAAAAGGAGGTGCAAAATAAGACAAGTCCTTCTGAGGCCACAAAGACAATCAGGCCACGTAGACAATCTGCATTTTCACTTGTATATTTTGAGCTGGGAAGAAGATAACAGCTAACAGCAGCTGATTTGAAGTGGAAAAGAAAGATTTGTCAAATTACTGGAACTGTATTTTTGTACTCCAGCGTAGGATTTCCTACCTAGTTGGACGTGCGGAGGGAGGGGAGAGAGACCGTCTTTATTCTTCTTCATGGAAGCATTATGCAGAAGCTAGTGTTCATACTACATCTCACTCGCAGAACACGCATATCTGCGCTACCTGCTACTTCTTGTGTTCTCTGTCTACTGAAACTTTGGTGCAGAAGCTCCTTGTTTACATTAAGCACTTTCTGATTAGGCTGGAAACTCACATCTTTTCCTCCTGTAAATTTGATGGAGATAACAGATTACTGACTATATTTTGCTTGAGGATAGAGGTATGAACATTAAGTTTTCTTGGATGAGGAAGACTTGTGCTCCTTGTTCTAGTAAAGAGAGCTCAGACACTCATTTAGTGAGCAACGTGCAAAAACTTACTCCCCTTTCCCTGACGCCCTCCTCTTTTCCTTAATATATGGATGAATAACTTAATTCCTGAAACAGATTCTTCCTTTGAAATGTTTTGTTGTTCCACAGAGTTACTGTAGTTGTGTTAATAACTGCTGTGTTGATTGGCAGTTTCTTGTTGTATTTTTCCTGTTCTTGAGGAGTTTCATTTCTGAACGTTAAGGCTGTGGCCACCCGTACTTGTAAGCCTTGGGTTTTGGTCCTGGAACATCCCACATGTTTGTCTTACGGGTTTCTTTGGTTTGGGTTTGGCAGGGGTTTGGGGGTTGGGTTGGCTTTTTTTGGGTTTTTGGTGGTTTGTGGTTTGTTTTGGTTTTGGTTTTTTTTGTTTGGTTGTTTTTTTTTAAAAGAATACTTGTGCTGTTTGAGGCACTGTTCTTTCTCGTAATTATTATATGCTTCTATGGTAGAGGTGGTGCTGAGCTCTGCCGAACGCAGGGAACAGCTGAGAGAGAAAGTTGTAAAACCATATTTGGGGTTTCTGTAATTATCTGTACTGCCAGAAGGTAGCCCTGCCCTCGGCAACGTTATGGTTTTGTTTCTTGTCCTTGTGTTGATACTGGTATAAAGTCAAGTGCCTTCAATGCTAAAGGCTCAGAAAACTTTCTTAAACTGACTTCATGTCCTATGCAAGTGTTTTTTCTACAACCTGCATAACCAGTACTTTGTAAAACTTGTTTACGCTTCAATTGTACATAGTTTTTTAAAAAAAAATAGTATTTTTATTTAGGTACCTCCAAACTTGAATTCTAGTCTTGTGTGATGCATTGTAAAACAATACATTTCTCTTTTGAGTACCATTACAGTTGTAAAAAGGTTTTCACTGGTTCTATTTTTCTACTGTTGCTGAGAAGCATGTAACACCGACTTTATCCTACGTATAGTTGGCATTTCAAATAAATGGCTTGTATAGAATGTGCTTGTGCTACTTCTTCCATTTAACTGTTACCAGCAGGCTGGCCAAATGGACTGTGCCGTTGCTACTCTGAACTTCCGATCTGACTGATGGCCAGGGGGAAGGAGTGGTTTAATACAAACCATGAGGTGCCCTCTAACAGTAAAGGCTCTCACAACTGACGTTTGTTGTTCCTTCTGGGAAAAAAGTGCACAATAATGCTTTGAACGTCAAGGATATGATACAAGCCAGTGTAAAAAGAGGAATTCAAAATCAGTGGCACTGTTCAAGCAGCTTATTAAAAAGGAAGAGCACTTCAGTGAAACAGTTCAGTGAGTTCTTCTGGCTAGAGCTGAATTGTCTGAGACTATTCACTATAAAAGGCAATCGGATTACTCCTAAGTCAAGGCAGTGGGACTTTGCCCTTGATCGAGGAAGTGTTTATGTTCTCAGCAGAGCAGCTAGACAAAGGCACTCATGACGTACCCAGCATTCTCTTCCCGAGTTGCAGTTATGCTGCATCAGCTGAATATTCATTAAATCTCTTTCACAGAAACAAGTGCTTCACTACTTCAAAGAGCTGACTCAAGTTTGGAAGTGTCATCCAGCAGCAGAAAATCTTGACTAGTCTCGCTTTGATGTGCAACAGCAAAATACTGTGGGTTATGTCCTGACATAAAGTGTGGAGGGGTGGGGGGAGAAAGTACTCTCTGGTCGTACGTGGTCATTATTGGCACCTTCATTCCACATCCAGGAAGATGAGTTTTAGGAGCAACTTCCTAAACTAGGCAAATTTAACATTTATCGTTGTAGGCTTTCTGTTCATTTTGCAAGAGGAGTTCTAAGTCTGCTAACTTTATAAAGAGAGGATGCCTCTTCACCGCAGCGGGGGGAGCCTTTAAGAAGAAAGTGCAAGTGCATTAAAAAGGTTGGAGAGGGGGATTGTCAGGGGCTGGGCCCAAGGACCTGCAGATCACTTCGGGTGAGCCCTGCCCTCTGGCTGCAGTGCAGGCTGATGCAAGAAGGGGCAGTGCACGTCGTCAGTGCGGACCCTGTGGTGTGCAATTGTAGCTGTAATAACTCCTTCCTGCACCTGAACTCCTCCCTCTATGCAGCGCTGCTGGCACTTCTTGCACACACTGAGTGGTGGGACTGGGTCTTGCTGTAGTGTTTACCTGCACCCCGGTGGCTGTTGCTGCTTTTTTATACGCTGGGGGAGAACAGGACAACTTGGAAAACCGAGGGTTTCAGGTCAGGGTGAGTGGAGCTCAGGGCTGGAACCCAGGACAGCGCTTGCCTCCGGGCACCTTCTCCCCCACCCCTTTAGTGAACTTCATGCAGAGGGATTCTGCTTTTTCTCCTGCCCAAATCTGTACCTGCAAGCCGGGTGCCAGCCCTTGTTTCACACCTGCCTGCAGCAGCGTGGGTCAGGGTGGAGGCAAAGGTCTCAGCCCCTGAGATGTGTCTCGGCCACATGACTAATGGCTCATCACTGCGCTGCCTGGTGTTTGTCTGGATCATGGATGAAAACAAACCCCTACAGCAGCATTTCAAAAACACAAGACACTACAGATTGAACAGTTCTTTAATTCTGACATATTTTAGTTAGATAGGTGGTTATGACTCCCATAACAGTTGCTACAAAAAAAAGCACATACAATACCCAGAGTTAAATTTAAAAGCAACTAGTCATTTCACATGAAACAAGCCAATGAACTGAGCCTCTATGCTAGAACTAGCTGTTGTAAATAAACTGGGCAGAAACAATTAATAGGGAGAATGACAGATAAAGGTCTGATTTTCTTCTCAAAAGTCATTAATAACACGGAACCAGAATAGTACCCCATGGTAAAGAAATCCTCCAACTACATAAAGCAGGAGTTAAAAATTAGAACTTTCTTAAAGGATGTTTTGGGGTTTGTGGGTAAAGAAAACTAAACACTACATGAGGCTCCAAACTTAGGAAAAGTCAATACTTAATGGTAGCTAAGTGTAGATCCTTAAATGTCAGTGAAACATCTCCTGTTCCATGATTATCACAGTGATTATAAAAAGATCACACGGTTTATACTGTAGCAAAATGCCAGGGTGCTGCAGTGTTTTCAGAAACATTTATGAAGTAGAATAATTTGCAGTAGGCTAGTTTTTAAAAATCGAAGCACATTAGAAGGCCTATTACAAACCCCCCCCAATGCTTAATCTGTAATTCAGTACCTCCTCCTAGATATCATCTATATCCTAGTGAGTGGATAAAGTTCACGTGACAAATTTTTGCATGTAAAACATCACTGTACAATATTAGAAACAAAGTTTTTGAATTTATAAAAGCAAAACATTCTGTTGCATCAAGCCTAACCTACAATTTCTCATTTTTCACCTGCCTAGGGAGCACTTCCACAGCTGCGAGTAAGCGTGCAGAAGTACAGTGCTGTCTAGTCCACGTGATGTGACCCAAATGTTAGAATGCAATTCCACCCAACAGCCGTGATCATAACACGTGCCTGCTTTACCCTTTCAGGAGCCGTGCCTCCCTCAGTGTAGTAAACAGACACTCACTTTGTGCAGGGAGCCTTCGCTAGAATCACTACAGCCCGAAGAGATGATGCAGAACCATTTAAAGCAGGAAAGCAACGCACTCCCATCTTGCAAAGCACACTGAGTGCGTACTGCCTGCACTGGACAGAAGGGAGGGTGGGCAGACCCCAGCCAGTGTTAGTAGAGCGTACAGCTATAGGCACTGAAAGTAAAATGGGTGAAAGGCTAAAGGGAATACACAGCAGCACACGGTTCTTGTGACAAGCCATCCTCTCCCTTGAGACAAGGCCAGCTTTCACAGGAATGCCAAGTCGCTCACGACTGAAATCGCTACAAATGCAATGTACCTGTTAAGGACACGTTTTAGTCGTTACAAATAAAGGAAGTGTGAGCCAAAATGAAGATGTTTCTTGGACAGTTGGATTTTGATGAGAAGCCAAATACTGAAGATGCCTCTTCTGTTTGCCAATGCATATCGTTTTCCCAGTTGTCCTTTCAGACCCACACCCTCTCAGTCTAACTACAGTAGTACTGCATCCTGTTAGTCCGTCGTCTTTTCCGAGACTGAAATTCTTCAAAGAAGTGCTGAATGTCTTCTCTTTTAACCACCTGGGGGAAGCAATACAAAACCCAAGTTGTGGTACAAGAATTCCATTAAACAATCCTTTTTTTTTTCTTCCTTGCATGCATCCCACATGTAATACACAAAGCATAAAAAAGCAAGTATCCTGAAATCTCTCTGATACAGCTAGCAAACCAGCTTTCCTGTTGTACCCAAAGGAGACGATTAATGCCCAAATCCTATTATAAGAGAATACAAACAGAGAAACGAGCTCCCCAAAGGCAGAACAAGCACATGGAGCAAAGCCCCTGACATATTTTAATGGGTTTGACCACTTGCTTTTATCATCAGAAAAATTAACACAAAGCAAGAGTTTCACTAGCTCATTTCAGACTCATTACAATGTAACTAAGAATGGCAGGTTAGCAAATAAGCCAACAAAATGCATGTGTTGATTAATAATAGCATGCAAATTCCTCCAGAAAACAACTGACAAGACTGTTTGCCAATAGTAAGTCAGTCCTTATTCTTCTAAGGGTTTAAATTCAATCTCAGAAAAAAACATAACTGTTAAGAGCTTTTTTCCCCCGAATACTTCTCCTAGAGCAACAGAAGTTTCACTTAAATTTAAGAACTGCTCTCAGTACTTTATAGACAGATTTCTGTAAGGTCCCTGTTATCTCTCAACAGGGTCATTAAGGAAATACAACTTTTAAATTCCAATGAAATCAGGGATTTCCAATTTCTACTGCAGTACCAGCAAATCCAAGAGACAGAAAAAAATATTATAACATAGCATCACAGTATTCAGCACCCACCCCTCAACAGTACTTTAAAACACATTTTCTGGCAAACAAATTCTGCAAGTCACGCCTTACCGTTCCCTCATCCGCAAATCTCCTGAGATAGTCAGTCAGTTCTGTCTTTAAATCATTGTATTCTGGATGGAGAAGCGAAGGCAAGGGAAGAAAACAAAAAAACCAAGAAGATATCCAGCTTTAGTTTAACATGGCTTCAAGAAGACAACTTGTTCTACTTGTCATTTATTAGATTTACTTGAGACAAATCTAGGTTTGAACTGGATTATAAATAATAGCAATAAAAAGAAAAGCAAGTCCAGGTAAACATGAGAAACCTAATAATTTATCAGACTAGGCTACACAGTCTGAATATCTGTTCAGGTGATCTTCAGAGAAATGTACAGACATTGAGCGCGTGAATTAGTACAATTAAAGGACTGCCCCTGCTCCCAACTTCCCACTGCAAAACCATGTGTGGGTAGTGGTGGGAAGTCCTAGCCTGGAACTCAGGATTGGGCAAGCATCCTCGCCAGAGTGCAAACCCCTCACTCAGAAGAGGGAAGCACGGCTCCAGTTATAAAATACCTCAATGCTGCCTTGTCAATATACTCTGCAGCAGAGCTGCCAGGGAGCACCCTGCACCCCAGCTTCACACTGGCTGGCACTCCCCCAGACAACAGGGGACTGCCAAACAACAGAACAGGGTAAGAATAAATAAGCCAGATGGCAGAACTATAAATTAATTTTTAAATATCTATGTTACAAGAAAGTATGATCAGTACAGTATCTAAGGTGTTACATAGGGGAAAAGTTCCCACACCATCTAGTTCCTCGATGTAAGTTAAAGTTGTAACAGGCCAGAGAGGACAAACTTCTCTAGAGTAATCCTGGCTGAGGTGTGCAATCTGTCGTACAGTCTTCTACATGTTACTTCAAAAATAGTTTGACACTACACTGCAAGACCTCATGCTAGTCTCTTATGGGAAACTGTTCAGTTAAAGTGTTAAGGCAGATTCTAAAAATGAAGTTGTATTTACCACAGATGAGTTCTACTTGCTGGACTCTGTTCATGCTGTTAAGGGTATCCATTAAAGGATCTCTCCTCTCCGTTTCTTGGTCACTGGTACCTTTATTTTCATAAGCCAAGACAGTGTCACATTCATCTGTCAGGAACTGAACTTCAAGCTCTGAATACATTTTCTGGAGAATAAAGTAAAATTTACTTTTACATTACAAAACTTCTCAGATGGAGATGCTCTTGCCCAATCCTTTTTGTGTTCCGTATCATAAATAATAACAATAAAAATAATAATGTAAATTTTGTATTCAGCATTTCAGACACCTCCCCATAACGGCTTCCAAAGCAATATGGATTTAAGCAGCACAGAAAATACAAATGTTCCTTCATGCTGTATTAATTCCAAAGGATTCAGTGTGTTTCTTTATGTGGGGTGGGGTTATGAGGGGTTTTTTAGGTGTTTATATGCAGAGTAAGAACATTTACACAGATTTTATCTACCAGCTTCCCTTCAAAGATTCTCTGGGAGCTCCTCCCTGCCTCCCCCACGTCAATGATGGTAATGAAGAGAGAATACATACCAAACAGTCTTCACAGGTGCATAATTTGCTTCTCCAGTTCGATGGCCAAAAGGTGGCAGAATCTTTTTTTAAAAATTGCTTGCTTTGGAGTTCTTTCAGCTTACAGACTTGCTCCTCACTCTTAGTAACTACCTGAATTAAAATGACAGTGTTCAGTGCTCTATAATGTCACTTCAAAGACATTCCATTCTTTCCAGCATGTCATTTTCCTTATGCAAGATTTTTCTTTTGTCTCAGACACACTTATTTTTATAAATAACCTATATTACCATTTCATCCACATGAGGATTCTGATGTGGTTTTAGCAGTTTCCACTGGAAATTTCTGTAGGAATTTACTGCAATAGCCATAAATGTTTAAGAAATCAGAGCTGGACTATCATGCAAATGCAGCTACAAGGCATAATACCCCTGTATTAGAACAAACTCAGAAGTTACCCCAGTGTAAAGGCCAGGTGGCTGACAAGGAAGGATAGATCTAACGTATCTGCAAACAGACGTTACACCCTGGTCACCCACTGCTACAAGCATGTTCCATAGCCTACGCTGTGCTCCACAGAGACCACACGTTTGAAGTGTCAGTGACTGAAGAGGAACACAAAAACAGACTGAAAGCATTTACCTCTTCACTGAACCTATACAGAAAGAGGTGGGCTTTACTTCACCTATCATCAGTACGAAGATGTGCAGGACAGAAAAGAAGGTACGTTTTACCTCTGGACAGGCAGACCCAGAGCTAGTGGATGGTTCATTAAACTGTTCCATTTGCTTTTCCTCCTTCGTTTCTTGGTGTTCCACTCCACTTTCTTTTTTTATTTCTTTTTTCTGCTCTTCACTTTCCTCAACCTTCAGGACAATCCCTTCATCTTCAAGGGAGTTCACTTTGGTCAAAGCAGGAACTGGAAGATACATACCCACGTAAGTGAAAATACCGTGCCAGACCATGTACAGGCTACCACAGATGTTCTCTCTCCTTTACAGTGCAGCATCAAAGAGCACCTAGATCACCTCATACACTGCAGGGTCCTCGATATATTCTACAGCTGTCCAAAGACACAGTGACCTAGGTATACAAAGAAACTGCTCCCTCTTTCACCATAGTGTTCTTCACCTCTCATACTCCTATTCTAAAATACTCTGCTTCCCAAAAATCTAAGCCCTAGGGGAGGGAAAAGGGTATCACAATTTCAGATAGTTCTGTACTAAGATGCTTGTCCTTCTTGACACCCCTTGATAGCTATGGCAGGTTCAGTAGCTGTTGCGTACTTTTTTGCTGACTTTGTGTCAGAGTCCTTCATCTTCCCCAGACACACACACCAAAAATTCCGTCACAGATTAACTACACTAACCACTTCCTTATTTAAAACAAGTTTTTCTTTTGATGTCAATTCAAATGTGTGCCCCGTGACAGAGAAGGAGGAAAACCAAAAACAAACAAAACCCGCCATTCTGTACTGTATTTACATGAGAAGGAGAACTCCAGGTAGGCCAGCTTGGAATCCTTAAAATTACCATTGAAATTTCTGGCACATAAGAGATCAATCACCAGTTGATACAGCAACATTTAGGAGACTACATGAAACCAGCTCTTTCCACAGAAGTCAAGTCATCCACCCTTCTGATCCCACAGAGACCACATAGCAGACAGAGGCCTGGTGTGACCGCAGGCAACGTGTGTCCTGAGCACAGCCCCAGCTCTACTCAGATTAAGGTTTTACACATTCATTTCAGGTCACTCTATCATTCACTCTTTGCTGCTCAGAGCCTCTCAGACTCAGCTGTTTGTCTCATGGCTTCCCTTAGGATGGCTCTTCAGTTCTTTGATCCGGTTTAGAAATTAAGTTCCTTGAGACAAGTATTAAATCAGCATCCATCTATGTGCTAGCGCATCTCTGATAAATGAGTGAGCACCACAGAATTAAGATTTAGGAACAAGAACTGCATTTTTTTTACAGAACAGTTACTGCAGCCCCGCACGTTCCGCTGCTGAAGGCAATTGTCCAATATAATGAATGTCATTTCTCCAACCACTTAAACAGTATTACGTTGTTAATCAACCAAGTATGAGAAATACATGCTTACAAAACATTGGCTCAGATGTCTTAATTTTTTTCACCTGCTAATTGCGACGCATAGGCCCACAGGAAATGGCAGTGATTCATGCAGGCTTGGCATACCATTTCATGGAAGTCTCCACTTTCAGGGGGCACTGCACCAAGATGCTATCAAAAAGAAACAAGTGCACAGCAGTGAAGCATTCGCTGCAAATTAACAGACTCAACTCTGGGTTTAGAGGAAGTAAAACATCAACAGCCATCACATTTTCAGCACAAGCATACACTCCTGCTAACTTTCTACAATGATTATCAGTATAATTTAAAGACTGGAAAGAGCTGATAAAAATTCCAGGGAAAAAATGAAATAATTCTCTCTTTGTCTAAAGCCTTTTATGCCTTCTACATACCCAGAAATCTCAGTCCTATCTTTATCTCATTTCTAAACGATATTCTTCTAAACTGTCCTAAACATAGGACAGGTGAAGATACCTCTCACACACTGCACATTTAAACTCTTAAATAGCTTTTTATGATTGCTTCCTTATGTGTAAGAGATTGTCAGTCTTCATATTGATCACGTACTGAACTTGAGAAGAATTAGGTCCCAAAGCTCTCCATAAACTGGTGAGAACTATTTAGGCAACTAAAAGCACTTAGAGGCTTGCTTTTGAAAAGCATTCTTGCAAAGCTCACAGTATGCAGCATAACATTCTTCATACATACATTTATACAAAAGAATCCTATAGGTTACCTACAGAACCCCTAATTGAAGCCAATAATCTTTTTTTTTATTCTTTGATCCTGCAACTTCAAACATGGAATTTCACTCGTGCCCTTCAAGGCACAAGAGGCTGAATCCTTAATGCTTACATGTTAAGTAGGGCACTCACTGAAGTGCTGAGCTGCTTTTAAAAGATTTCCCCAAAGTTCGTAATCAGGAACCAACAGCACAGCTTGTTCCTTGCTACTTAAAGGAATTACAGTTTAAAAAGCATTCTTTTGAATGAAGAACTATTCAGGTAGTTGATAATGATGTGCCTCAGTAAGAATCTTTTTCTCAGCAATTGTAATGATAGAATTTTCCATTAAAGAGACAGTCATAAAGTTATTATTTTATTCTGCAGCAGTAACCTTCAAAAGGTAGAATTCTTCCTAGGTTTTTTGGACTGGAGTGGACAGCAGGGCAAGATTAAACTTTCAATATTCCTTTGCATAGGATGAAAAGAAATACCTTAGAACTCATGTAATAATCTTTTGAGAACTACAGCAAACCTTCCCAAGTAAGAGTAACTCTTCGCTGGGTAAAGAACTGGCTGGATGGCCAGGCCCAAAGAGTGGTGGTGAATGGAGTTTACTCCAGTTGGCAGCTGGTCACAAGTGTTCCCCAGGGCTCTGTGCTGGGGCCAGTTCTGTTTAATATCTTTATCAATGATCTGGATGAAGGGATCGAGTGCACCCTCAGTAAGTTTGCAGATGACACCAACCTGGGTGGGAGTGTTGATCTGCTTGAGGGTAGGAAGGCTCTGCAGAGGGACCTGGACAGGCTGGATCGATGGGCCGAGGTCAATTGTATGGGGTTCAACAAGGCCAAGTGCCAGGTCCTGCACTTGGGCCACAGCAACCCCATGCAACGCTACAGGCTTGGGGAAGAGTGGCTGGAAAGCTGCCCGGCAGAAAAGGACCTGGGGGTGTTGGTTGACAGCCACCTGAATATGAGCCAGCAGTGTGCCCAGGTGGCCAAGAAAGCCAATGGCATCCTGGCTTGTATCAGAAATAGTGTGGCCAGCAGGACTAGGGAAGTGATCGTGCCCCTGTACTCAGCACTGGTGAGGCCACACCTCGAATACTGTGTTCAGTTTTGGGCCCCTCACTACAAGAGAGACATTGAGGTGCTGGAGCGTGTCCAGAGAAGGGCAACGAAACTGGTGAAGGGTCTAGAGCACAAGTCTTATGGGGAGCGGCTGAGGGAACTGGGGTTGTTTAGTCTGGAGAAAAGGAGTCTGAGGGGAGACCTTATCGCTCTCCACAACTACCTGAAAGGAGGCTGTAGAGAGGTGGGGGTCGGTCTCTTCTCCCAGGTAACAAGTGCTAGGACGAGAGGAAATGGCCTCAAGTTGCGCCAGGGGAGGTTTAGACTGGATATTAGGAAATTTTACTTCACTGAAAGGGTTCTCAAGCATTGGAACAGGCTGCCCAGGGAAGTGGTTGAGTCACCATTCCTGGAGGTATTTAAAAGACGTTTGGATGAGGTGCTTAGGGACATGGTGTAGTGGTGGTCTTGGTAGTGTTAGGTTTACGGTTGGACTCGATGATCTTAAAAGGTCTTTTCCAACCTATACGATTCTGTGATTCTGTGATTAACTGACACTAACTTACTTCTATGCAAATGGCAGTTCTGCTACTTATAGTTTCCTTACCCTTCCATGGAACCAGTCTTCACAAACTATGCACTGGATCATCTCATCTGGGATCTAGATGAACGGTCATATTATTAGCATCAATAGCAACCTCCAGAATCCTTCACAAGCCTCAAACTATGGTATTATGCAAAGCCTGCTCAAGTGAATTGCATTTCCCTCTTCACCTACCCACAGGGAGCTGCCATTAATAATTAGTTACTGCTTCATTAGTCAGTTTGCTTCCCTGAAGTTCAACAGCATATGTAATTTGTCATATTATCCAGACTATGGAAATTCACATTTATTATTACAAAACTACTTTTCCCAGCAGAGCAAGACATTCTCACACAAAAGAGCTGCTAAAAGTTAATACACTATTGGTATCTTTCTTCCTGTAAACAGAAATGCACGAACAGGCAGCTTAGCAAAAGAAAGATACTGATATTCATGATGTCATCAGGTTTATATAGGAATGCCAGAATCCTAACTTAACTCTCCACGATACAGTACAGTACAAACTGCTTTGTTATGAAACAATTATTAATGATTTCCTTAGAAATGTTTAGCTATCTCTGAACTTCAGAGAGGTGAGTTTATAAAATACTCTCTTGTATTTGAAAGACTTGTGCCTTCCCTATTCTTTAAAACACGTAACTTCTATGACTGCAAACAAAAGTGTGCGTGTGCAAACCAAGTGATATATTTTAATACTTCAGACAGAGAAAAAGTGTTCGGACTACCGTAAAGGAAAGCTAGAGCCAGTGCTACAGGACAGACTCTCCCCATCCCTAAAGCCTTGTCAGAGCACTGTTGCAGGCACGAGGAAGCAGATTCTGGTCTCTCCTCATATGTGCAATGTGTTTATTCTGCGCTTGCCACATTTCTCAAGATGATGAGAAACCCACCCCCTAAGGGAACTCTGTAACTTTAGAGAGAGGAAAGCAGAGAGAACCGCAGCAGCATTTTGTCCAAATGATGGTTTGTCCTCCTCATCCGTCTTTAAGGCATAAACATATTCTACCATTTAAAAAAAACTGATAAAGTAATTACTTTATACAGCACGTGACAACCAAAAGCAATATGGAACATAAGACTTCCTAAAGTGGGATATTCCCTGCAAAGCAGCTCCATGACCACCCTTTGCACAATATTTTGCATAAATACCATCTATATATGATTACTACTGGGTTTTGTATTTCTTACCTCATCTTCAGGATCAGGATAAGGTCTTTTACAAGTACAGTATAATCCATAGAAATTGTCATTATACTTATTTCCTGAATTCACCTTGCCCTTTTCCTAGGGGAAAAGGAAAAAATGTCTCAATAGACAATGCAGTGAAAAACAAAAGACAGAAAAGATGTATAATCTAGAAAAACCCAATTCATGTTCTATAATTCCTACAAGCAATCATTATACTCATCAGCTTGAAGATCCAAAAAGAAAGATATTACCCAGACACTATCCAGTGAGCAGCAGATAGGGCATGTGAGGAACACCGAAGTTCAAAAGGAAACAGGAAAAACAGTCTTTCCATCTTTGTAACAAATGGCAACTGTGGTGCTTGTTAAGCTACTGCTAATCTAAGACGATGTAAGAGTTTTGATCACCAACCACGCCTGCCTGTTGCCGTTATAGCAAGGTCTGTAGATCTATTGTGCACCTTCCCCTCCTTTTTTTTTAAACATCCAGTGATGTTTAAAACACAACAACATGTGATCCAAACTCAACTTCATTTAATCTTACCACTGAGCTTCCACTAAATTCATGTCATATACGCCTCACTCTACAGGAGAGGATTATCTAAATTACAAAACATGCTGAATGAAATTCAAGTACAGGTAATTCCCATTTAAACAAAAACAGCTAATACAGCTGCAGCCAAAGGGCTTCAGAACTGCACGTAGTTGCAGCCTAAGCCCACCACCGGCCCCTGCAGAAACAGCTGTGACCACTTACGATGTTACTACAAAACGCCACTTTCTACCACTATTCTGACAAAGGAAGAACGGATGATGCAAGCACCTGGCATCCATGAAGTCAGCCAGATTACTGGACAGATGCTGAAGGTCACTTAACCTGTACAACTGATTTTGCACTGAACTGAAGGAGGAGGAACAACCATGTGATCCATTTCATTGACTCAATGAGAGACAGTAACATCTTAAAATTGTCACAGGTGTCTCTGTAGGGATCGCTGGACTGTAGCCCTAGGCTGACTAGCTCTGGATTGGTCCCAATTCTCCCAAAACAAAATGGAAATACACAAAACCACTTGCTGTTTCTACATTTGGACTGTTATTACCCTGGGAGCAGCACTGCAGGCAAGCCAAGCAGCTTCCTGTCACTGCTTCCCAGAAGATTACCAACTACTTGACGAGTCCAAAATGCCCACTGAGTATGAAAGCACAGGGCGCTTAATACAGTAAAAAACTATCCCATCAGTAGGGTCTGGTGACAACCTATCAAAATAATTAGGGCACTAATGCTACCACGAAGAAGGGGAGGGCCTTCACAACCTTAAATTTCCTTAATGCAACTGCAAAATTGCACCCCAAAGGGTTCTCCTGAAGCCAGCTTAAAGCTAATGAGACGTATTACTGCAGGCACCACGACATGTTTCTGGCATTACGCTGGCCGTGGATGCAGAACTGCTGAGTTCATGGACGACAAGGATCAAACGTTCTCTCTCCTCTCAACATTTCCCTTTGGTCCCTCAACAGTTTTATCCCCTGTAATACTCCCACCTTTCTTAACTTGCTGGGAAAAGCGGAGGCACCGCATGAGTCAGTGCTGGCTGAGGCAAGGCACCAACCTCCGAAGACTGTTATTTTAAAGAATGAAAATAACATGTACGTACGAAACCTATGTCTGAACTTACTGGGAGTAACTTGCACTGCAGATTTTTGAACTTGCTATTTCCACAGTCACAGCGGAAGTTCCTGGAAAGAAAAACATAACATTTCAGGTTTTTTATTAACTGAAAACACATTAGTTTTTGTGTTCATAACAATTCCCAGCAGTTTAATAGGAGCCATAAAAATATTCTTGCAGCTATTTAAACAATAGCATCGGTCAGAACTGGCCAAAGGGCCTCACAGCATTACCCTCCCACATGGTGTTCTCAGCAGATCTTGGCTAACACCATCATCTGCAACAGCGCTTGGCTGGGAGACCACGATGGCACAGCTAACCCCGGGTGCTGCAACTACCACACTCAAAACCGCGAGCACGTGTATTGACGAAAGAGGAGCGTGAATTGGTTCGTTTCCAATGAAGGTGATTAAGCTCTTGCCTCCTACTCAGACACCTAAGCTCTCACTTAAATAGGCTTGGTTTGCCAAGTGAAGGGGGGAACACGGGTACCTCAGTGACCCGACCTCAGCTGCCTGTGCAGTTTTGCTGCGAGTGGTGTATTTTGCATGAGTTACTCCCCGGGACGTTGTCCTACCTCACTGAAATGCATTACACAGCGGAGGAGGCTCTGGGGAAATTCCCCCGGCCAGCTCACCTCGCACCGCAGCCCCCCGCAGGGGCGCCCCAGCACTCGGGGCCGGGAGAAGGCAAGCGGAGGCGGCCAGCGTACACCGCCTCGCGTTCCCGGCCCGCTGGGAGGGCCCGCGTTTCGCCCCGGGGCGGCTGTGAGGAACCGGCAGGGCCAGGGGGCTGCCGCGGGAGGAGCCGCGGGGCCCCGCGCCCGCAGCGCCGCGGGCCGAGGGGGCTCCCGCCGCCCCCGCCCGCCACCGGCGCACGCGCGCTTCCCGCCGCCGGGACGGGCGCGCGCCCCCGCCCCGCCCGCCCGCGCCGCGGTACCTCTTGGTGTAGAGCTCGAAGAGGCGGTGGGTGCCGTGGCACTCGTAGCTGCAGGCCAGGCAGATCCCCGCCGGCTCCCCCCCGGGCGGCGTGCAGGTGCTGCAGGCGTACAGCGCCTGCCTCTTCACGGCGCCCTGCGGGGCGACAGCGGCGCAGGCTACAGGGGCCGCCGGGGGGTCCCGGTCCCCGGCCCCGGCCCCGGCCCGGCCCCGGGCGGCCCCGCCCCCCGCCCCCGCCCCCAGCCCCCGCCCCCAGCCCCCCGCGGCGCCCGGCCCCGCCCCCACCTGGGAGTAGCTGCAGCGCTCGTGGTCGCTGCCCCCCAGCACGGCCCGCGCCTCCTTCTCGAGCTCCTCGTTCTCCGCCAGCACCTCCGCCAAGGAGACCACGGGCTCCTCCGCGCCGCCGCCACAGCCGCTCCCCGGCTCGGCGCCCTCCGCCGCCGCTGCCGCCTCCATCGCCGGGACGCGAGGCCGAGGGCGAGCCGAGGCGGGAAACACGCGGCCGAGGCGCCAGGGGGCGCCACAGCGGAAGCGGAACCGCGCGCCCCACGTGACCGGGGCCGCGCGTCACAGCGGGGAGCGGTGGGGGAGCCCGCGCGGCGGGCACGTGACCGGCGGGCGGGGCGGGGCCGGCGGGCGGGCTGAGCGCGCGCCGCGCGGGGCTTGGGCGGCGGCGGCGCGATGGAGCTGGTGGCGGAGCTGAGGGGCCGCGACGGGCAGACGCGGTCGGTGCGGGTGCCGTGCCCGGCGGAGGAGGGCGAGGGCGGGCAGCTGCGCGGCCTGCGGCGGGCCCTGGCCGAGCTGCAGGAGCGGGTGGTGGAGCTGCTGGCGCCCCTGGTGCAGGAGGAGAGAGAGGCGGCGGGCGGCGGCGGCGGCGGGCCGCGCGGTGAGTGGCGGCGGGCGGCCGGCCGGCCGGCGGGGGCCCGGGCGGGAGCGCGGCGAGGGGGCTCCGCCGCCGCCGTCCCGCGCCGCTCATCCGCGCCCCGCTTGGCTCCTGCAGGTGATGTCGAGGATGACGACGAGGAGGAGGAGGATGAAGGCGAAGACGAAAACAACATCGACGCGAACGCGAGCGGCGATGACCCACCTCCAAAGCGGACGAAAGTGCAGCAGCCCTGACGGTGGCGTCCGGTACCGGGTTCAGGCCTAGAGAGGGACACTCCAGCTGTACCGACTGCAGGCGTCCCCGGGCGCGGTGCCCCGGGCGGGGTAGGCCGCTCTGGCCGGGCGGGCGCCTGCCTCTCTTCTGCTCGTGTTTTAAAAGTGAAATGTCGATCTCGACGCTATTTTAATGCGGAAGCCTTAACGAAAGGATGCACCGTGGTGTTAGCAGCGTGTTGCTTACAGGGTACCCGTGTTACGCTGAGAAGAATTTTTAGTAAACTAGTTGACAAATATAAAAACTTCTCACAAGTCTTCTGACTGCTACATTTTTAATGACTTTTTCCAAGTCATAGTATTTCTTCATGTGACTTAAACTTTTGAAGTAAATAAAATGTGGAAAGAGCTATTTTGTCAGATGTGATCTTAAAATGGTACAAGACAACTTTTATTTGTATGGAGAGAAAGCAATACAAGACCACTACAGTACTCAAAATTAAAAAATACCTGTAGGACTGTGTCCATTCCTGAACAGTCCTGCGAGAGTCCTGTCCAGGCCTACAATGGAAGATTATTTTTGCCTATCATCTAAAAGGTTTATTTTAGTCACCCATCAATCAAGTATCTTCCTGGAAAAGGCCATAGACAAAGTAGATTGAAAGAGTCTTGGTTTCAAAAATCCTCAGGTTTTGTGACATCCAGGAAAGTGACAAGTCAGTGTGACTTTGATAATTATCTTTAATATTCCACAATTCAAAACGTGCTGTCTGTCCTAAGCCTGTCCAAATGTTCTTTTTTCCTCTCGGTTTTTCATGCAGTAGTCAGTCTTTATATACTTTCTTCCATCACTGAGTTTTATCCAGGTTGATTTTTAGGCTTGTTTGGTAGCTAAGTCAAATAAAGGGAACATCACAGCTTAATATTCTGCCTATGCAGAACTCCCAACATTATCTGAAGTAAGAAAAAAGAAGAGCAGAGTGATTTTTGAGATGCTTTTTAGAAACAAAACTTATAGTAGAAACTCGGGGAAATGTAGTAGGGTTCTATGCTAGTTGCTATCGTTTATTTTAGAGGGGGAGACTATAAATATTTGACTAACACCTATGAGCACATTTTGTGTAGCAGTTCTTGGCTGTATGAATCGGCATAACACAGTCCCTCTGCTGAGAGGTAGCTTGTGCTTTCTTTGATGATAATGCAGCATGTGGAATGTGATTAAGGTAACAGGTGCTTCTTGCAAGGGGGAAGTCGTCAATGCTTTAATTCCCGGTTTAATTCCCAATGTTACTTTAATTTCCGGTTTTTGTTTGGTGCATGCTTCTATGAACAGGCATAAAACGTTCTTGATAGCCAGGCCATAGAGCTTACTGTGGAGCCCGAGAGTCTTCTCTAGCAGAAATGAACTGACTGATTTAATAGTGTGAAAAGCATTTTTTTTTCACTTTCATGTGTTCCGCTGGCATAGTTTGTTTATGTATTATGGAAACTGAGCAACTCTCGAGACTTGTGTATGGAGGACAAAGTATCGGAATAAATGATGAGTTATGAGCACAATATTTTCTGCATTCGTTTGAAACGGGGGGTGGAAAAGAGGTCCAGTAAATATATTTTGGGTATCTTTATGTATTCTTACTCTAAGAAATTCACACACCCATTATTCCGTGAGCAGATATGACAGAGGCATAACTGAGGAGAAAAGACCAACTCTGAAGCCTAGGGAGCTTTAGTTGCTGAGGACCTTGGGTGAGAGAAAATCACACAAATTAATTCTGATCTCTTGCCAGGCTGCAAAATCTTAAAAGTGGTAACATGCTTACAGTGTTTTATGGTAGATAATTTATTGGAGGAAGTGGCTTATCAAAATGGCAAAGGCAACACAGTACAAAAAAACTAGCCTGATAAATGTGTCAGTAGGGCTCCTTCATGTGACCTGTGCTAAAGCGATGACATCTTTTATGAGCTCTGTTCTGCAGCTTCGGAAGCTTGTTGTAGAGCTACATCGGAGAGCAGTGTTCTCCCCCTCACCCCCCCACCCCCCCCCCGACTACAGTCCTAAACACTCCAACAGTGGTGTGAACTGTGGGGTGGCTAAGAAGCACCATTTAACCTTAGCCATGAATTTGTGGCCTTTATATATAAACTTTGTGTGAATAGTGCACTGGCACGTCACAGGCTGAAAACCTCTGGTCTAAAGCAACAAACCCTAACTTTACTAGTGTGGGAGTAAATGCAGGTAATACTCTGGTAATGGGATACTTCTGTTTTCTGTCAACCTGGACACAGTAGCACGCTGCACCTGAGCTCCAGAAGATATCAATGAGCATTGGGTCAAGAACAACCACTCAAGTTTTTGCCCTTAAAGAATCATTTCTAATCCTTATTGTGGCCACAAAAATTTTTGAACAACAAAAAGGGTACTGGAGCTTCATGGGGCCTTATATAACTGTAAACCATAGGTTTGCTTGTGACAGAAGTGCCCTAACACAACAGAGAACGTCATTTTTCTGAGAGTTGCTGCAAGGTAACTAGGCACAAAGCTTTAGTGTGATTTTTTTTCTTCCTTTTCCCCTTCCATATCTGTTTCAGGACCTACCCTACAGCTCTGTTCTGAACCCCTTCTGGGGAGCCCCTTTCTCCCCCAGAAGGACTGCCATCTCCCACTTCCCGTACTGTCCTTCTAGCCAAACAACTGGGAAAAGGTACAGGCAGCAACAGAGAGAACCAGCTGGTGTTGCTCACTGGTTGTGGCACCCTTTTTCCAAGCAACCGAGTCAGCCAAGTCAGTGAAGCGTACGGATTTTTCCATGGCTGTGGGAAAGGCTCCAAAATTTTCTGAAGACGGAAAAACTTAAGGTTTATGTGTGTGGAGAATATAGCAACAGTCTGCAATGACTTTTACAAAGCTGTCCAAGAATTCATACAAAAGATTTTACCAAGCTTTATGCATGCCATGAGTCAACTGTGGCCCCTGCATTTTAGGTAGAGTAGATAAGCCTTGATGGAAGAAAGATGGCATACTCTTCATCTCAGAGATGTGCTAGTCCTTTTGTACCTTAACCAAACTTCAGGCTGGCACAGAACAAGCCCAGTTCACCACCTCTGTGCTGTTTAGTATCATTTGTATGTCTTACTAATATAACTTAGTTTTACTAGCCAGAGGGGGCTAGATGGATTTCCTTACCGATAAAGGGGGAGAATGCTGGTATGTTTCTATTGAATTAAAAGAGCTGAAGTGATACGAAATTAAATTCTTGGTAGTATTTAGATGAGAACCAACTACTTTTGCTAGTTGCAAAAAAGAACAGCAAAAATGTCAAAGCAAGTCTCCTTCATGTAGACTGGGATTGTATAACATACTCCATTGTTACTGCTTTGAAATACTGAATTTGCTGCTTCGAACAACTTTGAGGCTAAATTCACAAAGGCATTTAACAGGTAGCAGTGTTCTGTGTTTAAAATCACAAGTATGATATTTATTATGCACTTGGATGGTTCTGTGAGGGAAAGGGGGCAATCCCATTATGCCCAATAGTCAGGGCATTGTCTAAAAGTGCAAGGCCTTTCCTAGTTCCTAGGAGAGAGATTCATTCTGATAATTTTCATTAAAAGGCTTTGAATGCAATTCACCCATTGTGGCCCCTGTGCAATTCCCATTCATTCTAACTTAAAAGTTAATTTATACACAAGCTACTACAGATATCAGATTCTCTCTAAAATACACAGTAATCTGACAGTTAGGACATAACAATTTATCATGGGGCTTCATATATGGTAAGTAGGTTAACACTCAGCAGTGTAAACTGAGCAGTGGTTTTGGGCACATCCACTAACCAAAATTTACTGGGCTAGTCATGGGCTTTGAGGACTGAGAGTTGAGCAGAAGTACCTTCTTGTGGCTGCAGCATGTTCTTTCTTTCCAGAAGAAACCTGTACCATAGGGCTAGCTTTAAGGAGAGCTAAGATGAGTCAGTTCTTACAAATTAACTACCTGATAAAGTTATTAAACTGCTTTCATGCATTAGGTCATATGAAGAAAAGAGGTTCTCATCCAAGACTGGCATATGAAAAGCAGCATTTTTTAGAAACTAATAGAATAATAAACTACAGAGCATCCTTTTAAGAAGACAATGGACCAGGCAAGAGATAATAAGGGGAGTTAATAGGTATCCTGCACAAACTGCAAAGTTTTGTTCCAAGGATAAGTCAATCCTCATATTTTTAATTAAAAAAGAAATCAAGCTTGCAGTTCTACTTTGCTGCTGGAAGAAACATGCATCATAAAGAACACATTTTATTGCAACTTACTTCTATCCAAGTTTGAAGGGCTGGAGCCTGAAGTTATGCTCTTCATTGGACCTGCTCTCCCACAGGAGGAAGTGAAGAACAAGCTCAGCAGCACTTAAAAAATGTGGCAGACATTTTCCTGAGATGGGAAGGGACTGTCAGGTGAAGGTCAAGTAGCTAATGAAACTAACACTCAGACTGCCCAAGACTGATGCTCAAGCAGTCTGACAAAGCTTTATCTTGTGACACAAACACAATAAAAAGAAATCCAGGGTAGGTGGCACAGAGTTGAATATTAATCAACCTTGTGTTACAGCTACTCACTTTCTTGGCAGAAAATTAAAGCTCTGAATGATTGCTAAGCTGGTAGAGGTTAGCAGTCTTCTGAGGACTTCATTACTGCCTCTGTTATTACAGCTTCTGCTTTAGGAAGCTCTTCAAGACCACGTCTGAGCTAACTAATTTTAAGTTAAAAGAGTATGAATAAAAATAGCTTTCCCACCCCTAAGTGGAAGTTGTAAGAATTCATCTTTTCTGCCCACTCAGTGAAAAGAACTAAATAGATTTGTGTGAGCAAGTTCTAGTATAAGCTAGTCTCACATCTTTTATTAAAGCAATTACTGTAGAAACAGATTTGCACTATTATGTGTCATTTACAATCAAGAACTAATTGAGAAGTACTGTAGTCTTTAAAGAGGTTGTAAAACTTCTTTGAGCTTGATTGTCCCAAAAGCTTGTAGATGATGTCAGTTTGTGTTACAGGCAGTTATCTTCTGTGACTGAGAACTAATTAGCCTTGACACTATCTACAAATCTTCAGGATAATCAAGCTTAAAGTTATTTCACTACTTCTTTTAAAAGATTACAGTAAAAACAATTTAATCATTAATTTTTGTAGTCTTTTATTTACTTACTCTGTGGGTAAGACTTCACCTGTTGATGTTCCACTGGTGCCAAAAATGCTGGAAGCACCAGCAGAGCTAGCTTTCCTCTTCTACTCCTATTGTCTAGTATTCCTACGCACTATGTTAATACTTTATACTAATTCTCTCCATTGCTGCTTTCTACCTCAAGCTCAAATCCTTACAGACATAGCGTTTGCTTGAATTAGATTGGGTGTCTTTCTGTAGTGAGTTGTAAAGCTCATGCTTGTCAACAGCTTTAATCCAAAAACGGGCTTCTGATGGAAAAGTCTACAAACACAAACCTCCGTTCTGTAAGTCACCGCTGTGCCCAGCACGTGCTCCACATCCAGACAGTTTGGCTCATCGCATCAGGCACACTGATGAATTTGCTAAAGGCTACATTCTTGCACAACAGAAACTTAGGCAGTTCTCCCTATCATTTTCTATTTTTGATGCTTCCTCTTATGTTGTTCTTTAAATAACACCATCTAGACACAACATGACTGCCCAGTTTAAAAACTACAGCATCAAGTTAAAAACATAGTCCAGCCAGAGTTATCTCCCTGTTACACAAAGGTAGAAAAATGACAAAGGAATTCAGTTTCATCCAGCCAGCCCCAAAACTTCAGGCTACAGACAAGTATTTAGGGCACAGAGCATGAAAGGACAACAAAAAAGATCAACCAAACATACACACTGAGGGAAGGACAGGAGAGTAAGCTATAGCAGCTATGTATGGGCATTAACAGACTTCTATTTATAAACATTGAAAAGTTTTTATTTTATAGATAAATAGGATGATGATTTTTAAAGTTAGGAAACAACACAACTTAAAAGCTCTGACTCCCAAAGATACCACAAGTCAGAGTTTATACTTTATTCTTATTCCAGCATATTAAGATGGCAGCTTCCTCCTTTTCATATTGCACTTAGAACTTAAAACCTTCTTGTAAAGGCTACATTGTTTTCAGGTCCTAGCACCAATGCTGGCATTTGAAACCAGTGCCTCAAAATATTTCCAAATGCAAACAGAAAGTTTAAGGTGTTGTAACTGCCATGCTTAAACACAGCAACACTGAAAATAACGTCCTCTTTCTGAAGCAAGAGAAAGCTGATATTCTCCAGGATTCCCTTAAAGTAGTCAGAAATGGATTAGCATTTGTGATGATTAGGTACTGACAATCACATACAATTGAAATTGATAATCACATATAATCAAGGCATTTAGTTCATAATTGTTTTGGGCCTACTGCTTTTAAAGAGTATATTTTGCACTGTTTTCACATTTGTAAGGTTACTTCCATCATGGCTGGCTCAAAATTTAGTTATTCTAAGAAGAAACAAAAAAGGACAAGAAGAAAGAACAGATTCAATATTATTGAAAATCCAGTAGTAAGAATTAAATGCTATGCCAAAATAGCACTGAAAAATAGACGTTGAAACTACGGTAAGAACTCTCAGTGGAATTTCAGTATGACTGAAGAAATTTGTATTCATTACAAGAATGAGAAGAAGGTATAGTCTTCAAATTTCTGGAAGAAATGTGGTTATCTGTCTTAGAACCTGTTTGTAGCATTCCCCCCAACCTAATACCAGTTAACTTTCCCAAATTCAAAGTTTTTCCTAATACATCAGTGCTCCCAGAACATGGTTTTGCATCACGTCCAGAGTGAAATTAGAATGGTAGCAAATTCCAATCACTTGTAATTTTATCAAAGGAGATTTCTATAGATAGAAGGAAACACAAATGAAGTTTTGTGCAGACTATAGGCCAACACCAGCATAAGCTGCTTTTGACGTCGTAGGAAGAGAGTTTAAAGCACCAACCTCCAGGCCTATGCCACTCCTTACTGCCTACCTACTACAATGCGGTACTGTTGTGGTCACTGGAAAGAAGTATGCTACCACAGAAAAAAAAAAAAGTACCTTTTTCCCCTTTAAAGGTTCGCAAAAACTTTATTCTTTGCTTCCTGTATTTATAACTAAACTTATTTTTAAAAAATACATTAAAAACCAGCACTGATGTAGATATTAATTACTTTTAAAAAAAAGAAAAAGCAAAGAATTGTGTTAAGTGCAGCTTTTATAATCATGTTCTGATTTTTTTTTCCTTTTACATTTACCACAAAAGAAGTATCTTTTCATTGATTTTACTCCAAGGGAAAACATAGGAAATCACTTTTTTTGCACAGAGGAGTAAAGTCATGGACCAGAAACTTATTTCCCCACAGGATGTTTCAGATGGAGTGTTGCAATTTTGCATCATTAAGGCAAAATGAGGAATTCTTCCATCAAGTGTCACATAGGGCTCTCCCACTCTGGCCATTCTGATAGACCCATATTTAAAAACCTTTGTAGTTACTTTTTTTTTTTTAAATAGAAAACAGTCACTCTCTTCATTGTTTAACAGTTTGAAAGAAAAGGCTCTTTGCAGCCTTCACTCAGAACTTCAGTCTTGTGATTAGATCAGGCATATGCAATTGCTTCAAAACAGCTATGGAAACTAGAAATTGAGCTAAGTGTCAATCAGTTGTAATCTACTGATCTGATTAGAGGCTTTCACAAATGTTTGATGACGATTGCAAATAACAGCCAAGCAGATAGGAATGATGCAATACCCAACAGTTTTGGGGTCAGCTCTTGTACAGGAATAGAGGAACAAGAACATCTGTAAATATGGTATTAAAAATATTATAGTCCACAGCCAAAAAGGCAAGGATAGCAGTCGTACTTTTAAGGAGTGCGTCCATGTGGTTCCTTCCTGTGGTTCCTTGGGGTGTTGCTGAATGTGCTCCAGTGCTAGTTTGTTGTAAGTCTCATTGATTTCAAAGACATAATAAAAAGCTGCAGCACTTGCTAATAAGTACAACCCCACACCAATCCATCCCATCCTCTGGCGGAAGTTCATCATTCTCCATGCTCTGCACCTGAAACAAAAGGCAAAGTATACATTCAGTACAGCTTGGAGAAAGAGGGGACACAGATGAAACTTGGTTTTCATAAGTTAACTTTTTATAACTTTTCATTACACGTTAGTAAAAACAGCACACGCATCCATTTCTGAAGACCTGAGTTCTCTCTAAATTAGAGAGAAATCATACTACTATGCCAGCAACAGGCTAATGGTAGTTACATACAATGCTCCATTGAAGGCTCTGGCTAGTTTAGGGCCTGCTAGCTATCAAGTTATACTAGGCTAAAGTCAAGTACTGAGTGAACAAAACAGAAGTCATGAATTGGATAAGTTACTTACGCCATCTGCCCTCAGTGTCTCTAGGTGCACGATGAGGATAATACAAGACTTTCTATAAATATTGAAAGTTTGTAAAGTTCTTTGACATCTGCAAGACAAACACACTGCTAGCCAACCAGTAACAGGAGCATCACTGCTTCTTTGCAGTGTAGCAACATCCAGTTTTATTAAGCTCTAGCTGAGTGCCCACCTATGAATCATATAAAGGGATGTTTCCAATTTGAACATGAGAAGATATGTAGTAAAGATATGTATTCGTACCTGTTTGCCCACATGAAGACACTATAAGCATGTTACTTGCACCTAACTGTATTTCTGCTCTACCTGTGTGAACAGTCGCAGTATGCCTTCTGGCGGAGTGGAGTTGAACATCTGTACTAGTAACTGACTCAGTGCAGAACAAATCAGACACCAGTCAACTGGCACTTTTCAGAAGAAGCACAAATTATTGAAGCACCAGACACTACTGGGCTCGATTTTAGCTGCTTTAAGATCTCCGGCTGGCTGGACAGGTCTAGGCGACTTGAAACACTCTTCAAACCAGTCACAAACACTCTAGCTGAAGTACCTTCACTCATACCAAGAAGTCATCATCACCTTCCCTCAAAATAGCCCTTGGGCAGGGAGAACCACCGCTTCACTGCAGCTGGTTAGAGTTCTCCTAACAAATATGCTTTTTCAGACTGTTGGGGTTTTACCTTTCCTACCTTTTTTAAGAGAGGGGTAAAATCAATTTATGCAGTAGTGTTTTAAGAAAATATATCAGACTTTAAAAATACTAGGCAGAAATACTTATTTAAGGATGATTTGTGCATACAAAACAATAATTATTAATGGAAGTATGAGACTGTTTACCATAATTGATAAAAAACCCACTACGCCTTTCTAAATCCCCCTTCCTGAGGCCAGATTAATCTGTCTGGTTAGCAATCTTGAAAGACTTCCCTGTTTTCTACATCTGAAGGATATCCTCAATCCTGACAGGATCTGATCAGGGTAGCCCTGGAGAAGTTGTTCTGGCCCTCACACTGCTGCATTTATGGTGGCTAAGATAGTCAAACATACAGTGACAGTTAATACACAAGAATGCCATTACTTATGTCTGTGACAGCTATTTGTTGTTTAGCTTATCCTTCTAGAAAACCTAACAGTATCTTTTCCTTTAATACACTTTTAGTAGGACAACCAAAAAATTTGGGTAAAAAGCTGTTAATCCACTGGGTAAAAACTTAAATTCCAGAGTCCATGTTTACCCAATAGCTAAGTCACTGGCTGTTTTTTCCATTAGTTAGGCATTTTAGAAACGGCCAACAAGTAGTCGCCTTCAGAGAAAATAAATCTTCAAAAGGAATGCACACATTGAAAGCATAAACACTATTAAAATTGCAGTAGATTTAAGAAGGTAAACATTAGTTGTTTTTTCTCCTGCTCTTGCTAGGCAGCAGTAGCCAGAAGAGGAGCCTTAGCTCTGGGTTACACCAAAAGAGGCAGAGATAACGCTCAGAGTTTTCTCATTCTTATTTTCCGCTTCGAGGCACTGTTTTTACTTGCAGCTTTCAGAGATACCCGCGATAGGTGTCTGAGTCGTCCACCGCCATTCCGCGGGTGCTCCGGGGCTCTCCTCCGGCAACAGGCCGCGCAAACCGGCCGCTCGCGACGCCCGCAGCGCTCAGCCGCCCCCGCGGGCGCTGGACCCGCGCCCCGGGCGAGAAGCGCTCCGCCGCAACGGCTCCTTCACTGACGCCGGCAGCCCCTTACCTTCCTCCAGCGGAGAAGGAGGGAGCGGGAGGGCGGCGGCAGGCGGCCCGCTCCCCTCAGCCCGCGCCGCCGCGCCGGGAGGCGGAGGGGCCCGCCGGCCCGCCACGCCGCTGCCGGCCCGCTGCCATCGCCGCCCGGCCACCGCTCCGGAACCGCGGCACTTCCGGCATGGGGAGAATCACTTCCGGTGCGCGCCCCTCTGCATCCGAGGCGGGGCGGGGCGGGGCGGGGCGAGGCGGATTGGCCGGCGGCCATCTTGGCCCGGGCCCGCGCCCCTCTGTGGCGTGTTGGCCTCGCCCAAAATGGTGGCCGATGCTTATGGTGGTTGCTCGTGTCCCTTATTCACCCTTCGGTTACCGCCAGCGCGGCTGAGGCTGCCGGCCCCGAGCCGCCGTCGTTTCAGCGCTAGTGCTGCTTCGTGCGGTGGTGGAGGAGAGGCCGGGTTCGGGCAGCCCAGCCGCAGCGCGGAGCGCCGGCCTCAGGCGTGCCTTGGTGGCCAGGCGCAGCACTCGCCTTTTCCCGCGCTGCCCGTTCGAGGGCGTTTGTTGTAATTGCGTAGGCATCGAGGAGAGGGGAAAAACAGTAGCGTTTTGACAGTTGGCTGCATTAGCCAGGTGTGATGTGTTGAGGGAAATACCAACGGAGGCTGTTATGTTGTGGAACAGTCTCCAACAACTGACATATGTACTTCAAAAACAGTATATGTTTATACATAAATATGTCTTACTGGTGTGTTTCTATTGAATTAAAATACTAGGAGATACGGTAGTGGGAAAAAGCCTTCAATGAAGCCAAAAGGTCATCTGACAAAATCTGATTTGGTCAGATGTGTGCAGTTCACTGACATACACCATGGTGATGTTTGGAAAGTTTGCTTGTGCAGAAGGTGTTTCAACATTTGTCTGAATTCAGTAACTGCTTAACACATAACTTCCTGTGCTAGTTAAAAGAACTCAGTAACTGCATAGCATTAGATGTAAAATGAAAACTTTTTACTCAATTGTTGTATCCTGGAATCATGAGAAAACTACTGGTTTCTCATACTGCTGCTGGGAGCTGTTTTAACTTCTTTCTGAATTGCTTCACAAATTGAGTCAACTGAGCGACATGGGTTTCAAATCCATTTGATTTCTTAAAACCTTGACTATTACTTTCCATTAGCGTTGGGAATGACTGACTCATGGGCAGTCAGCACTGAATTCTTGCCTCTAAAGTTATAGAGAAGCAGTGGCGGCCACAGTTCACATGCATCCAGCTATAGTTAAAAAGGAAGCTAAAAGAATTTTAAAAGGGATGTCACATAAGAAATGAAAGATGCTAAAGCAATGAAATTTTTTATTTGGGTGTAAATAAATATATACACATAGGATTTTCTGCCATTTTTCTTGGGGGATGTAGTAGGTGCTTGTGAGGCAGTATATAAAAGCTGCTGCAAAATTAAATTTATTATGGCTTAACCTGCTATGTTTGGTGTTTCAATGAAAAATGTTAGAAACTAGTGTCTTGGATTATATTCAGGCCAGCTGATGACTAAATGCACGGTGCTGCAGATGTCACTGGAGAAAAACGACACTGTTGAGAGCCCACAAAAGTCAGAAATAAGTTCCCTGGCACAGAGCAACTTCACCTTAAGCCATGCTTCTTTTTTTTTTTTCCCGCTTTGATGCTCATTCAACTAAAGGCTCAAAGAGTATCTCCTTGGCCCCTGTGAGGACACTAGATGGTGCTCAACACCACAGGCAAAGCCAACCTTTCGCAGGCCAGGTGAAACCCCAGCTCCCAGTTTAGAAGTTTTGCACTTTACTTCAGTTCAATGAGGATTTCATAATCTTTCGTGAAGTTTATTTTAAACTTCGTGAACTTTTAAATAAACTATTAGTGTAGTTCTGATGAAAGATGTAGGTATGAATAACTACATATAGCTAATTATTCCTGTGACACTGCTCTTGACTAAATGGCATTCTTTCCCTTCTTACAGGTGGTGAGGTCCTAGTTGATCTAGAAGTGAATATAGCTCCTGTATAGCTGAAAACCTTCTACTCAAGTATGGCTTTATTGCATTTTCTTATATTGCAGTTAGAGGTAATGATGGGAAATTGAATAGCTACCACATAGAGCCTATTTCCTTTAAAATATCAACCTAGATGTCAAAGAGAAGGGTTTCAGGCAGAATGAATATGTGACTGTGTGAATATATAGCTTGGCAATGGATACACATGCTAAGTGTAAAGCCTGCAGTTGCGCTTAAGATTCTGAAGAAAAAGGAATGAAATGTGGGGCTTATTCCTACTTAACAAGTCTCTCCTCTGAAGGGTTGGAGTTGGAAAGAGAGGATGGTTTAGGATTTAACCTGCTTCGTTTATGGGTCTTCTGTGTTAACCATAGGCCTGAAATTATGGTTATGAAGAGAAAGCTCTAAAAAATTTGTGGAGTTGTTATAGCAAACACAAGCTGCCTTTAAAAGCTAATGCATAACACCAGACAGAATGATTTGTAATATCTTTGGGCTAGATGTCAATTTGCATAAATTCAGTGTTATGCTTAACCTTTGGCATAGTATAGGAAGGGACACAGCAAATAGCTCAGCTGAGGGTTTGTTTAAGTTTTTTTATCAGTAGCCTTTGAGGGGGGAAAAAAACCCCAAAATTAGTGGAATAAGAAGCAACTATTCTCAGCTTTAGAGGGGTTTCAAGCTAAATTGCAGTCATCAGGGCTGGTAACAATAAGGGGGGACAATTCACACTCTCCATATTGAAATGGGGACATACACCTGGTGAGACTCAAAAGGGTAATATTCAGCTTGCAAGCAGGAGAAGATAGAAGTCTGTTGAATCAAAAGGAATTAATGTTTAATGTTCAGGTCTAGAATTAGAAAGTTAATGATGTAATTTTGAAGTGTTTAAAAAAAAGAAAAAATGAGTGTTGCACTTAGTTTTGACATGTGAGTTATTGTTGGGATTGTGAAAGTAAGTATAGAAATACTGGGTTTATTTTGAAGGTAAAACAGAAAAGCATTGGGAGCAGTGAGGGCTGGCTGCTCCATAAAGGGCAGGAGCCAAGCATGATAACACAGCTGATAGGGCAGAGTGTCACTGCCAGAGCTCAGTCCTACAGTACCTGAGCAAAGTGAGCAGTGCACACCAGATTCAGCCAAGAGTCCAGATCATCAGGCAAGCAACAAGGCAGGTCCAAGGTCAAGCTGGAAAGGCAGCCCACAGGTTAGGGTCAGATCCAGTGTGAATAACTAGGGTCAGACATAACCTAGTGGTAGCCAGGCAGGTCCAGACTGATAAAAAAAGACTGAGGTCAAGCTGCTAGGAAGTCACTCTGTAAGACCAGATGCAGATCAACATGGCTAGGCACAGTCATGGCTGAGATAGAGACCCCTAGTACTGCAACACAGCTCAGGTGTGGAGTGAAGGCCCAGGGCTCAGCTTAAATGGAGCTCCTGAGCCCAGGCATGGGGGGCAGGTGAAACTTGTTGGGGCTGTTCAGGCCTATTAGTGCACTCAGGGTCCTGACAAAGTACATAGGACAAATGAGGGCTGATAATAGGAAAGAGAAGGGTTAGTTGTAATCTTTGCATCAAACAAAGTTTTCATAACTTAGTATTAAATGAAGATCTTCACTGGGCTTAGATTTTGGCCAAAACAGAATAGCAAAGGTAGAAGACCTGAGATAATTACCAAACCAAAATTAGTTGGGCTTCCGAATGGAAGGCAGAAGCTGAAGGACAGAAGACACCATGCATTCTTTGGGTGGATGAAGATTTAACATAGTCATAGGTACTTCTCATTATTGACAAGTAACCAAGAAATGAGAATCTAATTACAGAAACACTTCTCTCAAGAAGACATCTGCCTTCCACTTTGTAGGACACTGATTTTTGATTCATCAAGAATACCATGTTCCTGGATTTTTTCCTTCTTAATCCTAACTCTAAGCCAAATTCTTGGCTAGAGGTCTGGGATCCCTACGGAGTCCATATGTGTTGGGATTCCAAGGAGAAAACTGGTATAAAGGAGGAGAACAGGGCATGAGCCCATTTGCTGGTCCTATAAAGATCATACCTAACCTTAAGCCAAGAGGGTTAGACTAGTTTTAGGGTAGGGCTAAGCTTCTGAGGAGTGAGGGATGAAGCACAGAGCTCTTTGAAAATGCTCACTTGCTGGCTTATGGAGGAGGAGGACAACTGACAGAAAGGGAGACTTTCTTCAGACCCTGATAGGCTCCGATCTCTTCCTTATACTCAAAAGGTAGGGCACGGAAGAGCAAACTGAAGAACCACTGCTTTGATTGGAGAAAGAAAGCACACATGGAAACCCAAGCCTCACGTGGCATCTGCCCTCGGCTCCAGATGGGCAAACTCCCCTATGTGTTACAAGAAGAGCTAGTACTGTGTTTATAAAGAAGATTCACTGAAAAACCTTTCCCTTCTCTTACTTAAGTAACACACCTGAAAAACTGAGGAGACATATTGGGAAAAGAGAATGCCTTTAGGATTTTTTTTTCAGAACAATGTTTATACTGCTCATGTGAATTTTTATCAGTGAGTGAATGAATGCCCAGTGTTTTTGCAGCTTGTAGAGGTTTTGTTTGTTACATGTAGTTGCAGTGAATTTCATAGTATCCTGTTGTGGTGTAATAACTTGTTTTGATCAGTTACTTATATTATCATTTGTTGTGAGTCAGAAACATTAGTTTCCCTCAGCTTCAATTTCATATGCTTTATTTCATGTTTTATGAATCCTTATTTTGTATTTTATAACTTCTGTTTCTTCTGAAAGTAAGGCTACAGTCTTCTGATACCCTTTTTTTCTTGGGTGGTTATTTTGCCTTTACTGTTGTCTTTCTGAACTTCTCTGTTGGAAACATCTATTTTCTTATGGGGGTTAGCACATTCAGTATTTTGGGAGCATGTAAGATACTCTTCTATATGTTGGCATTTTTATCTTTTATTTTTTCTGATTTTGAATTATTATGTTTGCTTGTTTTGGCTACATTGACCACATGAAGCAGAGGTATTCAGTGAGCTGTATGTAATCCATGGTGATCTTTTCCTCCTTTGACTTGCTTCTTATATGTTGAAATGTTGAGACCTTAAATTACCATGATCTTTAATTCTCTGTTCCTGAAATTCTGCTCTAGCCTTTATTTCTTAGCAGCAGACACATCTGAGTTAAGCTTCAGGCAATCATGTTATCCAGGTTCTCTGAATACCAGCCATACTTTGTTCTTGGTTCTAGAAATATTTACCGTCTTTCCAACAAACTTTTTGATATTTACAAATTGAATAGCTATCTCATTCTCCCAAACATCCACAGTATACATCTGCCAAAGGTAGAATTACACATTATTACCCTTTGTCAAAGTGCCTCTAAAGAACAGAGTCTTTTATGGAAGGGCCTTGGCATTTTAGACTGAACTTTTAGACTTCATTACAGTGATGCTCCTTGTTCATTAGTTAGCACTGAATATGAGCTTCATGTCTACATTGTCTGCAGTCAAAAAAGTTCTGGCAGGAAAGAGATAAAATCTTTGCTTTTACCTTCTGTTTTCAGCCAATTACAAAGTGGCTTCAAAGTTTAGCTAGAACTGACAAAACATACTAAAAGAATACCAGCAGAGATGGTTGGTAACTGAATATAAACAGAAGACAAATACAATTTATGCAGAAGCAATGCCAGGTATTGATCTTGCAGCTCTGGTAATACAACCCAGCATTGTACTGATCTAGAAGGAGAGAGAGCTATCCTGCAGAATTTTGGTCAATGCAGTTTTCAGTTACAAACTGCATTTCAGCAAAAGCATTATTCATTGCAGTTTACTGATTTTAACTAAATCTCCACAAATAATATACAACAAAAAATCACTTCCAAAGCTGCCATTAAAATTCTGAGAAATTTGATTTTCCATGATTTCAGCTAAAGTCTGCTCATACTGCCAGAAAGGAGCAGTTACTGAATTTCCATGCTGAGTTCACTGCTGCCGACACAGTTGTCCATGTTAGCTGAAAAGTTACCCATGTTAAAAAGAAAACTAGATTCACAACCAGGGGTCTGCAGGCTGAAAATGCTGGCTTCAGTCAGCTGGCCTAAAAGAGTTACTTTTCGGCCATCAGCGGAAAAAAAATAGTAAAAAAAAAAAAAAATCCTCTCTGAAGGTCACTCATTAGAGATACGCACTGTCTCTCCTTCTTCCTTCCATGTACATATTCCAAGAGAAACATATGACCACCTGAGGGAGTAACAGCACTGTCCTCATGACAGGAGGTTGCAATGACACTCTTGCCTTTTTAAAAAAAAATTTCCACTAATTTTCTTTCCTTCTGTGGTGCCTTTGTGAAGCAAGCCAGTAATACCATAGAATGACTTTAAAGAGATTTAGTTATTGTCTCTTCTGAGATTCCCAGTTCCAGGCTGTGCCTATCTTGCTTAGGCAGTGAACTGTGTGCAGCAGGGAATACCTATATTTAGACCTTCCTGAATCATAACTTTCTTTTACTAAACAAACACTGAAAGACAGTTCAGATTAGGCCTTTTCCCACATTCAAAGGATCCCAGCTTTTGCATAGATGCAAAAGATCAAGATGGAAGTTTGGGGGTGGTAGAGAGGATATTGTTTGAGATTTGCTGAATCTAAGCTCTCATTTAAAAAAATTAAAAAAGTGTTTGTGTATGTGTGTGTCTGTCTTCTTTTAGAAGCCTCTTCCCTGTGTCCTGTTAGAGCTTAGGAATTAGCACATAGTTACCAACTTCTAAAATGTACTGCAAGAGGCATACGTGTAAGACATCCATCCATAGAATGTGAGGGTTGATAGGTTCTTAGTCACAGAAATGTTTGCATACATTATAAAAAACCAGAACTCCCACTTTCTTACAGAAGCATCAATATCTTCCTTTTTTCTACCACCTAAATTCATTCTGTTGTTAAAAGCTTTATTATTTCTCATTCTGTAGAATACTTCAATCACCTAGTATTCAGCCACTTTGTAACATTTTATTACTTGAAGATTTTGCACACTGGTTTGTCTCTCAACCATAATCTTATGTGGTTTTATTTTCAGAACTGTTCTGTGTATTCTTTGCTTATTCTTGAACCCCACAATTTAGGTTTTGCTTGTAGATAATGGAAAGGATTGTGTTGGGCACTTGAGAGTGACTGGTGCCTCAAAATGTCATACAGTCAGTCCCATTTATTGATGGTATTTATTTAGTCTAACCAAAACTGATAGCTTATGCTCTTCTAGTAATAAACTCCATGTTTCAGTTGCTTGTTGAGCTGCCTGCCTGATACAGCAGGTATCCCTTACAGTTCTCCTGTTTTTTGGTCTCTTCAGTATTCCTTCATAGTCCCTACAGAAAGAAAATCTAGGTCTGGATGAATAACAGACTTGGCCAGGGCAATGGAAAGTCATTGTCAGAGGTAGGCTGAATGACAGAAGTACCTGATGGTTAATCCTAGTGTCAGACTCGGAGAACACCTCCTTATTCTTTCAAGTGCATACTGAGAGCTGTCAGCTCAACTGAAAGGCCAGTATCTGGATGGGGCTTTCATATAAATTTCATCAACTGGAAGTAAATCTTCATCCTCTTCTGTATGGAGGGCTCCTGTTGTTACGGACTTTAGTGGAAGATAAAAGCCAGTTCACTGTAGTTGTGAAGTTTTTAAGTACTCACCTAGCCCTTTACCTGAATTTGACTTTTTCTGAAGTCCATGCTAGAGGCCTGTACCAGAAATCAGCACAGAGACCCAGAATGACTCAGGTATTTCAATGAAGACATTAACAGCAGTTGATGGTTACTCTCAAAAGGAGAAATTCATTAATTTGTTAGTAAGCGAGTCTTTGCATTTCATTTAACAAAAGTGCATTAAGCAGTATTTGCAAATCTTTAAAACAAAAGGTATTACATGTTTGTTCCTTACGGTGCAGTTTGTAAGCTGCGGCTCTTATCATACCTATATGAAATGAAATTTCAGGCAGTAATGCCTACATCATGCTCTGTCATAAAGTTCCAGGTGAATATTTAAATGTTTCCATCTTAGCACACTTATTACCACATTTGTTGGCGTTCTTACAGAGGCGATATGTCCGCTTTTCCACACAAATGTATGTTCTGTTTGCCTTTCACCAACAGAATGTAGACATAATCATGACAATATGGAGGTACTTAGACGGTAAAGAAATATGCTGGTATGAGACTATAACAAGTTTGAGTGCATCCAAACCAACACCTTTTCCACATGAAAAAGTACCTATCCTCACTTAATGTCTCACTGAATGGGTGTTTCTACACTGCTTTGTGTAATAGGACTTACAGTACCTCCCTTGCAAAATGATGCCTCCACATAGTGCAGAGCTTGTTTGCAATATGTTCATAGTGTTCTGGGTAAGTGTCACCAGCTGAAGTGTTTCACCAGCAAATTCAGTGCATTAATGATGTTGTTGCAATGGATTGTGATACAAACTAAAACCTATCGTAATTTGGGTGTTGAAGCAGAGGTTACAATTTCAGGATTTTTCATCTTCTGTTCCATCGCTTACCCCTTTTTCACTAGCCAGACAGTCTAATTCTCAGGTTATTGCACATTTTCAAAGTGCTACTGATAAATGCTCTGGCAAAACAGCCTCCCAAGTAGTAGCAAGTCTTTAGCTTGATAACCACCATAGAGGTGGAGGATGAAAGTAAAATCAGGCAGCCTGATACTTTTCTGGAGTGGTTTCACACAGTGAAAATGTTAGAGACTTGGTCAGCCAGCACTGGAGTGGGGGGTGAGAACAGCCACACTAACCTGGGAGGATCAGAAAGGACAGCAGAACATAAGGTGTAGGTGCCACTTCTCTGGAAATCTGCACAAATGTGACCCCCAAAGCACCAATGTTAGCCAGCAACATGAGAGTTTTGTCACTGTAGAAAAGTCCATGACACCTGGAAGCTCTCCTTTCCTCAGCTGTGTGGAGAACAGAGGGATGGTAAACCAGTCCTTTGGGGCTATTGTCATCGATAACAAGTGGAGATTATTAACAAAGAAGAATTCATCTTTGAATTCCTTCAAAATTGAGTAGGTGAGATCCTTTGACAAGACCCACCTGCCTATTATATCTCATTCTCCCCCACCCCGATCCAGGCCTCATCGTCTTCAGAAGAGGTCCTACAAATTGTGGTCAATCCCTCTGGCAGCTTCTTGCTTTATTGCAGAGTAGCCAAAATTTCACCTGAAGCCATTATCAATTTTACCCTCAAGACATCTGGGCTAACTTCTACTTCTCTGGCTTATGAAACCACTTTCTAGAGAGAACTCTTTAGTCCAAGTAGCTATAAAATGACTCCAGCATGTGTTCGTGAGATTTAAAAAATGGTGGAGGTATGATAACAAGGATGGAGGTTTCTGAGGAAGATTTACTGTGTGCTAGAAATGTTGCTGTGCTTTGCACTTTGTACATGAAAATAAGGGAGAGCATTTTAGTGAAGGCTCGGTAGCAGAGCCTTCAAGACTTTCAAGTTATTTTGACTTTTTGACAGACAAGATGCCTGCCTGTACTAAAATTTCCTGTTCATCAGGGATCCAGGGTTGCAGAGCAGGATTGTGGGGCAAGAAGCTATGTTACCCAGTGAACAACGATAACTTAAATAAGCCCCATGACATAAAAGGTATATGCATTTATGAATGTATATTATTAGGATTATTATGCTATTAGGGAGAATTGTGCCCAACTGAATTTATTTTCAAGAGTGCAACTTTCAAGCAATGCAAACCCATTATTGATCTGACAATACCAAAAGATAGTACAAGGCCGGCTTTAGCTAGAACACTGAGTGTGAACAAAAAGCAGCTGTGTTCTTTGGAAAGCTTGTCTGCCTCGGCACAATGTCTGGTACTCTTTGCCACAAGGCCTCTTCTTTGCCTAGTGGCTGAAACACTTTTATGACAGCTCCTTGCCATGTCCTGAGGCCTCCTCGGTCTAAATGGTGGCATGAGTTCTTTCCTCTGTTTTAGGGTGCTTCTCTCCCTCTCTGTTTTCTCCTGTCAGGCTTCCATGTTGAACCAGAATCCCACTTCATAGGCTTGGTTCAAATGGTGCAGAAATAACCACTACACAAAGTGCTGAGGGTTAAAGAAGGGCATTCTTCTAACCTGCCCCCCATCTGATTTGTTTAGATTGTTTTCCCAAATAAATAAATAAATAAGGGAGTGTGTACGTACCTGGATTTGTTGCACAATTTCAAAAAAATTACATAGAAGGATAGACCTCTTTAAGACATTGAACTCCTATATGTGTTGGGACAGTTGGCAGTTGCATAATGGAAATTGTGTCCTGATGGAGGGAAAAGGTGCAATGTGAGCTCACCCCTTATCAAACAGTGGGAATCTTCATAGGCATGGGTTATTACAAAGTTAACTCCATGCAAAAAGCTTTCTTCAGAGGTCACACCAGAAGACAGAGGCACAAGGCAAGCAGGCTTCATCAGTTCAGCCACTAACAGTCCTTTTTTTCCTCTTCTTTTTTTTCCCCAGGAAGCTCTGAGAGAAGGGAAAATCCCAAAGGGCAGCATAGGAATTGTATGTTCAACTCTAAAGGCTGCTCTGGTATATGAGGTATATGAACGTGAGGCACAGAAGTGGCCTGTTCAGAGATGCACAGAGCCACTAGGAATATTTGCAGTCATCCTGTCTGGGGAAGCATCCCTTGAGCTGTCAGAAAAATGATTGGGAAGCACTACCTGTCCAGGCAGCTCCATAATGACGCTATGGCATTATAACATGTCTCACATTCTGATGTTCTTGTTGCCTTGGTTTTATTTACAGACTGACAGGCAGTGAGTATGTGAGATAAGTTTAATAGCATGGTGGTACAACAAACAAGTGTTAGTGGAATTTATCATCCATGCAACTGCAAGTGTCTTACAGGATCTAGGCAATTTAAAATGTCTGAAAGTTTGTGATCTTAAATGAGCTATATATCTCACTTAAGCCTGAGCATCTAGTAAAAACTCAGAGCTATAACCAAATTGTGGGCTCAGTTGATTATTCCAGCTTTTTTTGGTTTGTTTTTTTGTTTTCCTTTTTACACTACTGCTGATTATCTCCTGTTTTCTGTAACTTGCTTGTCTCCTGAGTTTGCAATTTGTCTCTACATGACCTTCCTCTTCCTTCAGCAGGGCTGCATGTAGTAGGAGGTAGAAATGGGATGTTGCAGGACAGAGAATGTTGGTAATGTGGAGGAGATGTATGTGCATAGTTTAATCTTTGGATACGAGATTGGTATTTTAGCAAGAAGAAAAAAAGCCTGTTTTGTTCATTGAGTATTGAGATTGGATAACGTTTCAAAATGCACTCTGAGTGGGAAAAAGCCAAGGACGGGGATGACTGGTGGAGCAAGACAGGTACTATTCCTGCCTCCAGTACAGTAGTAAATAGGAGTCAAGTCAGTGCACCACTGATTCCTAAGTATGAAAGTTTGCAAGCACAAAAGGAACAGCACCTAACTCATAGCAGGGCTTTCCCAGCTGTGTCCCCAGATTATCTCCCGGTAGCATCTTTAGTTAACTTCAGGATAGCTATGGCATGTCCTAAAGAACTCTTGGCTGAGCAGGGGAAGCTCCTTTTGGTTACGATTGGGGTTGTTTCAAAAAACATTTCTAAACCTTGCTGATGAAGCATGAGTTCACTCTGTGAGTGTGTCACAGCCAAAATGAGGTCTGTCCTACAACATGCTCATGCTGGAGATACTATTGGATTGGTTTTGTTTTTTTTCTTTAATATGCCACAGTTAGTTGGTTTTGGAATAGTGGCATGGGCTTTGGAAATGCTTTTCTGCATCTATTATTTTTGCACTTGTGAATCTACACATTGTGGTAGCTTATGAAAAGATGAAAATTGCTGTGCTTCCCAGGCAGGAAAAAAAGCCAGTGTCTCCTGATGTGACCATGCAGAATCAGAAAGCACAATGGTTTTCTGAGACTTGTGGCCTGTGAACTTTTAGTGAACTCTAAGGAAGCATTTAAACAAAACAGGAAGAGGGTCCTCAATCTTTGGAGGCATAAGCAGGAGAAGAAAGTGCAAGTGATGGTGTGGCACTGCAGGCCACATCGGACTTTTATCTTTCCTGTTTTCTCAGTTTTAGCAGTTTAAAAGGTTCAACTATAGCCACAAACAACTCATGGAAGTGGAGGACCACTGGAATGAGGACGTGTGCTTCAGGTCACCTGGAACAATGTGTTCTTAAGAGGCAAAGAGAGATGTAAGCCAGCAAAATATGGGATACTAGTGGTAGGACTCATGTATGTGCAGGCCACTTTACATGTAAGAGTTGTATGTCCATGTCAGTCTTATTTACATTCATCATTTTAAGACCAGTTATATTGTTTTAAAAAATAATAAATTCTAGCAATACAAAATATATATGATTGATTTTTTGTGGAAAGATGGCTCATTTTGCTGGAAGCATGCTCCCAGAATTGTCATTGGTACTTAAAACTACCTGATTTAAAAAAAAAACCCTATAACCTGAGTAACTCTGTTAGCATGAAACTGTAGGTAGAGCAAACCTCAGTCCAGCCTAATCCTTATCCAAGTCTCAGTCCAAACCTAATGTGCTGTCAGGTCATCCAAATTCTTCAGAGAACAGTCTTTCAGGACTTAACTTGCACACATAGTTTGAATCACTTTAACTATGCTGAAGCAATCAGGTAAGTAAATCTCTCCATGTGTCTGTAATGAAAGAGTTTGCATGAGTATTATTTCCGTGTAGCTTATTCCCATAATAGAAGGCAAGAGAGCTACAGCAATGTATAGCAGCGCAGTGTGTATCCACGCTTGGGATTTGACTAACAAACATAATTCAGTTTAAAAAATCTACTCCTACTGAGATAATTATACTGGCACAGGACTTCTTCATCTTTTGCATCTTGGCCACATGTTTTTTGTGGTTTTAAATTGTTTGTTCACTGATGATATGCTTTCCTTGGCTTAGGAGCTTATACAGAGTCTGCACCCAAAGTGCTACAAGCCAAGCGAGCAAACTTGGCAGCCAGACCCTTTCTTACTTTCCTGCAGCATGTACATTCATCAGAGCTCAGGATAGCCAAACTTTTGAGCTGTACATGAAGTACGACATATCTTCTCATAATGGTGGTTTCCTTGCAGTTTCAAAAAACCCCATAGTTATCCTGTTTTTATGACTGGAACATAAGAGTTTACTCTGCTACTAGTGTTAACAGGTAGCAATCTAAGCAGTGCTCTGCTGGGGCTGGTGAAAGTTAGCTCAGGAATCCCTGAATGGCACTGCATTGGCCCATATGGATCTGGTCATCTGCCAGGCATCGTTACCCTCTTTTGGAAGGTTTTTGAGCCCTTCTGGCTGAATTCCTCCTTCTGCTCTCTACAAGATCTCAGAAATACTGATGAGTCAGCCAGTCCTCACTAATCTTTCTTTTCTTTATAAAATCAAAATACTGCAGTATAAACTGCATAGGTTGTTAGGTGAGTAAGGGAGTACTCACACGGGTGAACACCATGCTTTCACCCTCCTCTGGTGCTGCTGTAAAGTGGGATTGCCACCAAAAGAGGCAGCTTAGTCCTTTCTCTACCTGGCCTCCTTCTTCCAGCCTTCTGCCTTGTGCCACTATAAACAGGTAGGAAGAAGGATGGTGATCCAGACTGGGGAATTGGTTTGAGTTAAGATTAAAATACTGTTACCAACTTTCTGAGTTTTAGTCCAGCTCAGTTCCTAGCTCTGCGATCCTGTTCACGCACAGCCACATGAGTGCCTGGGCTGTTGTAAAGGAAGGCAAGGCAGAAGGTGAAAACAAGTGGCAGTTTTTGGAGGGACTGCTTCTCTGAACAGCAATGCCTGATTTAGTTGACTGTGAAATGACAGTTTGATTTCAGCTAGTGAGGCCAATCCTCCTGTGCAGTCTCTACAGGCAACGGGTTATTCAGAGAAATGGAGTTGGGCTGACTCAGCCACTGGAGGGGCCTCCTTCCCATGAGCCAGCACAGGAACCCTGCAGTGGCTGACTGAAGTGTGGCCCTTGCCTAGTTCACCTTTGTGATTTTGAACACAGAAGTCAGAAATAAGCTTTCATCCCTGAGTACTAACTTTCACTGTTTTATCATTTAAAAGCTGCTTGTCCAGAGTACATCCAGAAAAGTTTCCAGACAGTAGCTGAGATTATAATGTGTTTTGCCAGAAGTTAGGCAAAAAACAACCATAAACTGGAGAAGCTCGGCTTCACTCACACACATCCTCTAGTGAACCACTGTGAAAATAAGTCCTATCTGGCCTTTTTATGAATCTTGCAGTAATGAATCAGTTGTAGATATAGCAGAGACCTGAGGAAATGGTAGGCCACCATGCTTCTCATACATTTCTTTCCAGCTGCCTCACTGGTGATGACCAGCCCCAGATTCTGTACAGCACCAGGACTCTTCTTTGAGCCTCTCAAAGCTGAGAAGAAGCTGCAGTGCAGCACATGCAGGGTATTTTCTCATTCCAACAGTGCCATGTTAGCACGTGATCTGACTTGGCAGTTTGACCAACTGGAGAAAGGGGAGACCTGTCCTGATAAGGAAGGCTCAGCCCTTCCTCCTGCCCATCTGCAGCAGAGTAACATCTGTCCTGCAATAATAAAAAATAAAAATAAAATGTAAAAAGCTTAACCTACAGGCAGTGAAAATCACTTCACCTTCTTCTTTCCACTCATTGCAAAAGATCCTATCATGACTTTTGCCAGGTGCTGAGAAAATTGCTCTTAATAATTCATTGAGAACATATACTTTGATAACTAATGAAGTGAATGGAGATGCCTCATCTTAGTCTAAAATGAATTCCCATGGAATTTCACTAACTTGTGCCACATTGCAAGTGTCCAGCCTTGTCTGAGCCCCTGTATTTGTTGAAAGGGTTAGAAGACAAGGTGTGAGAGGTTCCAGCTAAACAAGGGAAACGTGCTTTGACCTGTAGCTGAAGCTAAGATGAAGATAGTTCTGATTGCCAGAGGGCTCAAGATCTTAATCAACCCCTCACCCCCTTAATTAGCATGAAGCAGCTCATGAGTTGCAGCTTACAGCATTGGGCCACAGAAAGTTACAGGAATAGTCAACTTGCTCCTGATCAGGAATTGGGTAAACATTACCCTGGGGCTTCGTGTGGTCACAGGTCTGGCATTGCCTGAACTGGCTCTGCAATGTAAACAGAGGATTGTAATTTATTTAGCAACATTGTGCAGCAAAATGCAGTACAGTGGCACACCAGATGAAATATAGTTCCCACATCTGAAATTGTTCAAGGGTTAAGATTAAAAAAAAAGGCAGTTTAAAATGAAGGCATTTACCAGCTTTCTTCTTCCTAAGATTGAATCTGGTCTCTGATACATGTGGCTCAAGTTTGTCTATATTGGAGCAAAGCAAATTCCTCCTTTGTAGCTCCTGCACTTCATTTCCACAGGAGCCAAGAATGTTCAACACCTCTGAGAACCTGCTCTCCCATATCTGGAAAGAAGTTCATAAATCTTTCTGTCTCTGCAGACTGTGGTTTAGATTGGTCTGAAATGGTGACGTTTCTTAAAGAAAAAACATTCAGAAAGAAATCATTTAGGAAGATGGCTTCAATAATGTAATGTTTAAATACATTTGTATTCCATTCTGATACAAATATAAATTTTGAGCTTAATATACTGATGCAAATTTTAATAAAGTCTAAGATAAGTCCAGTGAAATGATAGCTGAAATAAAGCACTGATATTAGCAAAATGAAACACTGCAAAACAGGAAACCCAAATCTATTTGTTTTAGGATTCTTACTGAATTTTGATAATGTTTAATAAAGTCTTGTATTTGGACCTTTTTGAGTTACAAATTTTCCTGAAGTTACCATGCTTCTCTGAAATGTTTAAATATCAGTGAAACATTCTGCAGCAAGAATCATGCTATCAAAATACATCTACTAATTATGTTAATTAATGAACTGTGCAAAAATGTGTGAATATGATTAAGATAAAAAGTGCTCTCAAAAATAAAGGTTGTAACATGTCAGTGGCAAATAATTTAAGATGAAGGAGAAAAATAAACATTTATTCCTCAAAGCCGCCACAAATGGAGAAAAAGTACTATTACATACATTTTCAAAAAGCATCTGTATGAGCTGTGTGCAGGTGATTCCACTCCCTGCCTACTTTCCAGTATACTCTTAGTTTAGGATGACTTCACTGTTCGTGTAAATAACGACAGGAATGTAAAATGGTCTCTACCTACTCCCTAGGTCAATGATCCCTCCGTATCTCTTTCCTGGCTTTCCAGGCTTTCCCCCTTCTTCCCTTTGAATGGATGCTTCTACCGCTTTTCCAATACGCTGCTGAAGTTATTAAACCGCATTTGTTGTGGCACTGTGAGTCAGCAGAACTCGCTGAGCAGTTTCAGCTGTGCAGGGCTCCAAGCCTGGTTCACAGAAAGCATCATCGCAGGAGCATCATCTGCATCTCAGTTCAGGATGATGAGGTACTGCCAACTGCTCTGTGAAAGGCATAATTATTATAAAAGCTATGCTTTCCATTCGCAAAGAGAGAGAGAAAAACGTTCAAGCTGGATGATACTCATTTCAGATGAGGAGGAGAAACAAAGATGGGAAAATTATACTTGTGCTGTGAGATACCACAGTAATTCAGACCAAAACATTCTTGCTCTGAAATGAAGCACAGAACAGCTGCCTTGGTATTTAGGAATGCACAACCCAAAAATTAGAATGCCAGCTCATGCCGGCGATTGCCTGCCTTCTCCTGCCTCCTGCAAAAAAAGTTAAATAAGAAATAGCTGTTACTGAAACTTCTGTTAAATCTTTACAGATACTTGCCAAATGCTGGAAGAAGGAAGATACTTGGTTTTGCAGTGAAAACTCATATCTACTGGAATCTTTTTTCTGTGAAAGATGCACACCTTCATACTGAATAACCGTTTTTAGTAGGTCTAATAGGAAATATAAGTAGCTGTATACGGCATTCTTCCTTTGGAAACCAAAATTACATGGCTTATCGACGGGCCTCGCTCCCGGAGCGCACCGGACGCCTCCGGCCCCGATGCCCCAGGGAGCACGGCGGGGGCTGCGCCGGCATGCGTCCGGCGCCCGGCGCGGCCCGGCAGCACAGCGAACCGGGCCGGGGGGGCACAGGCGCTCGGGCCCGGGCCGAGGCCGAGCACGGCGCACCGAGCCCTTTCAGGAGGGGTTTGCCCATGGGAGGCACGACCCGTACCCGTACCCGTGCCCGTGCTCTCCCCCGCCGGACCCCTGGGGTTTCCCCCGCGGCGCCGCCGGGGGAGCCCGAGAGTTGCCACCCGCTGTCGCCTGGAACCGTTTAAATATAAAGCCGGGCGCATTTTAATGCAGACAGCCGAGCCCGCTTTTTTTCCCTTCTCTAGGCAGCCGCTTTCTGGGCAAGGCATCGGGGCGGCGCAGGCCTTCCCTCACGGGAGCACGGCTCGGCTCGGCGGGCAGGCCCTGGGCCCTCCGCCCCGGTAGCGGCTCCGCGAGGGGCCGGAGGATACCTCCCGCCGTGCCGGCAGCAGGCTGCGGCGGGCCGAGCAAGTAGGGGAGAGCGGTGAGGGCGGCACAAACGCCCGCCCCAGACCGAGCCCGGCCCGAGCGCGGTGCCCTCAGCGGGGCCGGGCGGCGGGGCAGGGGCCGCGCAGGCACAGCCCTCCGCCAGCCGGGCCAGCTCGAGAGAAGGGCGCTGTCTCTTTAACGTGGCGGCGCGACCCCGGCCGCCCCCTGCTGGCGGCGGTGCGGCGGGCGTCGTGCCCGTGCCCGTGCCCGTGCCCGTGCCCGCGGCGCGGGCGGGCGGGGCCCCCTCGGTGCGAGCGGGGCCGCGGGGCGGCGGGTGTGTCCTGTCGTCGCTCGCCCACCCACTCGCCCGCCCCTGTGCTGTGGGCTGGGAGCGGGGAGAGGAGGGGACGAGCTGGAGGAGGAGGAGGAAGTGGAGGCGGCTGCGAATAGCGGGCAAATGGGGAGCTGAGCGGCTGCAGCAGCACCGCGGCCGCGCAGCAGCAGCAGCAGCGGGCGGGCACGGAGGCGAGCCGGCAGCGGGGTCCGTGCGGGCGGAGGCGGCCTGGGAGAGGGGCGCGGGGCGCTGCGGCGGGTGCCGCTCGGCGGGCAGCAGCGGCACGCTTGCTTGGCTGGCCGCTCCGGGGCTGGCAGCGGGCGGGCGGGCTGGCGGGGGCAGCGGCTTCCCCGCCGGCAGAGGCACCTTCTCTGCCCTCCTCGGTGAGCTGCCTGCCGGTGCGGGGCAAGGCCTGCCAGGGGCTGCACGCCGCTCCCCGCCGGCGGCGGAGGCTGCGCCTGGCTCGGTTGTTCAGCGGCGCAGAGCGGGCGGGTGGGGGCTAGCGCCGGCGTCCTCCGCGGGGAACCGACTGATTTTCCTTTCTCTTCTTTTCTTAAAGCCGTTGCTTCGCAGGCGCCGAGTGCGAGCGGTAGCCGGGCTGCCCTCGCCGTCCCGGGCTGATCCCCCTCCTCGCGGGGCGGCCGCCGCCTCTCCGGGCCGGCACCATGCAGACCTTCCTGAAGGGGAAGCGGGTGGGCTACTGGCTGAGCGAGAAGAAGATCAGGAAGCTGAATTTCCAGGCCTTCGCCGAGCTGTGCCGGTAAGGAGGCGGCCCTCGCCGCGCCGCGGGGAGCGCCGGGGCGGCCGCCGAGGCGGTTGGGGCGGGCGGCGGCCGAGGGGGGCGGCGGCCCCGGGATGGGGCTGGGGCCGGGGCCGGGGCCGCGCCGCTCCGGGCTCGGCCGTGGCCTGCGCCAGCCCTCGGGCGTTTTGTGCTCGGTGCGTGATTCCCCTCGGCCGGCTCTGCCCGCCAGGACCGGGGGGAGGCAGGGCTAGCCGGTCCCCTCCGGGCGCCCCGCTCCGTGCCCGCGGGGCCGCGGCTGAGGTCTCCTGCCTCCCGCTCACCTGGGCGGCTGCCGCACGCTCCCGGCAAACTCGGTCTGGGGCGGTGCGCAGCGTCTCTGTGTGTGTGTGAGGGCCCGGCACAGCCCAGGTTTGTTACTCGGGTAAATTTCTGTCTGCCACTTCCCAAGCGGTCTCTCGTATTCCTGGTGAAATAGTCTAATTTGGGTGCTCTACGGACCTCGCTAAGATTTGGAGCTGAAGCCGAGTTATTATTAGGAAGAGTCAAATGACTGGGAATAACTTTCCTTCAAGTCGTGTGAAAACACATAAAATTAGGGTATATGAACCCCTGAGTGAGCTTGTATTCATCTGAGACATGAATGAGATGTCTGAAGGTAGTATAACTCCATGTATTTTCCACACTCCTAGAGGTAAAGGTTAGTTCGGTAAGCTGTAATTAGGCTTATCTGAATAGCTTAGAGGATAATATATGCAGTATATTACACAATTTTATTATTTAATTGGAAATGTAAACTCCATGTGGGTCTGACGTCTTGTGACACATGCATTACAGCTTCTGATATCGAATAACAGCTTTTTCTTATTTATTTCGTTCTAATAGCAAGTTTATAACAAGTATATGAAATTGATTTTGATAATTGAAGATATTCTAAGTAACCTGTGTTCTGGTTTCTGTGAACTCTGTTCAGACTTTGCAGAATATATTTTACGAGACTTCAAATACACTTTATTAAAGCATGTCATGCTAAAAACACCAATCCCTGTGAAATTTCTGCTGGCAGCACTTGCTCCTTTCTGTAAAGATGAAGGAGGCAGAAGAAACAGAAGACTATTTTGAGAAAGTGACAGAAGCTTTCACATCAGCTTGTGTTCTTGGCATTCTCTATCTTCTCTGTCAAACTTCAGCAAAACTTACCAGTTTTTTAAAAGTATAGAAAAGGCCACACATTCTGGTTTAATGTCTTTTTAAATTTCATGTGATTCTCCAAACAAAGTACTTCTGGATGAATAATTCTAAGCTTTGACCTTGCCTAAGAGATTTTTCGGTTAGTTTTTGTGACACTCAAAAATACACTTTAATCTCTTCTAATAAGCATAAGAAAAATGTAATTTTTAGGACCTTGAAGTTTGGTATAGGCTGGTTTTTGTGCCCAGAAACTAAGGGGAATCTCAGAAAATACATAAAAAGCTTTTTGTAGTAATTTGTGGTTGGTATTATGTGCTGTACATTCTTATGTTTAGGAATCTCTAAAACTGACTTTCTGCCCTCCACTGTCCTTGTTTCTCTTTTTGACTAGCTTCTTCACTTAATTTTTCTCTACTTCAGAAAAACTCCTTACACTTGTGTTACGTAACATGGATCTACAATTTCTTTGTGTACTGTACAAATTTATTAATAGTTTTAGGTCCTCACAGTGCTGTGAAAATTGACCCCAAAGTGTCTCTCTTGCTACACTTTACTAATTTCTTCTTGGTTGAAGATTAGGCTCTCTCATCTGTACAGGCTAAGCTTACTTTGTATAGTATTTACAGACATTGGATAGATATGTCTATTTAGTCATGCTTTGGTATTTTTAAAAGCATTTAATACTAGCCTTTCTATAGAAGTGGAGTTAGGTGTTTGGTTTAAAGATCAGTACGGTCACTGAAGCAAGCTGCACGGATGTCTTGGATGCTCTGTTTTTCTTCCTGGTTACTTCCCTTGACACCAGTGGGAGGCTGCATTAATTTAGGCAAAGATTTCAAGTATTTTATACATAATATCTACTTGATTACTTGTGTGTTTTTAAGCTTTTGTTGCTGTAGAAAAAGTGGTGCCAAGCCCAACATACATCTTATCAGAAATATTGCATATGGTAGGAAATAAGGCAAGCATACTCATTCTTATACAGTGATTCATGCGTTAGAGTGGACTATGTGTCTGTCTGTCTACTCTATGTACTTTATGGTGACTGTTACTTGGAATTTATTTGACTGTTGCCTAGGGATATACTTTCTGGATGGCTACAAAGTTCAGTTTTGTTTGTACGGGTTTGCGATGAAGCAGTTATATAATCCAGGAGAGTAAGAGAAGCCTCCTGATGAACTCCTGAAGCATGCTGGGTTTAAATCGTTAGTATTGTTAGGATGAGAAGAATCTTCATTTCTTTGCAGTCTGCCAGCGCAGCCACTTCTGCTGCAAGACACTGGTGTCCTAAAGGGATTGTGGGCAGCCATTTCAAAATCTGTTTGAACCATCCTCTGAGAGATAGTCCAAATGCTGAACCACTTTCTTAAGAGTGGCTCCAGGTTTTGTCTCCAGCAGCACCTCTAAGCTGAAATGTTGTTACGTTGTCCTAGCTGAAATGAGACATGAGCCAGTGCAAATGGACCAGCAGTTAAGGTGCTGTTTTGGGGCATAGGCAGGCCTGCCTTCAGGTTTCTGCTACACAAAGACTGGACAGAAACCTTAAATACTTTCCTCATGTTTGTATCCATCTTTAAAGTGCAGCTTACACTGCTGGGTTTCAATAGGTTTCCCTGTTAAATTGTGGCATCTGAATTCTTCCAGTTCTGTTACTGGAGCACTTATAGGCACCTGCCTTATTTTCTTAAAATTTTTACTTGATTATGTAAAGTTCTGGTAACGCATGTGACTAGCACGGCAGCTGTCCTGCCTGAACACAGCATCTTGGGGCTTTTGCCTAAGCTCCGTATCCACAAGGTAATCTTCCTTGTATCAGAGGCCTTTGAGCTCACTTGCGCTTTTGGTCCTCACTGTGACATGCTAGATACGTCCTACCTGAGCTGTATTCTTTGTAGAGCATAACAGTCTTGGCTGTGCTTTCCAGGTGTAGCCCAAGGAGATGAAAACAGTGTCTGTGGCGATACCTACTTCCACATTTATAGCCCAGACCAGCGGTTCCCAAATTGTTGGGTTACAGCCCACTGCATCCCTTAATGCTTCTACATCTCTTTCAGGCTTCTGAGTGGTGTGGTGAGCAAAAAGGCAGTGTGGTTTCACAGGCCTGTTGCAGAGGATCAGTGGTTCCTGGATAGCACCTTGAGAGCTGTTGAACTGGAGGATAGAGCACTTGCCTGGCAAGTGGGAAGCCCAGTTTCAAGTCTGCAGCTGGTGCCCCCAGGGGAGACTGAACCTGAAGATGAGCCAGGCTTGCTCCAATCCTCTGGCTTAACCTGCCACTTTGTATACACAGGAATGTGAGCTCCCTCTCCAGTGCCAGGATAGCCATCCTCCGTGCTATGTCTGTAGCACCATGGCGGGAGCATTCCTTTGGGATGAGGTCCATCCTCAGTTCTGGTCTCTTCTTCCCACAGCAATTTTCCATTCCACCCAGCAACTCCTTTCTACATAAGCTGTCAGTGGAATGAGACTTTTATGTTCCTTTCTGTGCATCAGTACAGTTTCAGTGGGGAGAAGAGAGTCTCTGTCTCAGCCTTGCTGATAAGAGGGCATTCCTATTTGAGTTGTGATGTGGGATTGAGCTCTTCTGTGTGGAACAGGGCATTCGGTACAGGCTTCTCATCTCCTCAGTGAATTTATTAGTCAGGAGGCAATTTAATAAGCTACTGCTGCCAAGTTGTCCTGTGCTTTTGAGTGAAACTGCTAGGTCACCATGCTTTGTGTTGAACTCGGTATTATCTGCATGTTAGCATATATGCTGCAGCTGCAGTTCCCTGACTTGGGCCCCTTATGGGACTGCAGTGTGCAAATGTCTGGTTTGTGCATCTCAAGTAGACTTCCATGTGAGCCTTTACGTTCATCTCCCCCAAGGTGATGGCACAGTTTTAGAGCTTTAGGTACCTGGCTATTGGAAAAATATAGAGTATCTATAGCCTGCTAAAAAGTAAGACAAGGTTTCTAGGGACTCCTAACTGAGAATTTAGGAGCCTGTGATGTAAGTGTGTAGTTCTGACATTACCATGTGTCCCTGTCACTGCTGAAAGGAACAGTTCCTCCTTCCTCTAGTTGCTTGGTCTCGTCCTCTATCTCAAGCTGGGTTTACTGGTTATGCAGTTGGCAAAGACTCTCAATCCAATCAGTTCCCCGCTCATCACATTGACCTTGGAATGGTTGTCACCATTCAGGTGCATGAGCACTAATACAAGGTTAGGGAAATGGAGATGCCCCATTCCAGTACAGAGATGACAGAGCTGTGGTGTGAACTGCAGGCAGTGGTAAAGACTCTTGGATACCCAGATTATCCTTTTGTAAAATATGCATAGGTGTACTGCCAGGTCTCTCTGGACGTTGTGAATAAAAAGACTTCTGTTCATGCCATATGAGGAGTGGTGGTGGTAGTCCAGAAAAATGCATATATCTGCTCAGAAAATAAGTTGTGTGTGTTTGGCACCAGTTCAGATTAGTGAAGTGCAGCCATTTAAAAATGGCTGTTTGCTCTGTAAAAGCCTCTCTTTCCTTGGTAGTTGTTCTGCATGTCATCCGTTAATATAATCTCTTCTGGGAGCCACGGAGATGTGAGCCAGTAAGGTTATGGCAACGTGAATAAGTTACAGTGAGATGAGGTGAAGTGAAATACGCTTCATCTGAGAGGAGATAATTTAAAGTCACCCCATTCTGAATGATAAGCTACTTCTTGGTTATTTTGGGCAAAAGCATTCACATGTGCAACTTGTAAGTTTGCATGGTAATGTGGTAACTTTTCTGTGTGGCTATATACATAATGAGTCAGAATTTCCTCTTCATAGCGTGTAGAAAATGAATAGCAAAGGAGTTGAAGAGTTGCCTGAAGATGTAATCCATGTCATGATAAATCCTGCAGTTCGACAGACAGAAGAACTGTGCTTGTACATCTTAATGTCCAGATTATTTATGGTCAGATTTTATTGTGCTGTGTTTTTTCATAAAAGCAGGGTGAGCATCTGGGAGGAAAAAGTTCTCAGGAAATTATAGACATTCTGAGAAAATCCAATTCTGCCCACAGAAGAAGAAAATGGAAGTGAGGTAATCAAGAATGCCTTCTAGTAAGACCCAGTTGTCTTGATTTTCAGTGAGCAAGCCAAATTGTCTTCCCTCCTTGGAAGATCATCCATGATAAACTAATAGCATTCATTGACACACAGGAAGCTAAAGCTTCTTGATCTGGTTTGGATTCCCAGGTGCTACTCACTGCTGAAGACTGTTCTGAAACTTGAGACCATGTTCTTGAATTGCTATCTGATCAGTTCAGCAGGTCTCAGGTTTGGTTTTATGCAAGGGGATGTACTTTTATTTGGATGTGTAGCTTCTGTTAGAGCACGTCACCTGTACTGAAGACTGGGTATGACAGGTCACTGTGGTGGGTTGGTTTGTTTTTTGGGGTTTTTTGATTGAGTTATGATGAAGCTGTTTGATGCTGGTACCAGATCAATCTGCTGAACATAGCAACCAATGATTTTTTTCTATCCAAAATATTAGTATGCCTAATTTAAATTTCTGTGTGACTTGAACTTGCTTGTTTTTTTTCTTTAAGCTAAATTGATTCTTCAACTTCTGCCCATTTCGTTTCTGTGATAGAAAGCTAAGCCTTCTTTTAGCCCATATGAGAAGCTACTCTGTTTAGTAAATCTACCATAAAATGGTAAACACTGTCAGTGCTGTAGAACTGTATGGCTCTCTTTTTCTCTTCTAAACTTTATTTGTGGTTTCTTGTGTGCCATGGCCTGTGCACAAGAACCTAAACATGAGTTTTAAGATAGATTTAAGAATAATGCTGGTTTGAGGGTATTAAATTAATCTGTTTCTTTATATAGCAGGCCCTGAAGTATATTGCATATTTTTTCCAGGAAGAACTCAGGGGATTTTCTTTAACCCCAATTCCCCACAAAAACCCCTAAATACTACTTTTGTTAAATGCCTGGCTTGTGCCAGTTAGCTTTTACAGCCTTAAAAGCCATAAAAATAAAATGTATGTGTGTTGATCAATAGCTCCCATTGTTGCTTGTGTTAGTCTGAAATACTATATCATGAGAATTAACTGGGGGCCAGATGGGTGGGTAAGTTTCTTTGACATCAGCTCTAACAAAAGCTTACAACTAGCCTAATGGTAGAAATTATACTAAGCCATGAAAAAGTGTTGAAGGTAGTAGCAAAAAAATATGTATTTCTTGGAGGAAAAGTTCTGGGTTCCTGCTCCTTCTTCCAGTAGTCTGTCAAGAAGACTACATCCCAGAAGAACTGGATGTACGTGCCTTTTCTTAATCTCTGAGAGCACTTATTGGTAGGCATCCTTCTCACAAAAACCTTACTGCATTATGCTTGCAGAACCATTTCATGGGAACGTGGAGCGCAGCCGCTCAGCAACAGAAGTGACTGTAACAATCACTCTTTCATAGCGACTCTGTTTTGTGATCTATCAATCATTTACCTTAGGTTCAGGAAGTTTGCATCCTCCTTATGGTACATCCCTTTACAACAACCTGTTTGAACTGATATGCAGCAAGGAACAATAATAAGCTTGGGCGGGTGGCAGGTCTTCAGAGAAAGATCTGCATTCTTTTGCAGATCATAGGCTGAATACAAATTGTTGCCAAAAAAAAAAAAAAGGCAAATGTCATCTTGGGGTACATAAGTTGAAACACAGCCTGCAAGGCACATGAAGTAATGCCTCCATTCTGCACAGCACTGATAAGGCTGCTGCTGCAGTAGCCTCACCTACTGCCTTTGGTTTGGGGCACGGCATTTCAAGGAAAAGGCAGATCAGCTGGAAAGTACCCAGAAGAGAGTAGTGAGAAGGATCAGAGATCTTGAAAATACAGTGTATTGTACTGTGTTATTCAACATAAAAAAGAGGAGGCTGGGTATGGATCTTCAGACACTGTAAAAAGCTGTTGTAGGAAAAAAAACCCAACACCCCCTCCTCCCCCCAATGTATTCTGCACTTCCATTGTAGGTAGAACAAAAAGTAGTGAGCTTCAATTGTGCCAAGAAGGAGGGATGATAGGTAAGTGGAAAAGATACTGTGATTGTCTAGGTAGGCAGTAGAATTCGTTGCTTGAGACTTCTAAGACCAGTTTGGGCAAACATGCTGGGAATGACGTGGGCCTGTGGTCCTGTTTCAAGGCAGAGATGTTGACCTCTCTGCTGTCTCTGGTTTGGTCCAATCCGTAATAGCGCAGAGGTGCCTGAGAATCAGTTCTTTGTGTACATTAAGTAGTTTGAAATCCCTTTACTAATTCAGGAGTCATGACTTGGGAAGTTTAGGCACACAGTCTAAATGTGTGCAGCTTTTCTGAATATATAGGCTCAACCTGAGAGGGGTGTCAGAGATGATGGAAAGTGTTTGCTCTGCCTTAATGTACTGCACCTGGGAAGCACTGATTGACAGTGTATCTCATGATATTGGCCAGATAATGTGCTATTCATCTCATCAACAGTTGACGCTTTTTGGTGAGGTGACATTCTTGAACATGTTCCAAGGAAACAAGGAAGCAGAGCATGTGAAACACACTAAAATAAGTGTGATAATAGATAAAATAAGCACCTGTGCTAGGCACATCTGTGTCATAGTGCTGTGGAACAAACCCTCTTCTGTCTGGTTATCTTTTTTCTCATTTTCGAGTTCAGTGTTCAGTCCTCAAAACAATGGTTTGTTTTGTACTGATGGAATTTAACTCTCCTCAGAAGGAGTTATGCCCTTTATATGATCAAGGAGGAAACTGCTGATACTTCCATACTGTCCAAATACTACACAAATACTAGTTACTTTTTTTTTTCTCTCTCTCTGCAAAGAGAATTCCTATTTGGAGGACAACTACATACTTCAAGAATGGCTTTCAAAATGACTGAGTGTCATTGAGGCGGGAGTGTCCTTTAGTTCCAAGTAAAAGGTCCTTAGTTGTAGTTCTTTTTCCTCCCAGCCGCAGTGCTTGGGCTATTTTGTCTGAGGTGTGATTGCCACTCGTACAAATTCTGTCAAATAATACCTGTGAATTGGGAACCAAAGCAGAAGTCTGCTCTTTCCCGCAGCCAGAGGGTGTGTGCTCATTGAGGTCACCCTGAGGGCTCCCAGGGGTCTGATCTGTAAAGTGGAGAAAGTTACGTTTCTAGATCTAACGGCACTTTTAGGAAGGTAAGTGTCAGAGCCAGGCCCAGAACTTGTAAGCAGGGTCAGTTCATGTTAAGCTGTTTAATCTTCTCCCCTTGGATGCCAGTTAGTGAAGATTTATAATGCGTCTAGCTTTGTCTTGTCATATACTGCAGAGTCATGCTTGCTTGGAAGAATTTGAAGTCGGTCCTTCCTCCTCAGAAAAACAGGCTTGTTTTCACTTTTCATCACACTCCTCATAGGCTTTTCTTCCTCCTTGTCAACAAACCATCTTCAGACCTTTCCCTCTGTAACACATTGGTTCTGCATGTTTGGTCTGGGTCCTGAGGCATTGCCTCTTGAAACTGAATTCTCCATGGTACTGCTGGCAAAGGACGAAAAATACTTGAATGAGACATGTCTGTAGCAAAAGGCAAAATAGTAAGTCTTGAGCTGCGAGGCTGGGATGCTCCTGGCCATTGTTCTGAAGGCCCATGTTTGTCCTGTCAGACCACACCACAAACGTGTGTGCATGTTGAGGGAGTGTGCCCCTCCTTGAAGAGTGCTAATGGGCTAAAAATCAGTGATTTAAAAGACCTGGTCGGAGTTGAATGTTTTGGCCAAAAGCAACATAGTTCTCCTTTTCTGAAATCGTGTTTTTTAAAGTGCTGGTGACTTTTTCTACTTTCTGGAACTTTTCCCCCAGTGTTAGGTATGGATAAGTACATGTAGTAGTAATGTGTTTTCTTACAGCAGAAGGAAATAGTTCAGAGGATTCTGTGAAACAAGGCCTTTGGCACTGCATGTTATAGTGCTTAGTAATGACTCTCATTGCCTAACCTTGATAAAGTTATCTGCGTGTTGGGGCAACTGGTTAATAGCTGATAGAACAAGTGATGTCTGTGGTGATTAATGGCGCTGGAAGGAAATGATATCATGAAGGTCCACTTGTGACATGCCACGCCTGCCCCATCAGCAGCCACAGCGCTGCAGTCCTTTCTCCCTGCCGCTCCAAAATGACTTCCATGGTTACAAGAACTGGTGTAATGACTAGGCTTATTCCTTATCTTGTCAGCCTGGTTTCACTACAAGGATGGAAAGTGTAATCAATTGTATAGGTGGGCTATGAAACAACTACCTCTTTCAGCAATATGCTATGTTTTAGTGAGTCCAGCAGTGACCACTTAAACCTGATCCGATATGTTATTTCTTAAACGTGTGTTTCAATGAGAATCTTGATTATTTCCTTGTAGTTAAAAAACAAACCACAGAGATGAATGTAAATACTGCTAACTGTTGCTCTTTAGCTCTATCTGCATGTCATAAAGCTGTGTGTAGATGCTTCTTTGTTCAGGAACATGCTGTTCCTTTGTATTACAAAAACTTGTCTCAGTTCAGGAGATTTTACAGGCTGAGGATCCAGCCCTCTCTGCCTGCTGTCACTGGAGTCTGGTACCGGTGCAGCCAGTATGGGCTCTCCTTGTTGCCATTTGAAGGGTGAGAGGGTAATGGCGAGGTTACTCCCGCACAAGTTGATCAGTATGTTTTGTTTCGTAGCAGAGGCCCTAACTGCTCGGAGGTGTTTTGGGTGACAGGCCAGCTGAAGAACATGAGGCCAGCCAAACAGACCTGAACCCGGCCAGCCAGGACCTGAGTGACGGTTGTAGCAGATGCTTAGAGAAAGTATGAGGCACAGCGCAAATGTGCTCACCTTCTCCTTGGCAGACCCTCTCGCCTTCTGTCAGTCACTGGTTTACAGACTCCGGTAGCAGCAGTTGTGTCCATGGTACTGTGTTTAATAGCCACAGATGGATCTGCTCCACATAAACCTTTTAATGCATTTTTGAACTCACTTTCATTCCTGGCATCACAGGAACATAAGGAGGCTATCGGCACATGTTGGCTATTCTCTAGTTTTGCTGTGAGTAAAACATAAGCAAATATAAAGTTGCTTCTGCTGTGTTGTGGGGTTTTTTGGTGTTTCGTTTATTTTTTTTTTAAAACCTGTGAAGGAGTAGGCATTACTTATTTTTAAGTGTATGTATATATGTTCATTTTACTAGAACACCCTGGCTCTTGAACAATTAAAAAAAAAAATAATTTCAGTCAAGATGTCGTAAGAAGTTCGGAAGTCAAAAGTTCTTCCCCAAAGAGAAGAGACTTTCCTGCTAAAAATAAAAAAGCCTGCAAAAGAGGGAGGAGGAGGAACTAAAAGCTGGGTACAGTTTAGGAGCCATCTTCTAACTTCATCTGGTGCGTGCTAATCTGTGACTTGCAACCAACAGTGGAGGGTTTTGTGGAACCTAAAAACCGCTTGTAATTGAAGAGAGGAGAGTGCCCAGGTCCACATTTGCTGCCTGACCAGGTTAAGTGGTGACACAGCAGAGGAGCACTCTCCAAAAGTGAAGTACAATATTAGTACTGCAATAGTAACAGAAGCCCTGTCTCTGCAGCATTTATGCCAAAAGTACAATTCATTTTCAAATAAAATCTGCACACGTCTTTTGTCTGATATTGAAGCATTGAATTTTTCTGGTCTTTCTGTTGGTTTTCAGTTAACATTGGCTTTCTGTAGTTTCAAGTATGGCTTTAAGAGTTGCTTCAACTCAGCGTTGTTTCACACTGTTGTCTAAAATAGATTTTCTTTGCCAGTCAGTCTTTAAGCACAGACTTGCATGCACTCAGACCAGCCTCATGGCTTTAGAGTTACTTGTGCTGTCTGGCACAGGTGCATGCTGATAATGTGTTGACTCATGATTTTTTTATCACGTGTGGCTTTAACATTAGTGTCCTGTGAGATAGTCTGGGTAAACCACGTTATCAGAGACGCTTTACAAGGCCCCCTGGTATGATAGAGCTGTGTGCGAAGCTCAGCATTCAGATACGCTTGCTAGTTGGAGGAGTGGGAAAAGGAGGATAGAGGGAGCTTGTTCTGAAGTTGCCTGTGGTGCTGCTCTTGTTTTGCCGACAAAGAGGGAGCTTAATTCACTGGAGCTGTCAATCTGGTAGTTTTCAAGCACTGAAAGAAAACTCCTGTAAAAGTACGCGTAAGTGTATGTGAGGGAGGAAAGGAAAAAAGAAACTAAGCAAGTCTACTATTTTGATGAAAGGCTGATGGAAAAAAAAAAATAGTACTTGTAGTTGCTGACCTGCACCCTGTATCTGGCAGAAAAGGGGAAAGCATAAGAGTAGAAGGAGAGAAGCATTGTTGCTGGCACATTGGGGTAGAGCACCATGTGCTGTGCAAAGAGTATGTGATGACAAAATTGAGCAGCACCCTTTGTCACTCAGTAGAAGTCTTCTTTTTCAAAACTGCCACCTTTTAAAGCTGGTTTAATCTATGGAGAGAAAATGGTTTGTGCTATGCCTTCAGCTGTTCCTGGTTGCATGGACTGCAAGTGGGAGCTGGGGCTATAGGAGGAAAAGAGATCTATTTGCAGGTGGACAAGTGCTGGATGGGGTTATATTCTGACTTTGGGGCTTGACATTTTGGTGTAACCTTTCCTAACCTTCTCAAGGAATAGATCAAAGTCCAGGGATTCTATCCAGGCTGGAGTGAATTTTGAAGAGAGTAGGGTTTTTTGACCTTTTTCCTGGCCTTTATAGAACCAAAATTTTAGCACGCTTTGAGGAATAGAAAGTACAGGCTTGCTGCTAGGCAGGGGGTTGAAGCTCCGTTTTCTTTTTCTTTCTCTTTCTGATGCTATTTTAGGCCCTCAGTTCTCAGCATCTGGGAGAATTTGTGCTTTGAATTTTGTTTTATTCACAGTTCAGTAGAGTGAAAAATATTTGGTCATAGACATCCGCAAGCTTAAATTGCTTTTGTTTGGGGCTAACTTTGTTTCAAGAACTGTCTAACTAGTTTCCCTTCCAATTCCTTTGTTAGTGCAATGTGATTGTAGCTTTACTCTTTATGTATGCTATAGGGCATTGATCTTCATCAGTTTTGTTGCTTACTAGTAATGGATTGCCTGTTTTCAAATAGCGTTACACCTCAAGGTAGAGCTTTCTTGTGGATCAGAACTTGCTTTTTTGCAGTAAAAACAGTGGATCTTACTATGGTCTAAATGTAATTTAAAGCCTCTCTTGGCTATCTTTTCCTTGAAGTATGTAACAGGTTGTCGCTGGTTCTGGGTATTGTAATCAAACCACATGGATCTTTAGCATATAAGCTCATGTCTCCCTGAGAAGGCTCTGGAGAGTAGAGAAGACTTTACTTGATTGATGCTGGTCAGCTGCTGTGTTTTAATTGCGAATGTTTCCAAGAGACTGGTGGGATGCAAGTGCTCATTTGAGTCAACTAGGAGTCTGACATTTGGAGCCCAAAATGATGCTGGAAGGAGCCAGAAGTGATTGAATGAGAAAGGCATAGGGTTGTTGGGGAGTTTTGTCTTTTTTCTCTAAGTAAAATAAACTCAGGTGCATAGTACAGAATTCGGGTTGCAGCAGACTATCACTTCCATGTGTACTGTGCTGACCACTGGCTTTTCTAGTAAAACTTTTTTCTCATTTTTGTGCTACTGTGTTAAGCAGTTTCCTGATCAGCATAGTGCTGCATCTTGGCTCACAATAGGTATTGTTTGGGTGGGGGTTGGCACAATATTTTTGTGCTGTGATTTGATCTCTTGTTTGTCTTGAATAATCTATTAAAATGTAATGCTTAATCCCATTCCTTTTTGTCAGGTTTTCCTCTAGTATTGTTGTAGCGGTAATGAAACAGTGTAGCTCTAATTGCAAGAGATCACTGAAGAAAAAGAGTATTTTGGGATGTTTCTTTTGTGTCTTTGGCTATAGAACAGAGAGAACAGCCACACTAGAGACAGAGTAGGTTGGACCTTCGGTCTGACATGCTGTGGCTGTTTGTATGTTAACAAATAACTTCCCCGATTTTCCCTTATTCCTAGTTTCTCCTGTTTGCCATTGCGAAAAAGGTCTGTAGAACCAGACAGGAGAGCTTTCTTCAAACAGGAGAATGTGTTTCTGAAACCACAGAACACAGGTAGAGCATTTATTACAGCTAACGTGTATTTTTAAAGTTACTTTTCTTTGTTTGTTTGTCAGCTTTGGTACCAGTGGACTGTGGAAAAGAGTGTTTCCTCCCTGCCCCCTACCCCAAATTACACTAACTGCAATTAGGAGACCTTAATTAAAATGCTTGGTTCGTAGCTTGGCCAAAGAATTTGGAAACAGTCATTTATTCTAAGGCAGCTTTACCACAGATTTCTTCTTGGGCAAAGCTGTTTCCTGATGCATAAGATCAAGATCTCTAAATCTGTTGTTCTGTAGATGAGTTAGATGGGGGTCAAGTTCTTTGTACTAGTGCTTATTCCTAAAATAGTAATCCTTGCATATGAATGAGGCTGAGATTCTCAAAAGCTCCTACTTGTTAAGGTGCTGATTTTTCTTGACCTTGGTGAGAGCTGAGCATGTTTGCAGACCTTGGCCTAATCCAGCTCCCTCTGAAGCTGTTGGGAATCTCTGTAGTTGGATTCCTTGGGAACTGGATATATCTGGTGTTCAGATTTAATTTTTTCTTTTTTTAATGGAAAGCTCAAGAGACAGGGATGGAAAGTGAATTTGTTCACAGTGGCACAAGTTTGGTGGCAAACCTGGAGTCAACACATGGACCTTTTGCTGGTTTGTTCTTGGTTTGTTGCACCATAACTACTGAGAGCAGGCACTTAAAAGATATAATGGCTTGATAACAACGATTGATGGCCAAGAATCAAAAGCGTGGTAGGTAGTAATTAAAACATGCAACCACGATGCCACTGAAATTGCTCTGAATGCCTGCTTGGCCCAGGGAAGTATCCGGTAGCATAACTTGATATGTTTTTGTAGGACCAAATATAGTATTTGAGTTTCCTGTTACTTGTTAGTGCTGCTGCTGCCACCTTTTCTTATGTTGACTGATATGTGGGTGTGAAAGCTCCCTGTAAGAATAGAATTTTAGCACACTTGCTGCTGCTGGTAGTGAAACCTGAAACACAAAATTTTTGTTTCTGGAAAATGCACATGGTCCATGTAAAATCTCCCTGTTCCCTCTCCTGTTAAATTGAAGTATCTTGCCAGTTGTTTGGGGCTGATCCAGGCAGAATGGAGCAGCCTAGCAGTGCTGCTAATATTACAGTGAAGGAAGACTTGTGCTGGAGAATGTTTTTGGTTAAATATTTTTTGGTCTTTAGAACAGTAATGTCTGTGTGGGGGTATTTTCAGCAGCCACTTTGGCTTTGAGGGGATAATTGTTGGAGCCTTCTGTTAGAACAAGGATGAAGGCTCTCTTTCAGTAAAGCTTGACCTTCTTTTGATGAAATAAAAGCTATTAAAGGGTTAACTTTTTTTTTTTCCCATTCTCTATATGTCTTTGTGAAAATTCTTTCCCTGGCTTTTTCCCTCTCCTCCAACACTTCAGGAAATTAAACTGTTTATTCAAAATGTCTGATGTCAGTGTTGGATGCCTACACTAGCTCAGGAGCTGAGAGGCATTCCTGCAAGGCCAGTCCCAGAAAATCTGAGGTGGCTTTTTCCTGCTGTACTGTAAATGTATAGTTTGACTATGAGGGGTTTTTGAAGCACACTGCCCAGACAGCTTTGAAATATGAGTAATGCCTTAGGTGTACGTAGATGAGCTGCAGACAATTGAAATGTGTTTAAATCTTTGTCTTCCATGTATTCACTGGGGTCGGGATTGTACAGGGAGTTTCCAAATCAAGGAATACTCTCTGGTCCAAGAGAGAGAATAGAGAAAAGTCTCTTGAATCAGGCGTAGGCAGCCAAAATAGGGTTGGCTCTTGGGTCTGTAGCAGGCTTCATTGTAGCTTAAGCAAAGCGGTGAATTTCCCAGTATAATGCTTTTTCTACCTGTTAAATGCAGAAATAATACAGACCTGTCAGAATGCTGTTGTGTGGCTGAACTGAGTGCAAATTGCTCACAGATCACTGGATCTCAAAGGAGAGCCAAAGTGTTTATTACTTTATCTTGCTCTTTGTCAGCAGCTCTTAATTCCCATCTATCTATTCCAAGGCATGGTTCAAAATTAAAAATTCCAGTTGTTAAAATGTCTGCTCCTCATTGGTGATTTCTATAAAAGAAATATCATTGAATCCAGTTGTTGAGGACCCCAACATGTTTTAAAAATTTTAGCTCTCTTAACTGCTGTTCTCTCTCAGGTTTATTTAAGTAGTAACTGGTTTTGGTTTATCCTATACAGAGCAAGTGATTACTCAGCTTTTGCCAAGCTAAGATTTCATCTTCTTGCATTGACTTTCCTAACTTGGTAATGTTAATTTGTGTTGAAAATGAAGCTATAGTTTGAAAAGCGGAGAGGAGAGAAGGAGCCAGGAGGCTGTGTAACAATCCGGTCCAGAAGAGACAGTGATAGTGATAAGGGTTGTTTTCTTGCCGATGTTTTTGTCTGTTTCTTGTGTGGGTGCCTGAGTTCCAAGAAGGCCCTTGGAACCCTGTAGATAGAGCAAGTAGTTGCCATTTTCCAAGTGCACACAAAACCTGATGAAACACAGGAAAATGAAAACTCTGGAAGTGACAAATACATTTGAGCTTGAGCCTAAACCTGCTGAGGCTAATGGGAGGGGTTTTTTTAGTGATAAAACAGTTTACCTAACACGAGAACTTTGGAAAAAAACCCTCTCAAAAAGTAGGAGTCTTTTATTCTTCTTATAGCAGCTTATCTAAGAAGGTTCTATGTAACTTACTCACCTAGCTGTGAACTAAAAAAAAAAAAAAATCACTTCTCAGAAGTCATTCATTTTCTTTCACATCTGCAGGTTGTTTACTGGGACTGGCTCTTCAGGAAGTCTTTACTCCTTTGTGTTCATTATACACAATTTTACTCGTAATAAACGTCTGAAAGACTCGAATGATTGGCTGGCCGAGGGTTTTATCAGAAGTGGGTAGCAGCTTGGTTTTGTCATGCTTATTTAAAAATTAAAAGATCACGTACACTCTGCAGCCTTTTTTCTAAAGGAAGCTGCTGTTCACCATTGTACCAAGAAACTATTTTTTCCTCTCTAAATGAGGCTCTGGATCTCCTAGGAGATTTTAGGACTGCATATTTATTTTCTGAAAAATACAATCATTTGATGCGTCTTCTGAAATGATGCTTGAGAAATAGCAGAATTTCTCTCAAGTAACCGGCAAGCAGCACAGGCAGCGTTTTGGTCTTCCTTTACAGGTGAGGATGTAGCCGTGAACCACTGGCCAGATCACATCCTAGCAGTGAAAGTGGAGGAGTGTAATCTAAACACTCCCAAGTGAAAACAAGGGGGGGAGTTAATTTGCTTTAGATTAAGCTTAGTATTTTAAGGTGGGCTCTGTTTATGTCAGTTGTCTCGTCTAGAGGACTGAAAACAGTATGTCTAACTGAACACACTATGTTCTGCAATCTCTCTGTGTATGTGAAAAGTTCAAGGCGTGGTCTCACTCACCGGAGAGAAAAAAATGCCCAAACCAGAATGAAGGCTTTTTAGACTACAAGGCCCTGTACCTCCTCTCCTGGTTGCTTTTCAAATGGACAGCTGTGAGCCACATCTAGAAAAGATGACGGATGTGGTGATCGGAGCAGGCTGCCTGCTGCGCGGTGCTAGGCTGGTGTAAGCACCCTTCCTGATCTGAGGGAAGGGTCATGCAGGTACTTAAGCTGGGGTGCTGTTCCTGCTCCTTCTCAAGGAAGTTCATGTTGTTGAATTGAGAGAGACACGATTTTCTTTTTACCATGATTTTCTGGATTACTTGTGGACTAGTAATGGCTTCTTTCCCTGATGTAATGCATTTGGTTTCAGGAGATCTTTATTATGGGTGTTGTTATTTTATGCTCAGACTGACAGTGTCCCATAGATTTCCCATGCTCTTGACCTGTTGGAGGTTGCCTTTCTGCTCTCCCTGTCTTGCCTCTCTAAGGTGTGGTTTTCTGGTGGTGTGTGTTTGGTGTGTGTGTCGTTCCTCTGCCCCCCCCCCCCCCAATGGGAGGAGACTTCAGTGTGGTGTTTTCCTTTTGGCTTTGGAAATCATTTGGAAGGATTTCTGTATGGTCCCACTTGTGTTGAAGAAATCATGTTAAGCAAAGCTGTGACTGCTTTGTCCATTAGGTAGGTATGTGGTAAGTGGTAAAGGGCTGTTGGAGTAGTTCGCGTTCTGAGTGGTATACTTGGTGATGGTACTGGCCCAGGATAGCTAATCCAAATGTCATCTTGAGCGTAAGCACAGAAGCTATGAAATTCAGGATTGTTCTTGCTATGCAGGTGCCAGTTTATGGCAGACAACGTTCAAAATGATCATTGGCATCCAAAAGCTCACTATGGGTTGTCTTGGGTATGAAAGATACGGTGGTCCCTAGTAGGTGCTTTTCTCTTTCCTCCCAGATTACTCTGCTGTGGAGGACAGAAAGGGCAGGACCACAGCTGCCACCTTGTCATGTATCACTGGAGTCAGAGAGTAGTTGGGGTGGTTGCAGTACCCTCCCAAGCAAGGAGTGGGAAGGCTGAGGACTCTTTAGCCTGATGTCTTTGAATGTGACATCTGCTCATTCTGGGACCCAAGGTTTCTAATAACAGCAAATGAAGGCAGTGGGTACTGCAGGATGAACATGGAAGGACTGAAGAGAAGTTCTTTCCACACAAAAGGAGTGTAGGATAGATGGGCCTTTTGGAGGAAGGTGCTGAAGTGGCCAGGATAACTATTGAGCCTGAGCCTGTGGGATGCAGCCAGTGGAAGCCTCACTGCCCCAAGGAGTATGTAAGTGAGAGAGCAGTGAGGTGGGTGGGAGGGTAAAGAGCATCAGCTGAAATACTGAGGGCCAGCGTGAGAGGCAGAGGTTATAGTCCTAGCCTCCTGTCCCTGGGACGTGTTCTGATTGAGGCATTGATGGGACTCTGTATGTCCTCCTCAGAGGTTATCTGTTTTGAAACCCGCTTCATATGAAACCTGTACATTGAAAAATTGAGTTCTAACTTTAGCTCTTTAAAAACACCTTTCTATCTGGGCTTATGGAACAAATACAAACTTCTGCTATAAAAGAGAGCTTCCTGAGGAACAGCTTGACTGCTTTGGCGTAGGGCTCTGTAGCTTCAATTATGTCATGGTGTCAGTTCTTGGAAAATCTGTTAAGCTAGTTATTCAAGGACACCTTGGAAATCTTCTCTGCGGCGTAATTACTGGGAAGTAACTGTTATCTGTTGCATGTTTATGTAAAAGGTATATAGCAAGTGGAAGAGTTGATGGATAGAATACAACTGTTCGTATGATCCTAATGTGTGCATGTGGGGGTAGTTTCCCAAGTAAGGCTCATTTCCAGACAAGTTCGGTTAATCTCTCTGTACAAGTATTAAATTACTTACAGTGATTTTGCTTTTAGTGTCATGGAATCAACAAAAGAGAAGGATTGCTGTTACCCAAGGTAAAGCAGCATGGCACTGTAATGCCTTTGTTTGGCTCTTTTGATAAGGACCTACAATGAGAGATGACAAAAATCAGAGGATTTAGCATATAGCTCTGCCTCGTGAAAGTGGTTTGAGTAAAAGCTGCTTGGTTCTAGTGGGATTTTACCTAGGATAGAAAGCCTGCAGTGTTAAATTTGCAGCTGTCTGATATAACAGCAGACCTGCGCCTTGCATCTCAAGGGGCAGCACCTTACAAAGAAGAGCTTATGCAGCTCCTCTGCAAAACCCAGAAAGGAGGTAAGAAACAGTAGTGCTGTGTAAAGTGTCTGTAATGGTAAGCTTCATCCACAGCTTCTGTCGCCCATATTCTCCTAGCATGTTCATCATCAGTGTAGGTGTTTGGTACTCGACAGCATAAGCATGCCATGCCTACTTAGACTACTAGAAAGGTGCAAGACTAGTGACGTTTGGCTTGGTGCCATTAAATTACAGCACAAGAACTGTATGGCTGTAGGTAGATAGAGACATTAGATAATGCATCTTGAGCAATCCTAGCACCAAGGCAGTGGTAAAATTTGAGGAGTAACTGGAAAGAAACTTCATCTTTGATATTACGTTCTCTCTGTAGTTCTCTTGTATGTGTATGGGCAGAGGGAGGAGTTTAATGGCAAGTTTAGCATGCAGGTTATCTTCAGAAGCATGCGTAAGCAGTTTATTGTTAGGTGGGATGCAAGACTTTGTGGGTTAGTGCCCTAGTTACAGTGAAATATTTTGCAGACAAATACTTGAAAAAGACAAATCTTCTTGCTTTTAACAACATTAAAACTTTGTTTTGTTGTGACATAAGGGCTTGTTCATTCTTTCTCAGTTCATAGCCTTAAATAGCCACAAATGCAGTTTGAGATTTTCTCTTTCGTTTCCTAATTGTTTGTCCATAGGCTTTTTTTTTCCTAGTGATGTAAGTAGAGAAGTTATTCTTCACCAGGGAAAGTCTTCCTGAAAAAGTCTAGGCATGACCTTACTAGGATTTTTCTAAGGAGAACACCACAATGTGAAAACAGACTATTTCAATTATGATTTTATTCCACTGTTATCTTTCCAGCATCGCTTCTGACTGCATATCCTGAAGTAAGACAAGGATATAAATAAAGCTGTAGTGTACCTCTGTAAGCCGGGTCTGTGGTTTAAAAGTGCCCTGGGGCACATAGCTGCTGTTGTAAACTCCATCCGGAATTAGTAATCGGAACTGTAGGTGTTATGTTTGACCGGTATGCAGGCCAGTGCTTTTTGTTGTTTCAAAAAATTTGCACTTTAGTACTTCACACCGAAAGTGGTCTTTTCTTGAAGCCAGGCCTTGAGAAGAGGGTTCTGCTGCAAAATCAAGGCTGGCCTTGATACTGTTAGACTGACACTGATGGGCTGTTGGCTAGCTGTGCCTTGTGGAGGGTGTTGAGAGGTCTGCAGCCTTGCAGGTCTGAGAGCTGTCTGTGGGATTGGGGTGATGTTTGTCTGGTGTCTGCCGTGCGGCGGTGGTATGGAGACATGCAGGCCAGGCTGGAGGAAGACTTTTTACACGTTGTGGATGATGGGGCTAGAATTCAGATGGAGGAAAAAAATGTAGGTGTTCAAATTAGTCTTGAAAAAAGTTGTTATCCTGGCAATTTTTTTACTTTTATATGGAAACTAATTAGAGAAAATAATTAGGGGTGATGTAGTGTTTCATTGAGATGTAAGGGTGTAGTCCAAATAAGATAATGACAGTTTATGGCCTCTTAGACTGCAACTTTTGCAAGGTTTTGATTATCGTTTTATAACCATCACGGCTTTATTGTTCCTGAGGACTGGGAAGATTCTGAAGTGGAATGTTTTTGCTAAATTGGAATAGCTCCTGCCCATGAGGTGATGCCTGTGTGTTTTGCAGCTAACTGTAGCACCTTGGACTGTGTGCTGACCAAGCATGAAACCCTGCAAGTCCAAGCAGGCAGATAATACCTGCCCAGCACGAGGGTGAAGTCAGCGAGGCTGAGCAACTGCATGCAAGGGGGTTACGTAAAGCTGGGTGTGGAGTAGCCTCCTTCTTTATGAAACATGGCTGACTGCTGGGACCTCATGTGCAAAGAGCTGTGAAAACATGCTGCCTGGGGAAAAAGACTTCTTGGGATAAGAAGTCCTGCTGTTGCAGATAGATGTGCTGGTGGGGTGTAAAAGCAGACACTTGGTCAAGGATTTTCTTTTGCCTTCGCAAACAAGAATTCATGAAAATATTCTGAGCAAATGTCATTTTTGTTTACTAAGAGATTGAGAGGTAAATGTGTATGTTTCTCTGTGTGTAAAATCCTAATAGTATTACATGGTTCAGTCATTTTCATTAACTGTTACTTGATATCTCTTGTCTTAAGTGACAGCGAATGGGATGAACAAAAATCACTTTCCTCTGCAGATGTAGTTCAAGGATCCGTCTAAGACATCCAGAATTTTCAACATCATTTGAAGCTGTTGTTTAACGCAGATTTTTTCCCATGTATAATGATTCTTCAAGTCCTCGTACATATTTCAGATTTACAGCAATTTGAAAGTTGTAACCCTTCTGCAAGTCCCTTTCTTTTATGGTGATTGTATCTCCAATTAACGTGTGATGTAATTCTGGCACTTTGAGCTGATCCTGCAAATGACACCCCCCCAGTCAAATGTGAAAGCCCTAAAGAGAGAACATGGGGAGTTAGCAGTGTGGGCAACGTGGAAAGCAAGCTGAAACAGCAGAGGAATTATCAGCTTCTCCTTGCCTTGCGTTGTGCAGTCATCTATAGGCTTGAAATCCCAGTGTGTGGTATAGCATCATCTCCACAGTTCTTATCTCTTATGTCTACAAACAAAAGAAGTGAGCAAGAGAAAATGAGTACGCTTGTCCAAGGGAGATTTGTTCTGTGATCGTGTTTAATCAAACATGTAATCAACATTTAATCAAACATTTAATAAACTGCTTGCATTTTTCCTTCTAATTAGTTGCTGCCAATTATGGGGATTGAAGAGTGAGTTTCGGGGTGGAGCCAGGCAAAAATAACCCAGAGGAAAACAACTAGCTGCTACTGTGCCCCTGTGTCTGCCTTTCCAGCTCCTACTCAAAAGCTGGATCAGCTGTTCATACATCCGCCTCCTTAGCAGTGATAAGGACAATGGTAATTTGGTAGATCAGAATAGAAATTTAGCTTTTTATTTTTTTCCCTTTAAGAGGCATTTAGGTTATCTCATAAACTCATCAGCGTGTTGTGATCACACCAATGTTGTAATGCGGAGGGGCAGGTACCAGAGACTCTAGATAAGTCCATAAAGGGAAACGAATGTAAAAGAAGCAGCTGAACTGTTGGCTTTTTTTCTGAGGGAGAACGAGGGTGTGAGTAACAGAGCTCTAGTATGATGGTATGGTTTAGCTTGTTGAGGCAGCTTCTAGAAAATCTGAGGAGGCCCAAGAAATTGTCTGGTTCTTCCAGTTATGCAGTGTAGCAGACCTCCCAGCAGATCTGAATCTGGGTTACAATGAAGTCTGGTTAGAAGATGTAATAGCATTTTGGGGCTTGTATAGCAGCTCCTCCGTGCCCTGGCCGAATTTGGGAAAGTTGTAGTCTTAAAACACATGTGCTCGGTCACTGATGGAAACAATGGGTGTAACAGCTGCTGTCTAGGATAAAGTTATGAAAAAAACAAGGGCAGGATTAATTAGAGCGCCCTGTGCGCGTGTACCCCAGTGTGTCTGTGTGAGAGCGATTAGTAGCAAGATGTGCCACGGAAGGCAGGGGTGTGGGAGACAGCAAGGCACGTGCTGTGGGTGTTGGCCCAAGGCAGAGCTCTGAAGGTGACCTTTTGGGCAACGTGGTACCTGCAGAAGGGCTGAAGCTGATCAGAAAAAAAATTGTTTGGTTCAGAGAGAGAGGGCATGCTCTAAATTTCTTGTAAGCAAACAGGATTTACGTTGAAGAACGACTGTCTTTGTCATTCACTTTACCTTATGGAGGGATGTGCATTTTGTCTAACAGCTGGGATAAAAAACAGGCAGTAGTTGTGTCTTATGATTTATAAAAGTGGGTTTTTTTCCTCTTACTGCACTGTAAACAATCCACTGAAGCAAACAAGAAAATGGGTGTTCTGGCAGACCTGTACATATGCTACTGCTTAAAGCAAGCCTATGGACTGGAAGAAATAGGGAGAATTTTAATCTTTCTAACAGCAAACTTCAGTGTAATGTAAAGCAGATAAAATGCCTGAGAAAATAGATATGTTTGTAACACACACATAGATGTGCTTCTCTGATGTGGTCTAGACACCAGGACAGGGAATTTTCACTAGCTAGGGTGGAGGTTTCTCAGGATACTGTTTTGCCCTTTTCAGGTGCAGAAACTATGGTGAGTGATGGAGACTTTTTGTCTTGCTGTCTAATCTCTGCTCCAGCTTCAAGTTTGCGCTTTCTGACCTCGGCTGATCCTATGCATAACAATCCTATGTCCATTCCTCCCCAAAGCTTTTGGTGTATTTCTATGAATCTTCATGACCTGCATTGCCTTGATATTAAAAGGTTGGCAGCAGTATCTTGTTCCATGTGTTGGATTTCCAACTCCTCAAGCTGCAGCCCCATCCAACGAGACCAATAGAAAACTCTATTCTCTTATCTGAACCTTTTGGTAAGGTTTTTGCCCAGGGGGTGTGTGTGGGGGGTTTGTTGTTTTTTGTTTGTTTTGTTGTTGTTGTTGTCATCCCCCAAATGTTCACATCAGCTATTAATATTATTCTGTATGCTGTATAATAAAAAACATTTATTAATTTGCTGTCTCTCCATTTAGATCCTTTTTTCCTGTAAGTAGGACCATACTAAAATATTGCATGTTGCAGACATTTGATTTGATTTCCAGGATCATGTATAACTTGTGCAGATCACCAAGATGATTCACTGCAGCACTGTCAAATACTCTGTCCTGTTGCTTCTCAGGGAAGTTGGCCATGTGTCAATAAATGGAATATTTTCAAACAGTATGATCATCAGTTGTTGGAAGCCAAGCTTTCATTTTATTGCAAGCCTCTCTAATGAGGCTTCCAAATAAAGTAAAATAATTTTTCTTTGATCTATGTTGACATAAACTCAAGCAGAAGAGTCAGTTGCAGGGAAAGGAAATTCCCATTATTGGTTTTAGCATCTGAATCTGTTCAAATGGAGAAAAGCAATCCAGTTCACGTTTCTTTAATTTGTACCATGTATTTTCTGCTGAACATCTTTTTCTTCTCAAATAGGGTACTAGGCTGTAGAATTGCGCTTTTTAGATTCTAAGTGCTTTTCTGTTTTCTATTGACATGGTTCATACAGTGTTTGGGGGGAGCTGCATAGTGAAATAAAGGTGAAACCCAGTTTCAGATGATACTGGAACTGCTTTTAGCCAGCTTTTTATTTGGTGCTTAACCAGCCAGTCCTCTTTAAAATAACAGCTGCATTCGTAAGTGTCCCAAACTAAAGGCTGAAGCTTGAAATGCATCTTAAAGGGAGCAAACAAAATGGAGGAACTGACTGGATGAGTTATGTGAGCCTAAACTGATGCAGAGTTTGGGGAGAAAAGATTTTTAGAAACATCTCTTACTGAATTATTTGGTGCTAAACCTTTCCATGGGTGACCTTTTAACCTGATGAAACATTGGACTGGTATCTGTGACTGTGTGTATAGCTGGTCGCAGTGACTTCTCGCCATAGACTCTTGTTGTCAGTTACGTCTATGAATCTATGACTGACTCTGGTTCCATAAATGAAGAGGAAAATTTGTTCCTTGCATATGCAAACAGTGGTCACTTGGTGAGTGTAGGAGACAAGAAACCACAAGTGCTCTCAAAGCTAATGAAACTTGAGGGAGACTTGGTGTCTGACTTGTACAGTACCAAAACATTAGGGCCATGCCTTATGGAGGGGGGGGGAAAGTTGCAATCAGATTTCTTCAGTAAGCAGACATGTTAACTTTTTTGTGTGAACTTTCTCTTGTTTGTATAATGAAGTTTTGCATGAAGGAAAAAGCCCCAGACACCTATATATCTTTCTTGCAGCCTGGCTGGAGATGAATAAACTCATTTTTGCATGGCAAGTTGCTGAACTTAAATACATCTCTAATTTCTGCCAAAAAAATGCCCAGTCTCTTTTAGAGATCCAAGAAGTGAAAAAAAAAAAATTGTGTATTACACATTTCTCATGCATGTCTCAGTGGGTGTCTGGCCTCTATAAAAATTCCCAAAAGGTTTATTCAAGGCTGTTTGCCAAAGTCTTGGAAAGTTGCAGTGAATGTACAGCATTTGGTTTCAGGGTTAGTGGCTTAAAAGTCATTTCTAGATGAAAGCTGGCTTGGCAGACATGCTCTTCTCTCTGTACCCCTTGGTTTTAGCAGGGTGGAGGTGTGCATTCGTTCTCCCTCGTGGTGTGCAGGAGACCTGCAGTACCAGCCTGAGGCCCAGCAGAGCCTCGTCTCACTGGCCATACTGGACTCTGATGGTCTTTGTGCAGCATGCTTATGTTCAAGATGAGAGCAGCTGAACCTCCTTCTCAGAACGTCAAGGCAAGCTACTAGAGCGCTTTTATTTGGGTAAAAGGCAGGAATCCAGATAAGACTTACAAAAGTAAATGGAGCACCTCTAGCATGCTGGAGAGGCGCGATGGGGAGGGGACAGAGGGAGGGCTGTGGAAGCAGCAGCTGCTAGCCTATGCACGAGTCTACTTTAACTACTTCTTTTTTTAATTACTTTATTCTGTTTAAGAAACTCAATTGTGAGCTTTGATTAGTGTTTGAGAATCTAGCAGAGACAGAGGGCTTTTTAGGTTGGCTTGCCATACCTATGCCCTTTGTAGAAAGGCATTTGTAGGAAGGAGATTTTCCCCCCCCGGATACTCGTAATTCATTCTTGGGATTTCAAGGATTATGATGAAATTTCTTCTTCAAAGCCTCTATGCTATTACAACAAATGCCTCAAAGTGATCTTAATATGCTGAGCATCAACTTGGTAGGAGACTCACAAGCTCTCTGCAAACCTTCCAGAGACTTGAAGAAGACACACTGTTTTCTTGACTCACTTTTTGCTACCAGAATTGATCTGCATTGCTAGAACCCTGGAGTACTGTGGTAGTTCTCTGGGTCGATGGTGTGGGATGCTTTACAAATGCATTGCCTAGAGGGATTACGGTCTAGTTAAGACAAACTGTGGATAATGGTTCTGGTAAATGATTGTTTCTAATACGGTTTCTTTTTCTGTATGCTTTTGTCAGGTAGCTGCGTGCAAGCTCCAATGAGATACCTAAAACTAAGAGAAGTCTTGAAGGGGTCAGATTATCAGAGGGCAATTGTCAGGCACTTTCAGAAAGTCTGCTTACTGTAGGCTAAGAGAGGTTGGGCACTCAAAATTCTTATGTGAGCTTGAGAGACCAAAGCAGTTCACCTTTTGTCATTTTTTCTCTTCTCTTCTGTTCTTTCGCTTTCCTCTTCCAGAAAAAAGACAATGGCTGTCAATAGAGTTATGCACATTGTAGGTTAACTTACCATATGTGTTGCACTTCTTCAATCTGAATTCTCCCTGTCCAAATAGAACAGGGAGGTATTAGGAAGGCTTATATGTAGGGCACGATGTAAATATATTTAATGTGAAGACCCCTCTCCCTCTAGATAGATATATATAGTAAGATATGTAGATATTATATTATCAGCCCAAATCCCTGTATTGTTTCTTTAACCTTGCTTGGTAGCTGATAACAGTATGCCATTTGCATTAATACTGGTAAACCAATACTCATGATTCAGACAGCTCTGCAATAATGGAGAAGAATCATTTGATGCCTAAATTTGATAGTGCTTAAGTCTAAAACCACTAATGAAACAACTTTCTGGGTGTCTTAATGTATGTCGTGATTCTGTATTGTTCAAACAAAGGGAAAAAATCTATGCTGTCCCTGTGTAAACCTCATCTTGCCTTATAAAAACCCCAGAAACCTCGAATATATTTGGTTAATCAAAAACATGGGAGGTAGCTGTTTCAATAAGGGGACATTGGTAGTTGTTACAGTTCTGGGAGAAAGCTCTTTATAAAATATGTATGCAGGTTTTACCAGCCTTGGTGTACATAAGTTAAAAAGTAAAACACATATTGAACAGTAAGTAACTTCTTGTTGGGTCATAATGAACAATGAGGGAGGAGCCTAAAGGAAGCCCCAGAATAAACCAAGGCTTGCTTGCATCTGGCTTAAATCTTTTATTTCTGAGAGGTGCTCTCCTCCTAGATGGATGTCTGTTAAGAGCAACCTGATTTTGTTGGCCTTCCGGTACAGATGTGGGGTGGACCCGTTTTTTTTCCCACTTGCCTTGACAGCCTTGCCTATGCTGGAACAAAAAGCTCTATTCTCTTCTTGCCCCTGCTCTGCCCTTCTCGTCCTGTTTTTCTCTTCCAGTCAGAGTGGGCCTACAGTTCAGTCTAGCTTTGACTGTAGTACAAGAAGATACCAGTGAGATAGCTTTAAACCAACCAGAGGATTTTGAGAATGAAAAATAAAGTTTGTCTGCAAGACCCGGAAGCTGGCTACAACCTCAGGTGAGCACTGCAGTCTGCGCTAAGCTGTGTGCTGCCACAATAGAATAGCTCTTAGTACCTGAGCTGAGGAGTTTAAAGCTAGGTGAGGCTCCAGTTTCTAGATAGATTTATAGGTAGATAGGCAGAAGCATAGATGTATGCGTTGATTCAACTCTTCATGCATTGCTTCAGCACTTGTTAATTCTTAGTTCCTGTTGCAACAGATGTGGTCTTTGAAAGGAGGCAGACAGGCAGGAAGCTTGATTATCTTGTCTGATGCCGTTCAAGGATTTACTGGTAAACCTCTCTGTTCAAGAGTTGATACTGCTCAGAAGCAATGCAGAGGCCAACATATTTATAGGTGGAGTTCCGAGGAGTGGTACTGCAACTGACTTTAGATTCGATGGTGTCTCAGTCTAAGAGAATAGGCTTTTGACTAATACTGTTAGCTAGTTTGGTTTGAGAACTGTCTGAGCATAAAGTTAGAAAGATCCATTCAAAGGTAGGAGGAATTCTGCGTATCACAGGACAAAGCTTACTGAAGGACATCAAAATGCAGCTGGCATACAGTATAAATACATAAATACACAGCATACATGAAGCTGTATCAATCTGTCATTGCACAATTCGTGGGCTGCCAGCTGTCCCTGCCGTGACAAGGAGATTCCCAAGATGGTGATGCTTTATAGGGGAATAGCTTTAAGCCTGAACTGAACCTGCAGCCTTGCACTTTCAGGTTGCAGCACTTTTACAGACAAGGGCACAAGTCCTCTTAGGAGCTTCGGCATAAGCAACGTATTAGCTGTAGCCACAGGAGCTTCAGGGTATTTCCTGACAGTAAATGCCTCCAGTTAACTGCCAGGAGGGTTGCTGAGTGTTTCTTTATGTTTACTGCTCTTTGTTTTATGTGACTATTTGTGACTGACCATCCTAACTTGTTCTTAACTTTCTTAAAATGGCATTGTTGTGGCAGCCCTTTCTAATGCTATTTCGCACAGCTGCTTACCATTACATTGTGCTTTTTGAGCGCATAGGGTGTTCTCTTCTTTGACATAAAAAAGGTGATGGCTTGTGTCATCTGGAAAACTGAAATATCCTGTCTGCTTATTGGATCCACTGTTGGCGCAGGGGAGAAGTGGAAGTATCCATTTCCCATTAGCTTTCAGGCTGGAGCACTTCTAGCAGCATTATCCAGAAATGACACTGATGAAATCTTCATCCATTGAGTCAATGCAAGTTGTCCTTTCAGCTTCAGTGTAGGTAGCTTTTCATGGCAAGTCTTTCAGTATTCGTTACTTACGTTCCAACTTAGTACTGGAGGAATTGAGGAGACACTAACATCTGCCTTCCTACTTCAGCATAATAGATATTAAGAAGTGGGATATAGTTTTTCCTGCAATTTGGCAATATCTAGAAAGTCAGAAGTAAACAAAATACCAATCTGCTAACTAACGTATCTCTTAGTGAATAGGGGATTGCCCTTCTTGCCCAAGTTGCGTGAAGATTCCCTTGATGAAGAAGAAAATCCACATACCTGATTTCTAGGGCTCCTCTGGTAATGGAAAATTGAAGGGTTTAGAATCTTTTTTGCTGACTAGTGACTTATTCTGTGACTTAAGAGAATAAGACACTAATAACTTGTAATGCTGGCTTAAATTTATATGGGAGGAGAGTTGCTAGGAATAATACAAAATGTAAATTTTTGGAGGCTTGATTTCAGAGAATAAAATATTTATGTTTTATGGTTATAGTACCAAGAAGTTTTATCAACACATGCAGAAAACTTCTGCCTCAGTGTGATAGTTAATTGAACATATCGTGGCACTGGAGAACAAGTATGCAATATTAAGCATCCTTCAGATTATAAAACCTGTTAGTATGAGGTTATTGCTCATTTTGTTTGTAAAATGTAAATATGTTCATATGTTTCTAGAAGCCTCTAATAGCTTCTGCAGTAAGAGTTTTTTATATGTATCTATAAAAAAGATAAATACCGTATCTGTCCCCGGAAGGGATACTGTCTTCTGTGTCGTGATTCTGCTGCCTCTTCTCAGGTCTCTCTCAGTCATCACCAGCGCCTCATGACCTTAGAAAGACTTGCGAAAGGGATGGGTCATGTGTTTGCTTTTTGCAGAGGGTCATATTAACACTGGGGTGACCGGGGTCATGCGGAGACAAAGGTAGCTGGGAGCAGAGGACATGCGTGTTCTTTGCAGTGCTTAAGGAAGCAAGCAGTTTATTGAAGCCAAAGGATTATGCTGGAACAATTTAGCCTGCAAATTTGAAGGACTCTGACCTTTGGGAAATTAATGTCTTGTAATGGAAGATACAGTGCCAAAACAGCTTGGTTTGAAGATGGTTTTTAATAAGTTTATAAAGAGATCACATGGTGTGGCTGCCTGCCATAGCTGGGAACTGGATCTGATAATGTCTGGTGGTGTAAGCCTATGGCTGATGGCTGAACCCTGCCCAATTGCTTATAATTGTCATCAGATACTAAATATGTCTCTGAATGTCTGGTAGGACGAATAACTCATTGCCTTTAATAATTTTTCTGTGCAGCTGTTAATCATGCCTTCTTCCGACTGGCTCTTCAGTTTTTTTTCTCGAAAGACCGTGGTTAAAGGTTTTGTGTCCCTGCTGGGAAAGCAGCGAGTATGGGCTCCCAGAACCTGGGGTCACTAGTTCCAAGAAAAGAGTCTGGCAGAGCTCAGCAGCACTGATCCATCTTAAATGCCTAGTTTAAAAAGAAAACGGAAGAGAACAGATCCTTTTGTGGCTTTTATGATTTGGGATTTACAGATTTTGTTTCTACAATACCTATTGTTTAATGCTGAAATTAGTAGCCCTGTAATGTTTCATTAAACCATTACTGAAACTTTGTCTTAATATTTAGTGACTAAAGGCAGTTTATTTCCCCTAGTTATTGTTTACAGTGCCTGGTTTCTTTCCTTTGTGGCTTTTTCTTCCCTGCTACTTGAACCTCTGAAGTCATGATGTTGGATGCTTCAGTTTGTCATTGGTCTTGCAGGATAAGGGATTAGTGGGTTTCTAGCTGGTTCTTTGCTGTGAGATGCTGGTGAATGTTTGTGTGCGTGGTGGGAATTTGCAGCGTGTGGAAGCATTGCAGTGCTGCAGGTGAATGCCAGAGCAATGCCACTGCTGCCCTACCAAGATACTCTTTTATTTTCTAGTCATTTTCAGGGCACTTTGTTCTGATACAGCACTCCAAGAAGCACTTTTATAGCTGTAAATGGGATGATATAATGCTTTGAAGATGTGGAGAAGATCAGATGGTTCTACCAAATGTCATGTGTGAATGGGGTGGTGGTGTGAAAATCACTCATGGTTTTGTAGTGTCTGATGTATGAGTGCTCCTATTGCTTGGACCATTCCCTGGTTATAAAAACAAGGAAGAAATGCGCAAATGTGGCTACCCTCTGTGATTTTTTTCTACTTAAAAGGTCCTCTGTGGCAGCCCAAAGTCTCATTTTTTTTTCAGCCCACCTAAAGGGCAGTTAGAGTTTTAAGTGAGACCTTTTCTTCCTTAAACTATATAATCTGTTGCTACCAGACTATAAAGGTGTACTTTATTTCCCTTCTCCTTTGGATCTATGATGCTTTACAGACTGAGAAAATTGAGGATTCCCTCCCCCAGATGCCAACTTTTGATCCACTTCAGTCATAAATATTTCCAAAATACTGATTACTGAAGGGGAAAAGCTTGCTGAAAAGTAAGAATAGTTGGATATAAATTGGTAAAATTAACTCTGATTAATTGCCTGCTTGATAGTCTGTGTGCAAAAAACCAAACCACAAAAAATCCCTGCGTTACAGCTGAGTCTTGCCGTATTTCAGATGCCCTTAGTTAACTTCCACGTGCACTGATGGCTGTGGCTGCGAGCCGGGGCCCCTGGACAGCGAGCACCCCTGTGCTGGGGTTGCCACTTGGTCGCTTCCCTGATAGACAATAAGGTGGAGTCCAGCAGTGATGAAAAATAATAAAAGCAAGAATCCTCACAAATATTTAATAACAGAAGTGCAGGGTATTCTGCTGATGGAAAAACTAAGGCAAATGGGCTGAGCTTGCCTTTGTGCCAGGAGGAGAAATGGGCTGTCCACAAGGCTGGGGATGGCCACTATTGCTGGTTTTCATGCTTTGCTTTGGTATTGCTTGCCCGGTACCTTCCTCTGTGGCTGATAATTTCAGCGTGGTGGAAAGTCTTAGTGGCTGCAGGTTTTTGCTCTGATGCATTAATATTAATACAACTCCCTTTGATGCCAATGTGTTGCTTTTCTGGGAAAATGCTTTTATTTTTTATATCAAAGCAATACATTATTATTATTTGCCACTTTTCTACATTGGAAATTTTGGAGGTGAAACATTCTCCTATCAGAAAAAAAAGAACTTCACTGCATGCACCAATAACTTCTTAGGCTACTAAAACAAATACAAAGATTGTCTTTTACTTTTTAAATTGTAAATTCTGTTCAGCATTTTTCAATCTGTCACTCAGACCAGACAGCAAAAATACGTTATTTAATTTAACTATGGCTATGATATATGACCTGATAGTAATTTTCTCTTTCAGCTGTCGTTCACTATAATGTTCAGGTCCTATATGCTGTGGGGAATTAGTCCAAACTGTTTACTTTGGATGTTAAAAAAAGCAAACCCAACCCCAAAAGCCAACTATTCTACATAGTTTGAGTCTGTGGTAAAACGTCAGTTCCAAAACACCAACTAATGTGCTTTTTGTAACTTGATATTGAATTCTTCTCTAAATCCATGCATCATTCTAACTTAAACATGAGGTCAACTTGCATAGTAATTATTTTAATCGCTATTGCATATGGTGAGGCTTGCATTATCCAGTAGAGTTGCTCACTGGTTTCAGGTATAGAACTAATAAGTCATAACAAGCTTCTGGGTTTTATTCAGTATTGATAATGCAGCATTTACTTAAATGTTTCTGTTTTTCCTTTAAATGTTGCAGTGTGTGATTCAGCAGAGCTGTGTCCTGAAGGAAGGGAACACATGAAGCACCAGTCAGTAATTTGTGCTGCACCTGAATACGTTTCCGTAGCTTTAGCCATACTATGCCAGTTGAAGACATTGAAGCTTTGCTGTAAGTTAGGTGTTTAGTTTTATCATGTTCAAACAATTTTTCCCCTTCTGTTTTCTCCCAGAGTTTTTCTAACATTTGCTAGTAATTCTTTTTTCCTGGGCTGATGATTGGAGTACAAGACCCCTGTCTAGATGATCTTTGGAATGAAATGTATTTTAAAAATAGTTACCTCTGGGAGTATAGTTTAGAACTGACCATTTTTCAAACATCTGTTCAATGAAAGTGGGCAGAGGCAGTCTCTCTTTGACCCAGTTGTGTTGCCTCTGTGGAGGGCGGAGGGAAATACAGATAATAATGATCTTCTTTTTCCTCTCAGAAAAAGAGACTTGCTGTGGGTTTTGTGTAGCTTATTGCCAATATCAGGAGGCAGCCAGGCTAGCTGGGAATGGGAGCCCTTCCTCTGGTAGGCTGTGGCTCAATTTCAAGCTACATGGGAAGAAAGAAAGGTCATGGACAACACCATGAGGGACACAAGAGTAGTGGTCAATACTCCAAGTGAAATAGCCACCGTGGGAGCCAGTACCTTTGAAACAGGCGTTGGTACCTCTGGAAGCATTCTGCCTAGCCTGGACACGTTCTTATATCCCTCACTTAATTTTTTTTTTTTTTTAATCTGTCTCGTTTGTCTGGCTTGTCTGCAGAATTTGCAGTTCTCTGCTTGTGTCTGAGCTGCAGTCTTGTACCATGAAAGTATCTGTGCTTTGCGTTGGGAGAGGAGTTTGTCATAGTATCTCGTGTATGTTAAGCACGTCTGCGGTGCGTGTCTCAGCATAGCTTAATGGAAAGCCTGTCCTCTGCTAAAGAAACAGCCCAAAAGAATGTACACCAAGGTTGTAGGATGTATTTTTCTTACTAGCTTTTTAAGCATCATATGAAGGAGTAGTAGCTGGTCCATGGCTCTGTCAGGCTCCCAGAGCAATTAATTTGGCAACTGACTTGTCTCCATTGAGTGTCCCACACAGACAGGCCCTTGTTGGGGAATTGCTTGTGGCCCACTTGTTGGGCTTGTGTTTCATTCTATGTTTGTTTATTTTCTGAGGGTCCTAGAGTTTCTCATGTGTAGGATCAGCTTTCTTTCCGTGCCTATCCCCAAGCCCTTTCACATGTGACGTGAGGCAGTTAGTGTGGTTAGATGGTATTGCGTGCTTGGTTGCATAAGGGATGGCTTGCTGCCCTGAGCCTGCAGCTGTGACTTGCCCAGCCAAAAAGCCTGGAGTCACTGGCTTAGGAAATCTTCATGGCGGAGAATCAGCTAATGCCAGAACTGAGGTGCATGGTTGCTTGACATCCTGGTTGTTTGGACACCTTTAGTTTTTAAAATAACTTTTAAAAAGCTAATTCGGTAGAAGATTTTTCCCAAATTAACTGATCCTCGAAATATGCACGCTTCTGTGGTTTCTGGTCCCCCAGGCTTAAGTATAAAAAGTTCTCAAGTTTCAGGTAACCAAAGGGGACCTCCCCCCCCGAAAAGAAAAAAAAAAAGGGGGGGGGGGGAAGACCCAGTGCTACAAGCCAACCTTGGTAATCACTTCCTCCTTCCTCTAGCTTTTTAAGCATGTGTGGCATCATACCCAGCAGCAGGCACCCCTTCTCTCCCTGCTTGTGTGCTGGCCTGGCTTCTTCCCTTCTGCAGGGGCAGCACAATCGGTTTCAGTAAGTCCCAGTAAATTTGCAAAGTCCGTTTTGGGGGGATTATAGAAAACTTCTGGACTGATTCTTTCTGAAGTGGGTTTGGCAACCAGCTTGCAAGTATTTTTCATCTTCAAAGTAGAACAAGGCTTATTCAGTGTATATACAGGCATGGCAAGAAATGCAGCCTTTGCCATCAGCCTCTATTCTTCAAGGGGCTCTGGAGCAGTCCTGTCTGAAGCCTGGTGTATTTCAATGGCAGTTTTGAGTTGTTCTGTTTACTCCAGGGCAGACACAGCAAAAATGTAGCTGGTTTGGTTATTTTAAGTTTTAGCTTACAATACTTGGAATACTTCTGAGTAGGCTGCTGCCCTATTTACAAAAAAGCATTCCCCACCTAATGTTTCTTATTTATCTTGCTTAGCTGTGTGAAAATCATTGTTTCAACAATTTGGCTATTAACTCTTTCTCTACGAGATTCATATTTTCTTCTCAAAACACAGTTGGAATGCATCTGGCCAGCCTCAGGTGACGGTCTGCAGCAATGCTTCCCACACCATAATGGCAGTATATTAATCACCCACTGTTTACAGGCTACTGTTACCTGCAAGAGGGCTTTGAAATTCTCTGCAAGAGGTGCTTGGTTTCATTTTCTTTCTAACTTCCTTGCTGAGCAACGAGCTCTCTGTTGTGGCTGTGCAGTGCATGCTGCTTCTATGCCAGAGAAACTCCAGACTGGTAAAGTGGAAGAAGGGAGCAATTTGTGTCATAGATGCTGACTGATTGCCTCTCCCTTTGGGCATCTTTGTAATGGCCTCCACAAAGAAAGACTTACTGTATCAGGCAGAAAACTGGAGGAGCCATTGTGTATTCAGCAGTGTGCGGCAGTTGCAACTACGGACAACAACACAGACGCTCTTAGATAGAAAAGCATTGAGGGCAGAGTTAGGCAGTCCTGCTCTGTGACCTGCCCAAAAAGGGTCTTTGGTTTTCACATATGGGGTTAGTGGGAACGAGGAAGAGAGATTCCTGTCTTGTGCTTGCTGAGGCTTTTGATTTTTAAGTTACATTTCCTGTGTCTTCGAAGTGAGGAGAAGGTTATAACATATTTAAATAGTGTGCATATGTTGGGAGGGTGGCATGGAGCAGGGATGGCTGGGCTTTGTTCCAGGGATTCAGTTCTGCTCTCAAGACTAGAGCAGAAATGGTTTGTTTTGCTTGATAACTTGTCAAATGCAATGACTGAGTGTTGTCTGGCTGCATGCACCTGAAACTCAATTCTCATACCAGCAGAGTAGATGACCATCTCTACAGATCTGCCTAAATTGTCTCTACCAGTTGCAGTTCTCAACATTTTGGTGTATAATTAGTAGGCCTCCCTAGTCTCTTATCCCTGGCATTTCAGGATCACTAGAACTATTCCCCATATGGCCAAAGCAGCATTCAGAGGCTTGGGCCTTCTGACAAACCCCAAGTTTTTGAACTCTGCTCTTGCAGGAGACAGAGTGACTACAAGTCTTTGAACTGAAGTCCAAGGACGTGTCTAAACCGTGGGGCATTGCACTGTCTGGTGTCCCCACATGCAGACTGCCTGCCATCTAGAACGGGGTATCACTGTATGCTGTGTCTGTCTCCCTGGTCACATACCTGGGTGTGTGTCCCTTTCTGCCCAAAGGAAGCCACAGCACTCGTGGCTGATGCACGCACAGAGTCCCATCCCAGCCTGTAGCTTGATACTTGCTCGGGTGGGACAATGGAGCATACTCACTTTATGGGGTTGAATCTGTACATGTTTGCTTGCATGGCTGCTTGTGTAATTTATTAGCTTTTCTTTGGGCACAGCTACATGATGTAGGGGTTGTTGCCTCTGCTGAGGCCAGCACAGTTAGGTCCATCTGACACAGCGTGGTACCAATCACCAGCTGGAGTTTTAATTAATTGTGGTTTTGAGGCACTGCTTCCAGAATGGATTGTCTGTCTTGAGCAGTGGATCTATGGGGATGTATCTGCGATGAAGTTGCAGCAGGATGACACATCTAGGCAGTGTGCTCCAGCTGCAGGGCAGCCTCTCTCTTCTGTGCCTGTACCTTTCCTTTGTCCTCTTCCCTGCTCTGTTTGCAGGGCTAATCTGTGGAGCCAGTCTGGGTATCTTTGTGCTTGTGATTAAGACAAGCCGTGGGACAGCTTAAAAGTTTCTTCGCAAGGATTTCAAGCAGACAACTGATGCAAGTCACTGTGTGTGTGTGGCTCTGGGAAGTGTTCTGTGTACCAAGATGACAAGAGTAGAACAAGGCTGTAAATAAGAGGATAAATGGCTGCCAGATGCTGTGTTCATTCTCCCTGACATTTACACATGTATCTTTGGATCAAAATCAAAGGTCTATCAAGCATGTGGAATGTGCTGTGGTGCAATTTGCACACTCTGAGGGCAGATGAGAAATGAAGAGCAAAGTAGAACTGACTAAAATTGAGATGCTTGCTCCCTAACATCACCCACTTCCTACCTCTGCTCACCTGGCAGCTCTATCAGTCCCAGTGGTGCAGCTGCTTAGTATGCATCCTGGGTCACTTCTGAGGCCATGATTCAGAAGCTGCCAAAGTGCTTCCTGGGCAGGGAATGGAATTGAACAAGTGCTTTCCTGAATTTGAATCAGGTTCATTAGTGCGGATTTTTGTTGCTTGCATTCTAGCATGAAGCAACGCTTTTCCGTTAGTGTTTATTTTTACATTTTCCCCATGTTTCCAACGTTAACCATTCCTTTTTTTCTTTTCTTTTCCAGGAAAAGAGGAGTAGAAGTAGTACAGGTGAGTAAAAACTATATTTGATTTCCCCCCCCCCCCTCTATTTTGTTATAAAGAAGACTTACTGATTTTAAATGCTGTCATTTAGACATCAACATGACCTGGGCTTAATTATTTTTCTTTCTTTTCCATTCAATTCTCTGCTATGGATACTCCTTTTTGGAAAAAGAGGGTCCTCCTTTTGTGAAGCACATGTTGAGCCCATTGAGTCTTAACTCAGCAGGTGCCCTGGTGAAAGTGGGAATGCAGTTAGGCTTTTCTTGTGTCTGTTAATTAATAAGAGCTGATAGTTGATTAGGCGGTGTTACTCTGTTTATTGCATTCGCAGACAGGCTTAACAGAAACAGGAACTGGCCTTTGAAAAAAAAACTATGGCAGAAGGAATGTTCTTGTAACCCAGCGAGCAGAGAAGTGATCCTAAAGTGCCTTCAGGTTGTAGCCCAGCTACAGATAAGTTCAGGTGTTGGCTACGTTTGTTCTGTCCCAGATCTGAATGGTCATATTTCACACAAGATGTTACTTAAAGGACGATGGCAACTTGGGAAAGGTATTTTGTTTCCGTGACAGCTGCAACATAGAGCACTATAGCCCTAAAAGATGAAAGGGGAAGTATGCTCTTTCCTTCTGGCTTATTTTGTGTACTTCGAAGAGCTGTGTGTCATAGGTTTCACTCTTGCTGATGCTTACCTAGTGCTCATTTTGCACTCTAAGGTGGTCAGTGTGTTCCTCATGCTTGTTTTCTCATACCTTGGTAGCAGAGATGAAACTGTCTCAATAGAGAGGACAGAGGAGAGAAGAGGAAAATGAGGTGTTAGCCACTGATAGTTGAGGCTACTCAAGTCCATGTGAAAGGTGCTTCTCAACACCAGCAGGAAGTAGGAGAAAAGCACTTAAAAAAAAAAAAATTTGAAAAACCAGGCTGTGTTATTTTAAAGAATCCACTGTCAGAAAAGGCTTAAAAAAATTCTCATTGCTAGTTAAACTGGAGAGTATGCCTTTCAGGTATGTGTGGTTGTCTGAGAACTGCATGGTATTACAAGGAAAAAGGGCATATACTTTACTGGCTGCATTTAACCTTTCACCACTACAGCATCATCTTCCTTCCTTGTACCTCCTATTGCTCAGAGCTAAGGGGCAACTTCTTTCGTCAGTTGTGATAATAGCATCTCCAGATTGATAAATACAAACCAGCATTTGCAAAGCACAGCTTCACAAGCAGCACAGGGAGAAAGCTAACCTATAGTTGTGTCACCATGTAGGGGATGCTGTTATTTTAATAGTACCCTGGTGTATTAGAATCCAATGTCTGCATTTGTTATATGTGCCTTGTGCCTGCACTATACATTTAAGCAGCAAGGTGCTCGTATGTGGTGAATTCAATGATGCACCTATTAGCTGAAGAGAGGGCAAATTCCATTTTACCTTGTGGATTAAAGTTGCTGTCCTTCCACGGGTTACCTGTTAGTCTTCTGATGTTTGTGTAGCTTAGTGGCTAGTCATCAGAGAGACAAAACAATTGGAAAGGATTTCTTTATTGGAAGAGCATTTTGGGAAACATTTGGACAGAACTAGACAGGACTTTGTGTAAAAGTACTTCTGGTCTCAAATTCCACAGCATAGTTGAGTTGTCAGACTAACCTATACTGGGAATTTGTGCCCCAAAGGCATACCTCAAGCACTGATGCCTGCTGCTCTGCTAGAGCAGGATGAATGGCTGTATGTGATCACCCCTTGCCTATCACGTGCCTGTTGCTTCATATATCCTGATGCATGTACTTGTAGCCAGTAGGGGATGTATCGGAAATGGGCTCTTTCTCCATCCAGCATTACTAGAAAGGTTTGCTTGAGTGACCTTGCATGATCCGTCCTGCTAGCCCTGCTTCTGGATGGAGGATGTCTTGGTGTTGATTTGCTAGACAAAGTTTGTTTGACAGAGGGAATATTGTTTTCCTGTGTTAAGCAGCAACAATTCTTTGATTTGTTTCCCCTTCTCCTCCTTTCAAGAACCTATCCTGTTCAAGAGAAACTGCTCTTACACCTGACAATAAAGTAACTCAAACCACAAAAATACACAGGCTATTTAACTATCTTCTTGTTTACATAAATTCAAAAATTTTCTGAATGTAGACGTGCTTTCCAGTAATAAGTAGTGAGTCAGAATGTAAGGTTCAGTTACTGGCTTCCAGATAGCAAGCATGGTGGACTGGTATGTGCTGACTTCTGTGAACAGACATCTGATTATTCTTTTCCAAAGATGTTGCACAGGAGCAGGAAAGAATTTCCTACTACTAAAGGGAAGTCTTCTGAGTCTTCAGATAAGCATCTGTGTGACTTCTGTTTCCTTCCTGGAGTGAGGAATTAGGATGGTCCTCTATTCTTTACCTAGACGGATGAAATCCTCTTATTTTGCTTTCTTAAGGCTAATTGTGCTGTATAGATTATCAGTGAGCTGCTGCTAAACAGCAATTAAGATTCTGTGAGTTGTGTTCAAGTTCTGTGTTTTGTCTTGTCTCAAACTTTCAGTTCCAGCAGAAAGAGCGGTTCCAGCTTTCTGTTTTTATTGAGTGGGGAAACATGCGCATCCTCCAAAGAGAAATAATGGAAGAATAGGAATGGCAGTGGGATGCTAAGCAGGCATGCTCCTTTATCCAGCAGTAAGACATTATTCAAGCATCACATTGAAAACAAACAAAGAACCTCTCAACTTGTGTGGTGATAAGTAGTTGTTTTGTTAGAAATACTGATTAAATTCTAACATAATGAGAATTCACTGTGAACTCAATGCATAGGAGCTGAAATGTGTGACATTATATAGTACAATTGAATAACATCCATCAAGCTATCTGGCTTAAAAAATAGTACAGCAGATGAATCAAATAAAAAGCTTTCAAGGTTATGAAATTTCCAAAGGCAGTATGAGTCTGAGTCTGCACCCAAACATTTGGGAGCATGAACAGGTTAGCTCATTTCTGTTTTTCCAGTGGGCAGGGGCAGAACTCTGAGTAGCAGCATCTTTAAGATCTGGCAGTGTTTTGGATCTACATTTGCTTTCTGCAGCTTAAATCCAAATCAGTGGGGCAGCTACAAACCAGTGTTATATTGCAAGAAAAAAACAAATATCTTCCTGGCTTTTAAATATGGGCCTTTAACAGAATACTGTGCTATATCTCTTACCTTGTGGCAGGTCATTTGCTTAATTTTTTTAAGTAGGCATCACCACGGAATTAGGGTGCTTACCTGTTTGTACCCCATGCGGTAAGGAAGCGCTCTTGTTCCAGTTTTGCAGGAGGGAAGACTGAAGGATGTGTCCAAGCTCCTGCAGGGACCCTGTTGCTGTACCAGCCCCAGTGCTGCTGGGAGCTGTGCTGCCCATCCTGCGTGACAGCAGTTCCAGCTGCAGTTGTCTCAGCAGGGCTGTGGGGCCATGTGCTGCCTGGCGTCGGGGCTTCCCTGTGCTGTTCTGTGGGGCGCGAAGGGAAGAGCAGATGAGGGTGGTCAGCAGACCTGGTGCTGCTGGCTTTCTTCCAGTGAAAAACAGCACCGATTCAGCTGCATTTAATCTTAAGGCTGCATTTGAAGTATTCCGATTGTGAAGCTCTTGCGGTTCCTGTGGCAGGTAACGTACCTCCCTTTACAGGGAGGCAAGGAGGCAGGCCAGTCAGAGCTGTAGGGGTCTTTCTCGGTGTCTGAGTTGCTCCCTGTCATCCCCTCCTTTTTTTTTCTTGCCAGATCTTCTAGCCCCTTGCAGCTGCCTGCTCAGCTGGAGTGGCCTGAGCTGGTGGTGAGAGGATGCTCTGAACAGGTGACAAACATCACCGAAGCCCATCTGCCGTGGCCGGCAGGCAGTTACTGGGCAGGCAACAGCTGGCAAGGCTGAGGCAGAGCAGTTCTTGCACTAGCATCGGGATGACTTGCCAGTAAATGCTTACATTGAAGCATTTCTTAATAATTTCTTTCATCGCCATTTCAAGGGAAAGACTGCCTCTGAAGTTATGCAGTGGTTGTCTGATGAGACATTTACAATTAAAAAAACCTATTTTTTAATAATGGAATCTAGCAAAGAAGGCTTTTGGGTAGTTTCTAAAAGGTAAAGATGTTTATTTTTTTAATAAAATTCTTTTTTTAATAAAAGCTTGGTTTTGTTCAACTTTACCCCTCCATCCCCAAATTAGCATAGGGACAAATTTAAAATTGCAAGTTGATGGTTCTTCTTTAGCCAGTAAAGTATCCAGTTTCTTATGACTTTGTACGCTGGTGAGGGAGAGAACATCTCAACCTACCTTGTTTTTCAGGAAAAATCTGTTTGGCTTAGTTTGAAGAATGTAAGATTGAAAACATGTGCAGTGAAGTAGAAATCATCACAAGTACCTCTGATGGGGACATGCATTTATTTTTGTTTCACGAGCTATGCAGATCCAGAATAATTAGCTGCAGCCCTTTTGGCTTCTGACAAATTGCCAGTTCAGTCTTTGTGTGGCAAAGTTTGGAGCCTTCGTTATTTCTCGCAACTTCAAAGCTGTTTCAAGCACTTCCATGCCCAAGCTTTCCTAGAGCTCTCGCTCGCGTTTTTTAATTTTAAAATAGTGAAGATTTCCTATTTTCGGTGGGTATTTTTGGTTCGAATGAACACTAATGCTCTCTTTTATCTTAGAAAGATGTTCTAGTCAGTTGGCTATAAAAGTGGAATTAGTCATTGTATTTCAAGCTGCACATTTTTTAATAGTGGGATATGGAGGACAACATGTTTTTCAATGTGGAACAGCTGATTGTAGTAGTTACAATGGTCTCGGCTGCTGGTTTGTTTTTCCTTTTTCCCCCAACTCTCTGGGAATTGAGATATTTGAAATCTTTTACTTTGGAGGAGAAAACTGTCCTTTGAGCCGTGGGTTTTACTGAAGCCTGCGAAGGAGAATTGAGGGTTGTCCCCACCCCCACCCCCCTTTTAATTCTTCAATCAAAGTAAAATACCAATGACAACAGTTTCCACTAATTGTTGCCAGGGAACTGTTGTTTTCTTGAAATGTGGAGAGGTTTATTTTCACATGAAGTATTAATGGAATAAGCTTGGAACAGCAGTGCTCTAACCGAGAAAAGGAGCTTATAAAATATATATCCGATAGCATATACAGAAGGATGTGACTGGAAGGCTTCCAAAGCAAGCAGCGCTGTTAAGATGTTAGAGTTGAGCTCTCTAGTACAGGGAGAAGAAAGTTTATTTTCACATGCATGCCAGCCCCTCAGTAAAGTGCATGTTCTCCTGAGGATGGCAGTCAGCTTTGCCTTGAATGTATTTTTGGAAATGATGCTACAGAAGCTCTCCAGCCCTCCCCAGTCTGGGTTGTGTTAGGTACTTTGCGCATGCTTGAAGGTGGGGGGTTGCTGGTTAAAATCTTGAAGATCCTGATGCTTCTTAGGTTTGGTGCTACACAGAGTGTGCTAAGCACACAAAGTGAGGTCTTCCAGAAAAACTGTAGTAGCATCAGATTCAACCCCAGAAATAGCAGGACTGTGGAAGAACAAATCCCGGGCAGAATCCTCTCTCTGGTCCTTCTCAGCAGGGGAGATCCCTCTGTGTGAGACCTTCTTGGTACCTAAGAAGCAGCATTGCCCAGCAGGAACAAAGCACAAGTTCCAGTGCAGGGAGGGATGTTTTTGGCATGCTGCTATATTGCATCAGCAGACTGGTCAGTTAGGTACAGCGTGGCCCTTTCTGGTCCAGTGGGGAAGAAGAATAAATACACATCTGTTGGGGTAGGGAAGGAAGAGAAAACTACAGAACATTTCCACCATGTGGATTAAGCAGATTAAATAAATAAGCACTTACTCTTAAAAATTAGGCAGAGTAAGCCAAACAAATCAAAATGTATTTAGATCTGATTTATTTTCACTCTTGGTGAGTGAATGAGAGAGCCACAAATAAATTTTTGTGGCTCGGAGAGAGTCTCTTACTGACTGGTTTGACTGCTTTCTTTTGACTGTGAATCCCAGTGGCCTAGGAGAGGTGTGGGCTCTGCAGTCACTTGCAGAAGTCATCTGCGTGAGTGAAAACATTACTAAGATTTAGAAGTCTGTAGCTAATGTGTAATGAATGGCTGTCAGGTTTGAGCTTGAACTGCTTTGGCCCATGGAGCCAGCTCTGCCCACCCCTTTGTCTTCTCCTGACTCCTTGGTATGTAGTGATGAGGCAGTGATTCCTAACAGTGCTAGAGGCTGGGAGTTGGGATGTCCTGGGTGGAAATCCTGTCCCTGTGGGACCTCTGCCAAAGATTTTGGTGACTATAATGGGACTGAGATTGCAGTGGGGAGTTGCCTCACTTTGTCACTTACTGCAGGCACTTTGGGCAACTCCCTCACAAATTCTGCCTCTGTTTCCTAATGAAGGTAATGGTCCTTTTAGTGGAATGCCATTTAAGTTGCTTTGAGATATCTGAATGGTGGACATGTAGAGTAGGATGAATGTATAAAGGAAAACGGGACTATTAATGGGGGCTGGTAATTTCTGAAGATTGCTGTGTATAATATTCTCTCAGCCATAAGCGTGTAAGTGTCTTCCCAGATATTTCTGTGAACTGCAAAGCTTTATAAATCCCTCTTCAAGAAACAGTATGGATAAAAATAAGACCCTGACAGAACTGCTGGGGAATAAAACTCTGTATTTACCTCCTTTTGACTAGAAATATTTTGCAGTGTACAGTCCCACTCTTTGCACAAAATGACAATTAGACATTGCTTTTATTAATCATAATTACTCCAGTGGTGCCTATGGGCCAACAAAGACCAGGCTTTAATTTTGGACTGCATTAAACAATAGGATTATTTGTCTCACTGGATGCAGGTGTTGTGATATGGTATCAAAGTAGGGTAAATGGAGTGTGTTTGGAGACATGAAACTCAGGAAATGCCTTATTTTAAAACCAACCTGTCTCATTTACACTTTGCTGAAACTGCAAAGTCTGTGTTGAAATACAAATATGCACGTAGGTCTTTTGACCTTTTCTTCTGAAGTTTTTTCTTGGAGTAGGAAGGATGGCGAGTTAATTTGATACAGTGCCAAGAGTGACTGTACCTCTGACCCTAGTACTGAGGTGTCCTCTCCCAGCTGAATGCCCCATCCTTTGCCTGTTTTGGGGGCAAAATCATACAATTCTGCTCAGGCAGAGCTGCAGGCTCATTCCTGTGACAGCAGCTGTAACCTTGTTTTCAGTCCTGGGGTTTTGTTCCACAGGGTCAACGATGTTCCTCTGGAAGCAATGACTGCTATCCACCATAGATCAGACTTGCTGGCTTCAAACCAAAGCTTTATAGGGAGAACATAATTAGAACAGTAAAGGAGACTATTTGTATGCCTGTCTTCCTCAGTGAGGGTGCTGGTAGGTCTGAACTTCCTGAGGACTCTCAGAAGATCGGTGGAGTTTGGGGAAGTCTCTTTAGTATATGTTGTTGACTTTTCCTTTCTCCAGCTTCTGCAAAAGTTCCTTACTCCTTTGATCTTAGCTGTGACCTGCGATAATTGTATCTGGAGACCATTGCAAGCTTGTTTGCTCTTCTGGCACTTCACAATTAAATGAGATAAACATATTCATGTCACAAGACTGAATGGGGTTCCAGTAAAACCTGGTGCTTAAAGACATTAGGCCCTAAAGTTTCTTAGGTTTTCCTGTATTTGGTCTTTAGCCTTAAGTTAGAGAAACTCTTAGCGCATGTACTTCAGCTGCCCCTATATAAAACAGGGCACGTGCAAACACAGCCAAACCTGGAAATGTTTTCCTGAACCTGGTTGCCTTTGTGGAATTATGGCAGAAGAAAGCAGAGTGGCTTCAACTTAACCAGAACAGCTGAACTCTCCCCCCGCCCCCCCCCCCTTTTTTTTTTGTCGTCCAAGGGGCACTGTGTTTTAAGAATGAAGTCTTTTGCTAGAAGGAATACTTATCATTCACTTCAATTTTGCATTTCTGGTGAAAGCAATACATCTGTTTTTTCTTTTCTTTGGCAACAGTGTAGGCCTCTTTTTGCTGTATGTCTAAATGTAGGCAGATCAGACAGGGTTTCTGCACGTGCTGTAGATGTTTTCTATGTCTTTGGTTGTTATCTTGCAATATCTCTCATATTGACCTAGCATATCGATGGAAAACACTCGTGGACTTTTTGACAGTTTATTTTTAATCACTGTCTTTGTCTAGTTTTTGAGAATATTTACTGCTAAAGGTAATTTTGCACTGGTACCAAAATCAGTGCAATTAATAGCTTAGGGTGGGAATTGTTGAATGTAGGATTTCAACCTGAGGAAGAAAGGAGAGAGCCAGAAGAAACAGAGATTATTACAAGCACAGTTTCTCCAAAGTGAGTTGGAAGTGGGTTATCCACAATGTGTTTCTTTACCATAAAGTCACATTCATGGAAAATTTGAGAGCTGTGGTATGTTCATTTTATTTTTATTTTTCATCCCTCTTCCCTCACATGACTTGTCAAAAAGGAGACTGCTGCTGCAACTTCCTAGATGAGATTAGTGTGGTTCTCTGCGTGGCTATGCCAGGAGCACGGGTGGGCCAATCATGGTTAATAAACGGATCGAAACAGGCATTGGATACCTAAGGGCATGATCTGCCCTTAGCAGTCCCTTAGCAAGTGGTGGAAATAGAGTCCCTCCTTTTGGAAAGCTCTTTTCAAAGAGAAGAAGGTTGAGGGCAGGAGTTAACTTTCTTCCTGTAGGCTGGGGGGGAGCCTGGAGACAAGCCTCCTCTGGAAGGTTTGTGTGAATATATCTCTCTTGCTCAGATTTATACTGGGAATGATACTGTGAGTATATTTAAAGACAGTGTGTTCCAGACATAGCAATGAATCTGTATAAATCCCAAAGCCAGAGGAACCACAGAAGCTGCTGAGCTTTGTCCGTCCAGCGCTGCGTGGCAGTTTCATTCATGGTAGTCACAGCCTCTGCTCTGCTGCTTCCCCTTGTGCTCACCTGTCCGTAGTTTTGTGGTTTTGTTCCTAGGAGGCTGTGTATCCAGGTGCACTCTCTGCGACTCGGCCGCGCGTTAAAAACAAAGCAAACCCAAGCCTGCCTTTGGTATACAGCATAGATTCGTCACTGAAACAGTGATGCCATAGTACATTTTATTTCAGTTGTTCTCTTCTTATGTTAAGGTTATTTTTGTAAAGGAGTCGAAAGAATTAATTGTTGCTCATATTATAGATGAATAAAAGCATGTCAAGAGAACTTGTCCTCTGTAGTTTTGCTTAAAGTTTGCTTGTTGACCTGTAGGATCCTAAGGCAATGCTGTGAATTAACCAGTCATTAAGATATCAGACATTTCAGTCACGATAAAAAAAAAAAACCTAAATCAAACTGTGGGTGTTGCTCCTTTGTCTAAAAATAGCACAACAGAGGTTATGAGCAGGAGAGCAGAAACTACCTCTGTATACAAACCATAGACTGCTTCTGTCATTGCTAAGCAATGGACTTACCTTGTACTATTCTTTGGCTGTTATTTTAGGATCCAGGGTAGTTCAGTGTCTTACCTGAGTTCACTAATAATTTTTTCAACCTGAGGTTGCTTCAGTAAATTATAGTTGCCTCATTTAATTTCCCAACTGGCATGCTTCCCTCAATAAAAGGGGTTTTATATCTAATTTAAAGTTGCTATACATGTTAACTTACATGTATATTGTGTCCTCGTTTGAGTGTTTGTTATCAGGTGGGTATTCAGTAGTTAGTAAAGACCTTTTTTTTAAAAAAAAAAATCTTCCTCTTGGTACCTTGCCAAAGTGCAAACAAGTTATTTACAGTGTTTTGACAGAATTATCTGAAGATGGGATGGAAAAGATGCCATTGGGACTGAGCTTATACTGTAAGAGACTGAAATGTAAGGGAAACAACTGTTGCAGAGGAATTTTTGGCCGACTTTGCAAACGGAGAAAAGCTTTTTAGCTTTGTTTTTGTAGTAAATTGTTAATTGGAGCCAAGAGCTTCCTTTACTCAAAGGCCTAAGTGCATCTGAAAATGTTTTCTTGTACAAGAGGCTTCACTGCACAACTCCACTGTCCTGTAACCTCAGCAGCATAGAGTTACTGTGTTAAAATTGTTCATTGACTTACTGATGGCAAAGATTAGAGGACAAGCTAACTGCAGTCTATAGAGAATTTATGTTGATTGCAGAGAGATCATTTGTACATTAGGTTAGCTTGGAAAATGTTCTTTCCTGTGACCTAGATGAGCTTATCTTGTAATACCCTTTCCTTTATGATAACATCCTTAAGTGGCTGAAAAAAGAATGGCAGCTATAAAGGGCGAAACAGAACTTTTTCTTTATAACTTTAAGTACAAAGCAGTTTGAAATGGAGTGAAAGCAGATTAGATGTTCATGAGCCCCCTGTGATGACTTGCATACAATTCAGGGCCTTAATGACTGGTTATCAGTGAACTAAGTGACTAAAAAGGAGGTAGAGATAGCATTTGCTCCCTGCTGGTGGCAGATCCTCCCACCCGTCCCTGCTCCTGATTTTTTTTCCACCTCTGAGGCAAAAAGGGCACGTTAAAGTTGCTGGTGGGTTTCTAACAGTGACGCTGCTGCGTTGGCTGGAGGACCTTTTTCCTGCCGCTAGAGTAGGTGCACCATCCTCGCACTGCTTTCAGTTCCTGCTAAGTGAGGAAACTACACCCCAGCCGGGAGTCTCGCCTAACAGGTGTGTTGAATGCTCAAGTACTCTGCTTTCTTTTGATAAACACATTGATTGCTTGTATTAGATGTTACTGCCCCCAGGTCTCTTCTTAGTTTCTTCAGCCTGCTTGTATGGTTAGATCGGTGCACCTCTAATTCTTTCTGTGCTTTCTGAAATCTGGATCTTTTCGACTGAGCCTGTAGAATTGGATGCACACAAAAGCTGTGTTGGCTTTGTGAGCACCGTGTGCTGCATAGATGTGATAGTGCCGTGCCTGAGCTGGTACGGCTGGTCTCTGGTTTGTATGCAGCTGCTAGGGCCAGAGCGTGTTCAGTCTATCCAGTACAGTCCAGGCCTTGCAGTGCCTTTTACGGGTCGGTTGGTGTAATGTCTTTTTACTATTTTAGGGTGGTCAGCCCTTCGTACAGCAGCTCAGTGGCTTGTATTTACTTCTGTATTGGTATAGAGTAGGTCCGACTTAAATATAGCACAAGGAAGGAAAGAGGATAGCAGCACACCCTGATGGTCAGTGGGTAGTTTGCATTGTGGAAAGTTAGAGAGCAAGTGGAAATGCATTTTCCCAGCTGTCTCTTCAACTTCTGCATTGTCGAGTTCCTTTTTTCTTAAATGGCAAAGTGCTGACTTAGACACTAAGAAGGTTTAAATGATGTTTTCAGCAGGTCTGCTTTCATCACGCTCCTGGCTTTGGTTATTAAGTCCCTGCTCTGCCAACCAATGCACTCTCTTGTGTGCAAGGAGGACCTCTCCACACAGTAGTAGAGGAGGGAGTGCCTTACCCAGAGGTTGCCCCAGGGAAACCCCAGGGAACCAGCTGGAAGCACCATGCTTGCAGCATTGCAGTGAGAGAGCAGTTTGCTCAGTTTGGAGTGACTGAGTGCAAACTGAAGGTGCTTCTAGAAGGCAGGTGTGGCCAGCCCACTGCTTTTGAGCCACCTGGGACTTGAATGCTGTTCTCATGCAGCTGCTAAGCCATGGTCATGACCCAGGAGTTGTGGTAGTCCTGAACCAGCTGAGGTTATTGTGGGGTGTCCTGTGCTTTCTTAGCAGCCAGAAAGGGGTTTGTTGTGTGTTTTTCATAGGATCATAGAATAGTTTGGGTTGGAAGGGACCTTTAAAAGTCATCTAGTCCAACCCCCCTGCAGTGAGCAGGAACATCTTCAACTAGATCAGGTTGCTCAGAGCCCCGTCCAACCTGACCTTGAATGTTTCCAGGGATGGGGCATCTACCACCTCTCTGAGCAACCTGTTCCAGTGTTTCACCACCCTCATCATAAAAAATTTCTTCCTTATATCTAATCTAAATCTGCCTTCTTTTAGTTTAAAACCGTTACCCCTTTGTCCTATGGGAACAGGCTCTGCTTAAAAGCTTGTCCCCATCTTTCTTATAAGCCCCCTTTGAGTACTGAGAGACTGCAATAAGGTCTCCCTGGAGCCTTCTCTTCTCCAGGCTGAACAACCCCAACTCGCTCAGCCTTTCCTCATAGGAGAGGTCCTCCAGTCCTCTGATCATCTTTGTGGCCCTCCTCTGGACCCGCTCCAACAGGTCCATGTCCTTCTTGTGCTGAGGGCTCCAGAGCTGGATGTTTTTATAGCCCTCGGCTCTGTGACTCTTTTGGTGTGTCCTTTTCAGATCAACAAATCTGACTGCTTTTGCCTTTTCCTTAGTGCTGAGTATTCCCAGTTTTTGAGGATTGTTTTCTATAACTATTGTCCAAGACTTTCCTGGAGTGGGTACAGCTTAACTCTGCTTACAGCAGAAGTGATTTGCAAGCAATACTATGCTGTCTTTTTTGCTTTGTGTAAGGAATTGCAATGTAAATGCTGCATAATCATGCATGAAAAATAATCTGTCCATGGAAGTGCTGTCTTGAAGGTCATCTTTGTTACTGCCCAGTTAAGTCTGTCTGTAGCCAAATTTTGGTGCAGTAATACCATTAAGTTAATGTTTAAAAGAAGAGCTAGCAGTTTAATTCATCTTCAGTAGATAGGAGTACCAAGCATAGTTGCTGATGATTAGGAATTTTAATTTCTTATAAATTTTATGAAGATTGATGTGCTACAACTTTATTTATTGAATCTATCAGGACTGTTTATGATTTTGTCTCAAGAACTTTGTGTGTTTGCAGAGGATCGCTTAGCAACAGCGTACGGCACGGTGAGGTTGCCTGTGACATGCTCACACTAGTACCATGAACCATAAAACAGTGAGGAAACACCCAGAAACAGCGAGCAAATAGAAATTTAAAGCATAACAAAGCAGCTCACTTACTGAAGAGGTCCATGTTTCTGAGGGGCACTGTTTGTATAATTCTTTACTTTTCAGTCTTTACTTACATGTTTGTCATCTCTCTGCTTCTGTAGGTGTTCATGGGATGTCTGCAGCTGTTGTAATGGAGCATCTCCTGAGTATTTAAAATAGAAGCAACTATTTGATATTAAAGCAGCTCACACTTCAATCTGTTAATTCTTCTTAATTAGTCCTTTGCCAAGTAATAGCTAAGGAATAAAAGTTCCCTGGAGGGTCTGGGATCTAGGCTGATATTCCAACTTTACAGCTCTGTGCTAATGTTGTAAGACTTTGCTGTTTCTAATAATCAGCATTTCTTTTCCTGAGAGTTGTGAGGTTTTTATCTTTTTTAGGATTGGGGTTTTTTTGAGATTGAGAGGGATTATAAATTCAAGTCTGAATGTCTGCATATTTGAGGCCATTTATTATTGTGTATCAATACCAGTAACTTCCTTGACTTAAATGACTTAGCTTGTACTGGAGGTGAAGGCTGAATGCAATCAGAAACGTTTTCTTTTTTTAAAAATTGTCCTCGGGGTCTGAGGTATGGACAGTAAATACATGGGAAATGCCCCACATCTTTGGCCGGCGACAGTAACTTGACAGGAGCATAGCTGACACTGTGTTTATGGATCTTACTGGTTCAAGGGGCACATAGTAGGTGGGGGATATGTTGAGTGTTGAAAGACAATGCTTTATTTTTTTTAACTATTCTTTCTGATTCTGGGATGTGGGCTGGAGAAATTCTACCATTTCTTGAGCTTTTCAAGAAGAAACCAAACTGCAGTATTTGCATTTTGGTCTAGTGTTACCTGAGTTTTAAAAGAGTTTGGGCACGAATCTAAGTTTTAATGGAAAATGTGAAATTTCAGTGGAATTCAGTTTGTTGCTGCTGGTATTCCTGCAGTCACTTCAACTTCTTAGTCCCCTGACCTTAGAATCAGCTGTCTTCAAGGAGGAGAAAATAGGGAATGTTGTTATTTTCCTTGGAAAATATCCTGTGTAAAATACACTCTTGTAAGGAAGGTACGGAGATACAGTGCTGAGCATGAGCAGTGTTATCTTCAACTAAAACAGGGAGGCTGACTTAGTGAAGGGCCTCAAGTCTTTCCTCAGTTGCAAACTTACCCTGCCATACAACAAACCTGTACGTTGGAACAGTTCAACAAGAGAACCAGTCTGCTGAATTCTTTCCCTCAGTTTGCAAAATCAAAACTGTGTCTATAATATATTTTAACACTGAGGGGCTGAGATCTTTCTGTGTATCATACTTCACTGACTTGAAGGTTGTCATGCTTACTTTGTAACACTACAAATGTTGAAAATCATACTTCACTGTGTTGTCAAGGTCGTGGGTTTATCTGAGATAAACCAGCTATAAGGTGGGGCAAGGTTATGCCTTTACACATGCAGTCTGTTTTGGGCAGGGTTATCACACAGTTTGTTTAACTTGACAGGGTAGGTCATACCAAACCTGTCTTGGTTGTCTTGTTCTGTGCGTGGCGTAAAGAGATTATCTAAGGTTGTGCTGTCCTTTCTGCAGGTGCTTGCAGCAGTCAGGGATTTGAAGAACCTACATTTGATGGGAACGAGAAACCATTGGTTGTGGCTAGAACTTTCATTTAAGTGCCCACATTGCACTTGTTTGCATTTAAAAGCACATACAGTGTTTCCTGTCATTTCAGTCTGGTTTTGGGAACTATATAGCAGACTTTTCTCTCCTGTCTGATTTCTGTGCAGAACGGTGGACACCTATCTACTTTAATATCCATTGCCTCATGTATTTGTCATTTCACCTATTTCAAAAGCTGTGCATTTGACCAAGAACAAATGGGTAAAAGAATAAACTCCGTATAATTAATTCTAAAACTACAGACCATTAAAATAGTATTTGTATATGTGTTTTATTAAGGCTAACACCAAAAACATTAGATGATGCTTTTCTGTGTGTTGTAGTTTTGGGATAAGATGCTCAAAACAGAGCGATGGCATGTTTACCAAAAAGTTCAAGTCACTTAAATCTCCATGCTGAAAGCATATGTTATGTTGAGGATACATATAGTGTGCTGGTCATTGGTTTGTATTTTATCCCTTATTTTATAGAGTTTTACTGGCTCATTTGTTTAAGCTCTGCGTATGGGACTTCTTTTGAACTGAATGTTTCTGCAGTTAGCATAAGCAGGTTAAGCCTGAAGGACGGAGCTTTTGAAGAGCAAATTTCAAACTTCAAACCACTCTTTGCACTGGCTCCGTATCCTCCTTCGTTCCCCTTCACAAACGTCTGGGCTGTGGTGTTCAGAACAGGCTGTACTGAAGGACGTGTCTTTGGGGCCTGTCCTGTGCTTGTACTTGAAGTTGGCTGGAGGCAAGCCAGCTCTTCATTTTGAAGTTGCAAAATTGTGCTAGCATGGTAGAGGACTGGCTTTGTTTCTCCGTGGGACTTACTAGCCTCCCGAGCCCCGTGCCACACCAGTGAGGCCAGGCAGCATCCCTGTCAGAGCCAGGTTACGTCTGCTCTGGCTGTGCAGAGGGAGGCAGATCGTGCATGTTGCTGCCTGTATGTGACCACAGACCTGTTAATCTGTTAATGCATGCGAGCATAGCATTTGAATGACTGTTTGTGGAGAGAGAGCACTGATGATGGGAAGTCTCCTGCAGCGTGATGAGCTATTAGGACAGTCCCCTCTAAACTGCTCGGCTCCCTTCTGCTCCTTGCTAGCTGTGTGCCAGCTTACACTGCTGTGTTTGTCACACCTTGTTTCCTGCACCGAGACAGGCAGAAGAGTGCTTTCCACCTCGCGTGTTACGTGCAGCACATCCTGGGTTGTAAGCTATGGTGCGAGCTGTTAGCCGAAGGTGGAAGCCTGAATGTTCGAATGCTTGCAGTAGTGCCCTGCGACCAGCCTCGGCGTGGAGTGCTGCCTACTGGGCCACTGCTGAATGCTGAATTACAGCCTCAGACTGGATGTAATGTCCTGAAGGAAAATGTGGCAGAACTAATGCTGCCAGCACTAAATTTTCAGGTGTTTCACCAGATTTTGAAAGGTGATATTTTTTCTTTTTTTTTTTTTTTCCACAGAAAGTGTAGTTAGGACAGGAAATGTGCAAGCGTTGAAACGGAAATGAGGTGATCTAGTTGAGGGGAAATAATCATTAAAAGGTACTACTAAGTATCAAATGAGCTTCACAGTTAGTTGAAACTGTTTAAAATAACTTTATTATTTTCACAAAGGTATTTTGGCAGTTGTGGGTTATGATGGAGGTCATGGTGAGGGGAAGTTCTGTGGCTTGGGCTGTAGGACAAGTCTGATGACCCGTAGTGGTCCTTCTTGTATCTGAAATCTGAGGGTAAGTTGCTAAATAATGAGCCTGCTTTTCAAAGGTGCTGAGGAGCTGCTATTAAGGTTCATGGAAAATGCCAGATGCTCTAGCTGTTTCCTCTGGGTGTAAATATGAATACAGCAGCCCACTCTGCACAAACTTGTGTGTGTGTGTGTGAGTCCCGTTCCCTCTGTCCCATGTCCCGTCCCGTGTCCGTCCGTCCGTTCCGTGTCCGTCCGTGTCCCCCCCCCCCCCCCCAAAAAAAAAATCTTAGCTGAGAAATTTTTCTGAATTAATTCCATTATCGAAGCTCGCACGCTTTCTGACCATCTTGACTGTTGCACTGCTTGTATTTGGGTTGCTCGAAACCTCTTTTATATTTAATGATGTAAACATGCATGGGTGACTTCTAGTTTTGGGGCACAGGAAGGCAAAGCCTCTCGGGTCCTTGTGCTGAAACTAATCCATAGGTCTCTTTACCTCTATGAACATTTTGGCCACTTTTGAGGGACTTTTCCTTTTCTAACTTCAGAGCAAATTATATAAAATCCTATGTGCAACAGCCTGTGTCATCAGCAGAATTCCAGTCTCAATGAGATTATCAGAGTTATACTTTACAAAATAGCATGATTTTGGTATTTGTGTTTCTCATGGCTCTATTTAAAAAATACTACATTTGTAAATCTACTACTTACTGGCAATGCAGTAGAAGAAAGCTAAAATTACAGGCTTTTAACCTTTTGTTTCCTGGTAGCTTCACAGTCCGAGAAATTTCTGTTAATGTTTCAGTGATTACACTCTTTTTCCTTTGCAGTTAACAAGAAACCACTATGTGCAAAAGGAACATGCATACTCCATATGCATGCTAGTTACGTAGGGGGGAAAGGAGGCGAGTAATACAAATTTCAGGATGAAATTTTTATTTTTTTTTTTTTTAACTAAAAGGTTTTCCCCACAAGATGAGATACTTTCAGTATTCAGTGAGGGACTTTGGTTCTGTGGGAACTGGTCAAATTTAGCAGACGTAAATATAGAAGCCAAGTAGCATGGTAACTTGCAGAACGTCTGCCCCTATAAAGAAAAAAACCCCACACACTGGCAGCTTATTGCCGCACTTTTAATATGCTTTTTTGAAGGGATGAGGGGGTGAGAGATTGCGCTTTCCAATCATGTAGAGAGATTTCTTGCCTCAGCATCTCTTTGCAAGCAGGGTTTCAGCAGGATGTTTGGTAAGTCTACACCACGGTGTAAGAAAATTAATAGGAAGGATCTGAAGGCTGTTCTCGTTGCATAGTCGAGTTTAACATTTTAACTTATCCATGACTGACATGGGTTGTTGCTTAGTTTGGTTTTGCCAGAGGGGACTGGGCCAGTTGTGTAAACAAGACTAGCTTTACAGTGTCAAGATCCGTGCAGGTTAAAAATCTTTTCTGTAGTCTGGTACGTCCTGCGGTCGGAGGCGGTGGCTCTGGGCAGGAGCTGTGGGAGTGCTCCTGCGGTGTAGCCAGGAAAGTGGGGTTGCAGGATTAGCCATTACAGGTAGCAACAGTAGCATCTCTTCCACGTGGACCAGTCAGTCTGATGAAGAGCATGAAATACGTAGTTATGTTGCTAATCTGGACCAAAGTTGATGCCACTGTGTTCTCGTTTGCTTATCTTCGTAGGAACATTCAGGCTAACACAAGTGTGTGACTGTGCCACAACCACGTCTCCCATTGCATTTTGAAATAGCATATATTGTAGACAGAGCGGTCCCAGACATGTTTTTGAGGATACCACCCATTTTCTCCAAAACTCTGGACAACTTAAAATTCTGAAATAGCAGACTCATGTCATGAGCTTGGTATGTCTAACATAAAGAAAGACTGGGAAAGAAAAGTTTTATTACCAAGAAAACAAAGGTTGCCCCTCCTGCAGGCACAGGATGAAGACGAGAAACTTTATATTCCCTGGTAAAAATAATTCCCTCGCTGTTGGTTCCTAAAGTAAATCCAACCAAATCAAAGAGCCCAGAATAAGTCCAATAAATTGTTACTCTGCTGCTGTCACTTTTGTGTAGTAGGTTGTTAGTTTATGTCTGTCTGTCTTGTGCCAATTTGAGATATAAATAAAAATTATAAAATGCAATTTATTGGATGAGCTGGAAATTAGTTGCTGTTAGGTCTTAGTTATTTCTCATCATGCTTGCTGGGAACTTTTCCCTAGAAGGAGACGGCTTGAAAGGCACCCGTTTTTCATAAACTATTTTTAATACTTAAAAGTTACTTGAAGCACTTACTTGAGATGTTTATTTTTGGCAGAGAAGAAAACAGCTGAATTCTCCTGTATATATTCTTAGTCTCTACTGCAGGGTGAATCTCCTTTTTTTTTTTTTTCCTCCTTGACAGGCTCCGTCTGTATTTCTGTCTCTTGCTCCCACTTGTCTCATGGAGAGTAAGAATTTGGAAGCTTTACCAGGAGGAGGAGGCAAAACATGCTGTAACCTTCTTTTCTACACTTGCCTATTGATCCCAAACATATTGTCATAATCGTGGTTCAGATTAACTAGGAGGACGTTAGGTCAAGCATTTGGCAAGTTGCCTTTTATGAGCTTTAGTTTCTCAGCCTGTAAGCACAGGGTTTGGAGTGGAGGTGCCCCTTTCAATGACTTGCATCCTGCTGGAGCAGAAGGGAAAAGCTGATGGGGGAAACGCATGGCTGGGAAGGCTGGTCCCTCTGCACGGTGGGGTGATGCAGGAGGTTTCTGGAGGGGTCAGGCTGGCTGGCTCGTCTGTGGATTTCATTGTTCCTTGGGGAAACGGCTGGTTAAAGGAAGCAAAACAAAAACCTAGCCACACGCATTTTAAGCCAGTTTGTGGTGGGTGTTCCAAGCAGTTAAAATACCTGTTTTCATTCCCACGTTGGAGACTTTGGATAATTCTTCTGGGCCTTAATTTGGCCCATTAGCAGTATTGGTCTGAACCTCATCAGGGAATTAGGAGCCTTTAACTGATCGAAGAGGTTTTAAGATCCTCTGAGAGGTAGTGAAACACTTTTCCCAATGGAATTACTGCATAGTTTGAATTTTATATTTACCCTCTATTGCTTGGCGCACACCTTTGCACAACGAGAGCATGTTTTCCCTAGTTAATTCACCATATCACCACTTGTCACCCAGTTGCTTTGATAAAGACAGAGATGTCCTGCATCACGGGCACTGGTCTGTTAGTCACCATGGGACAAAGAGGTGACTAGAAGGGGCTACAAAAAGAGGAGGAGAGGAAAGTGAGCTACTGGGGAGGAAAGCTACAATGATGTGTAGTGGTGTGATGTGATGTGGTTAATGGTCATTTGGGGTTTTTTGACTTAAAAATCCTTGTTGGAGAACTGTTCTCCTTCATTCTGAAGGTGCAGCCTGTACCATCGGTGCTCTGTGCCCTGCCAAGTGCCGGGCAGCAGAGAGAGAAGCCACTTCCCTTCTCTTCTCCTTGCCCCTGCCTTCAAGCACCCCTCCTTACACTTAGGTGGCTGTTCAAAGCCCGCTAAGCCCGCTGTGGTGGAAATAAAACTAGGTTGCTCCACTGGCGCCAGCATATGCTGCCCTTTCTGCAGGAGAGCACCTGGTTTTCCATTATACCAGCCTTGATGGTTCCAGCTGCTGCTTTCTGCCATTCTTTTCTCGAGATTTGTTGGTTTTGCAATGCCAGCTCTGTGAGATTTCATGCAAAATCAGTATGTTTTAAGAACGTGCTCTTGCAATTGTAGCTGCTCGGGGAGTTTTCTCACATGCTGCGCCCTGTTCCGGGTGCTACAGGCGGTGGTTAATTTTTGCTCTGGGGTGATTCTGCTCCACTAAATGTGGCAAGCGTGAATAAAGTGAATCCAAAATAAGCATAAGGAACTTTCTGAAATTTTCTGGATAATCCTGTTCTCCTATTTTCTTGTATATTATAGGATCAGCTACATAAAAGATTGAGGTATCTTATACGTGTACCTATGTCTTGTTGGTTTTAATCGTAGAAACAATTCCTGATGCATATTATCTTGATAAATTTAATGTACTTAGCATGTTTCAGATACTCTTCCACTTTGCTTATGTCTACAGGCAATAAAATATTTAAAATTGAAATTGCCACTGTTAGCAGGAAAGCCAAAGGTGAGCCTGCCCACAGCGTGGTACTCTTTGCCAGTGCTGTCTGGAGATGAACTGTCTAGTGCTTGTGCTTTCTGGGGTCATCCTGGGTTGTAGGGTGCGTAGGGCGAGGAAGGGGAAGAAAGATGGAAGATTTTAGTGAGAAAAGATGATGAGCCTTGAAGTCTTATTGTCAGTTAGTCATTGCAGTAATAAATATGACAGGGCATCCTTTTCATGACCTACCTTCATCTCTTACAGCGTCTGTATCAGATGTAGATGCCCGCAGTGTTGAAACACCTGACTCAGGATGTGCTGTCGAAGTGCGTGTTCTGTAATCTTTGCTGCCTAGCTACTGGTGAGCCAAGGGTGCCTCTGAAAGCTCTTATCAGACAGTAAATAAAATCAGTCATGTTTGCATAGGGCGTTTCCTAACTGCACTGGTAGCCTGTTTGGTGTCAAAGTGCACATGCTGTAGAGACTATGGACTTCCCAAATATTAAAAACAGTCACTTCTTTAAGTTTCTGTGTGAAGGGAGAGGCTCTTGTCCTTTTGTAAAATGAACCAGACTTCTAAAAATCCTGGTTGTTGGTAGCTGATACAAGGAAGGGCCTGGAACCCCAGCATACATTATGGCATGTAGCACTTACCAAAATACATTTACATTGGTATGTCCTTTTGTAAATAGCTATAGGTCACAGCTAATAAACCAGCTGTTACTCAGCCCTGTATTGCTACAGGATAGTTAATGGGCTGAACTCTTAACTACAATAGGTCTTTTTGTATTATTAGTGTGTTCAGATGTACTGCTGTCTACTGTATTGTGAATGCCACAGAGCTGAGCTGTGTAAGGGCTTGTTAAACTTCAGAGCAGATTTGTTTGGAAAGCTCTTGTTAAAGCTTGAGTGACACATGTCTGTAGTAAGCAATATATTAATATCCCAGAACACTAACCCTGCAAGCCTGCTTTGGTTAAGGACGTGGCAAATGTCTGCAATCTCCACAGAGTGGATTGTCAGTCATTTTCAAATGCAGGAGGTAATTTTTCTTGGTCTTAACTTCACATCTTGCAGACTGGCACGGTCCAGAGCTGACAGCAGGCAGTGCAGAGGTGGGAGCTGGGCAGCCTGCAGTCGCAGAACTGGTGCTGCCTTACAGAAAGAGACAGGCCTGATGCCCCTGCACGGTGGCTGGTGTCAAGTGGGAGCAAAGCTGCTGCGGCAAAGAAAGGACCCAGTTATAGAAAGACTTGCGTAAAGCTTTTCTGGTTGGTTGAGTCAGGGAGGGGGGCTCTGTAGATGCCAAAATACCTACGCTCCGTTTCCCTGAAGCGATGCAGGATTCTTTCCTATGTTTTGCTATTGTTTGGTGTAAATTTTTTCAAAAAGCTCCAACTGATCGGGCTTTCACCAGTTCCTGTGGGAGATTGCTCCATCGTCTAACACATTTGTCTGCCAGGAAGTCTTCCTGCTAATCAGCCCATACGTTTCCTTTCTCCTTTTCATCCCATCAGCCCTAGTTAACCCGTTTTGTATGCTGCTCATCTTAAACGTTATCTCTTTTCTAGGGCAAAGCACCTAGATACTCTACAGATACTCTATACAGCACCCAGATGCTGATACTCTTTTACCATACCCCCAGTTCACCTTGGGTGAAAGTAGGGTTGCTACAGCTACCCCACAGCTACCTGCCTTCAGCATTGTGGATGAGCTGTAAATCCACAGACTTTATCTTACGGTAACTTGTTTGCTTGGTTGTAACCTAAGAGTTTCAAACTAACCGCTTAGGAGATTTAGGTACCTGAATAAATTTAGCGGTGACCTCGGAACCTGAATCTGTATGTTGCCTTGGATCTCTTGGCTGTGTTTAGCTTTCTTGGTAGAAATCAAGCCCTTTTGCCTGTTGTTTGTTGCTGGTCACCATGTTCCTTCCAGCATTGTAGTGCTGTTTTTCCTGGCAGCCTTGAAATGTGCAGAAAATAAATTGTTTCCATTCCGTGTCATTAGCAGGGTTATCGTATATTGACTTAATGGTGTTTTAGAAAGGGCTATAATTTACTCTATGTAAAGCTTGATGTCATACCGAAGAAGTTTGTTCTCCTTTTTCTTCCTTCCCTCGCATTTGCACTTGGGAAGTTTCTCCCAGTTTAGCTCCCACACCCTGCAGTAGAAAAGCTTCCTGTATTGCTGGTCTGGTCCTTTTTGTATGTTTGATTATATTACCACAAGGGTGTATTTTTGAGGCACCTACACTTCTGCTTTCACTTAGTATATTCTTATTGAAGCAGCCGTGTGGTGAGTGAACTTGGGTAGGAAACGCAACGATGTTTGTTATGTTACAGAGTATGTAGCGTTGTGAAGGATTTTATGTTTTGATTCTAGTCTTATACCTTTCCCCAAAAGGGTTGATTTTGCTGTGGAGCAGGTTTACAGGTAGTATTACAACATTAATTTTAAAGCAGGTATTATTAATAAATAAATAAATACCAACCAACCACTTGCTGGCTTTCTGCTTCTTTCCCCTGCTATGTTATGAAATGCTTGAGATGTTTTCTGCCACTCAGAAGTTCCCATTGCGGTGTGTATAATCATCCTGCAAAGTCTGTGGAGTGTTTCAACGGGTTCCCATTCACTCTTAGGAAAATACTCTATTTTCACAAAATATCATTTGGGCATCTCCCTTGTTTTAGGGATCTGCTCTCCAGGGTTTCCTTGCAGGATTTCAGGCTGATTCGGATGAAGCCTTTTGCATGTCGGTTCATTTTCACTCTCAAGTGAATTTGGCAAAACTATGTTGGCAGTTTTTTGCATCCTTAATTTTCCTGCTTCTCCTAAAGAACACTTAGTCCTTTCTGAAAAGGTTCTCAAAGGGCATTCATCTAACTTGTCATCTTTTATTCTTATGTATTGCATTGCTCCTGGGAGTAATCCTCCAGCTGTAGCGTGGTGCTATTTTATCCCCCCGAGTGGCATCCCCAGCTGCTGCTTGCCTCTGGCAAAGAAGACAAATGGTTATTGTGTTCTGGAGCCACGCCAGGTCCTCTGTGTCTCCACTTGGTCAGTATTGTTGTGTTTTATTTAGGATCTAGCAGTGTTTGAATAACACTGGTTTATTTTGAGCCTTTCCTTCTCCATCTCCCCCCTCCCCTCTGTTGATTTTTTTTTTTTTTTTTTTTGTTGAGAGACCTGAACTTACTAAAGAGAGACACCCCTGCCCGATGGGCTCTTTAGTAACCTGAGAATAATACGCTTTGGGCTATTTTTCCTTCCTTATGTTTGAGGCATTATAATAATTGTAAGCAGAATGTCTGAGCTTTCATGCAAATTTCTGAGATGACTTTAGTTAAACTATCTGATTCAGAAGAGAAATTTTACCAATTTTGAGCAAATTGTTGCATTCAGATTTCACTTAGGAGAATGTGAATAAGCAGCTCAGCCAGGCTATTATATACACCTTTCAACATTTGTTTCAGAGCAAGCACACCCTCATCAAAATCAAATGACTTCTCTCTTTTTTCTGTTCACCCTTAACCGGTGTCTGCAACGCTCACTTCATTTGACAATGCAAACAAGGCTTCAGCTGTGGTCCCTCTGTTGCTGCTCTGAATAGCAGCTGACTTCACAGGGCTGTTCCCCTTGCTGCTGAAGGTTGGTTATCCCCCGCACACGCTTGTGTAATCCCCTTCCTTGAAGAGCCTGTGCTACCAGAGCAGTGACACGAGCCATGTGGGCAAAGGGTTTGCACCAGTGGCTCTCACTCAATGCAAGCGCACTCCTATCTTCTCTAGCCAAGCCTCGTTTAGCAGTCATAGCCATAAGTAATGATGTGGCCTAGCTAAGGGTGTCATTAGCAGATAGTCCACTCATTTGCTTAGGAAATTGGGAATGTCTCTTGGCCATCGTCTTAGCCATGAATTAGGGAAATTGTTTCTGTGCCAGTGATGGAAAGGGCATATTCGATCAGTGTATTTTAAATATTTCTTGAAGGATGTGAAAAGCTTTGAACAGCTGAATAACTGGAGGAAAAAAATGGAATGGGGAAAAAATGGAATGTCAGAACTCAAGATCCATCGATATTGAAATGAGTTTCCTTCTTTTAAATTGCACAACTGAAAATGTCACATTGCCATAAATATTCTAAATGTAGTTATAAGTTTGCTGTCTCCATGTCTTTCCATGGTAGAAAAATGTCTGCTTACGGTTGTGTAAGAGATGGGAAGGGGACTTCCAAAAAGAGCTTTGACATTTACCCGAACAACAGAAATACCTGGCATATACCAGCCAGATGTTTCAAAACATTTTTCACTTCTAATTTTAACCCTATAACATGATTTTAAATCTGTGTTTAGCAGCAACTGGAGCTCAAATTTGGAAGATACTCTGTAGACCATTGTGGCGGGTTGACGCCAGGCAGCAGCCAAGCTCGCTCGCTCAGATGGGCTCAGCTGTCCCAGCCGTGCCCCCTCCCAGCCTCTTGCCCACCCCGGCCGCTGACTGCACGGGCAGCCTCAGAGGCAGAGAAGACCTGGGCACTGTGCAAGTGCTGTTCAGCAGTAACTATAACATGGGTGTGTCATCAACACTGGTTTTGTCACCAGTTTAAAACACAGTGCCATCCAGGCTGCTGTGAAGAAAATTAACTCTATCCCCACCAAACCCAGTACAACCAGTCACTGTCCTAAACAGTCTGCTTTTTCAGAGATTGGTTCCCAGTGTCTTGCTGAAGAAGGCATATTTGGTAGCTGCACTTAACAGTGTGGAGCTTTGTCACGGGGAAGCAGCTCCAAAACCTTCAGCATCCTTGGAGAGCTGGTCAGAGTGTGGGGACTGCAGGATGGGGTTCTCTCCCTCTCTTTGAGAACTTCCACTACAAAAAGTTGCACTTTCTAGTCCCATGGCTTGTTTCTCATAGGAGAAGACAATAAAGTTGTCCATAAGCAAAACAGGATATTGTGTAGACCACTTGGATATTACAGTTAGCAAATAACTGGTGTTAAGAGATGTTTTTGCACTTCTAATCAACCACAGGAGGGTGAGGTAGCTTACAGTATTGCCGTGCAGTTGGGAAGTAGTAACAGACTCTGCTCCTGGCTAGCTGCAAAAGTGGAGTAAACAAGTTGTGCTAAACACACCACTGTAACAACCTATGGGATTCTTGAGTTTAGCTGATGGTCCAGAGGCTTCAAAATCTCAAAGAGCTGAGACATAGTCAAAGAGCCTGGGTGTCACCTCTGTTCTTGTAAGGCTCACAGCTGCTGTAGCTTCATAAGCATCTCTCTGATGTCCTGATCCAGTATTCAAACACCAAGTAAAATAGGCTAATGACAAAAATGCGTGGTGGAGGAAATAACTTGGAAGGGGCTTAAATGACCTCCCAGATGGTGAACTTCCAGATGTGAGAGCACAGACCTATGAATGCAGGCACTGCAGCTCAAAGGAGGCCAGTCTGCTAAAACTAATAAAGGTAATGCTGATAGTAATGGGACAGAAGACAAGCCTTCTCAAGGTGAGTATGATGCCTTAGAGCATAGCTTATTGTGTTTTAGTTAAAACATTGCAACTCAATCAGTTATAATCCTAGTATTTTTCCTCTGAAATGCCGCCGTGTAGAATAAAAAAACCCTTGAAGGTCAGCGCTGAAGGGCGCTCCCAGTGCCTGCAACCAGTGCCTAACTGGCCCAGCAGCGAGTCCTACTGTAGGTCAGTAGGAAGCTGGTGTGGAGGATGCCTCCATTGTTTTTCAGTCTGTGTGTTTTTCTGAGGACTTGGCTTAGAGTTCAGCACTTCAGGACGTGCATGTAGATCCTGCAGCACTTCCTGTTTGCTAGCAGTTATATTTTCACTGCAGCGTACATCTTATACGCGTTAGACACTGCGTATGGCTGCAGTTGCGTACAAGGCACCGGGAAGGTTTATCTCTGGTTTTGCATGTAGGTCTCTGCCTTTCCCCACACTGCCTCCCCCACACCCTGCCTCTTGCTTCCATGTGAATGGGGAGAAATAATGGTAGGTTGCCATTTATTAGCACAGCTATGGAAAAAAAATCTTTTATTAGTGCAACATAAGGCTGAAGTTTCCTGACACAAGCAGCTTTCTGATTCATGGTTCTCCAACATCCCCTGTTCCAGCTCAGACAAGTTGATTATTTGTCACCAGCAGATGTAGACAGGAACAATTGAAGCTGTCATAACATTATCTTTAATAGGGGCCAGCTGGGTCACACACCTCGGTCTTTCCTGTCTGTAAACAGCAGCGAGGGATGGCCCCGCGGGCTGCCGGCGGGGAGTCGTGGCCACGCGAATTGACTGAAGAGGAGGGAGATGCCAGTTCGGCAGTAATCCTCAGCTGCCAAGGAGGGATGGAGGGAAATAAAGGGGGCTCGTAGACAGGTGCAAAGCAGTGGAGAGGGAAGGCACGGTCAGAAAACTTGAAACACTCTTTTTCATCTCTCCAGTAAGGTGAGAATCAGGAATTGGACAGCTCTGGATCGACTGCTTTCTGGTGGGAGTCCCTGGCCGAACACGGCCATGCTCATGTTGCAACACAGCTTAGAGGAAACAGCCTTTGGAAATTGCCTTACCAGCTCCTGCTGGGAAGCAGCTAGCTTTTTTATACTGCTGCGATGCACAGGGTAAACTTCATCTGCAGGAACTCTTTTTGCCAGTCGTCTGAGGTTTTTAAGGCAGCTTTTCTGTGCTAGTGCATTAAGCAGGTGCAGTAAGTCAGGAGATGCAAAGGGGGCAAATTCTGCTCTTTTTTTTCTGTGTGGTTCATTAAAATCCTCACTCAATAGAAGTTTTCCCTGAAGTTTTATGAAGCCGATTTTTATGTGACTGTTGCCATAAATTAAAATGGGAAGTTTGTTCACATCTTTTGCTTTCATTAAGGAAAAGATTTTTCATTTGGAAATTTTGATATTTGACCTGAAAGTTTCAAGTGTGCTTGCACCCAAAAGGTTTCAAGATATTTTGCTTAGACTAACAGTGAAGACTAAACACTCAGCCGGAAAGCATGCGGAAGGGGTTTTGTTATCAAACAAGCTCTTTTTTTTTCAATTGTATGTGAAAACTTCTGGGTGTAAAAGCTGTGCCAGCAATGAGATGTGGTTTCAGTTTTTCCTGCACAGATAACTTGGAGGTGACTGCTTATGGTGAGGTGCTTGGCTCCTGAGTGTGGGACAGGCAAGGGAAAGAGTGTTCACATCATAGCTCAAAGGGCTGCTGTCGGAGAGTACTTCTGATTGTGAAGTGATGTCAGTTAACCACATTGTAATGATTTCAAGCCCCCTTTCCTCCCCAGAATGTAGGCATTTAAATACTACAGTGGCGAGAATTGACTATGGGGAAAATGCATAGAAGCTCAACATAAGTTCTCTGTTTCAGAAGATGGCTTAGAGTGGCAATATGTGGAGGTTTCTTCTGTGACATATCCTAAGTGAAAGTTATCTAGTTCACAAGGGTAGGAGAGGAAGAAAACACATATGTATATCCTCTCCAACAAGGGCTGTTGGAGAGGTAGGAATATCTATGTGTAAAAAAAAAAATATATATATATATATAAAATGTGTTTGTGTATTTCTTTTTTTCTTTTCTTTTTTTTTATGAACAACTTTTTTTAAAAAAACTTTTCTTTTTTTATGAACAACTTTCTTACTGGCTGAGACTCTGATTTCAGCTGAGATGCCTCTCTGCTCAGCTGGTCTGTGTGAATGCTGTTTTGCCCTTAGTAGTTTAGTGTGTCTTTGCTGACGATCTGGAAGCTGTGTAGGCACATTAATTTAGGTGCAGTGTTGCACCAATACTCTTGTTTATCTTGTGTGGTCAAGCTGGTAGATGGAGTCAAGAAGCCCTTTGGAGAAAAGGCAGGAGAATACTGGGGGTTTGGTTGTTTTAGAAGTGACTTTATGTTCCTCCAGCAAAGCAGGAAGTGGAAAAAGGCATGTGAAGTCTAGCAGTGACAAAGCTTCGTAAATGTTTATGGCCAGCTACTCTGAAGTGGAAGCAGCAGGATGGAAGAAAATGCAAAGGCACCGGTTGGATTTTTGAAGTGGGCAGTGGAAGTTGGCTTTGTGGGTGGATGAGAGGTAGGAGAGAATAAGCTCGAGAATTTTGAAGGTGAACAGGGGAGGGCTTCCCTCTGATCCAAAAGGAGGGAGACATGGTGAGGGATACAAGGAATCTGGAAGGTCTGGATTGCAAGAGGGGGAGAGCTTGAGAGAATTGACGATGTCTTTTAAACAGTGGGCCTGGTGGCTCGATGATGATACTGTTCACAGAGAGTGACGGAAGGGGGGAGCTCAGAGAGCTAACTGGGACAGGAGGAAGAGCAGAGGTTCAGGGAAGAGCCAGAGGTAGAAAAGCAGAAACTAGGATGAGCTGGAGGTTCAATTACAGTGAAAAGCAGAACTGAGGGAAGAAAGAGCAAAGTGTTGAAAGAGAGGCTGCTGGGGATGTCTGGTAGAGCCGGGACCTGGGGGGAGACGGGAGCTGGGCTCAGCCCTCTCTGTCAGTAGGCAGGATGGGTCTTGCCCGGGTGAAAGCAGTGCAGAAGAGATGCCAAGGTGAAATGGGGAAGGAGTTTGGAGCTACCCCAGTGCAAATGAGTGGAGAAGGAAAGAAAGTGAGAGTAAATGAAGCATCATCTGTGCTGATAGACGAGAAGCAGCAGAGGTAGTTAGGAAGTTGTTAGGGTGTCTTAACAGACAGCTGAGGTCAAGACAAGTGCCCTGATATCAGAGCTCAGTGCATACAAACATGCTTTGAAAACTAGGTTATCCCATGAGACCTTCTAGGAGTTTATCTGGTTTTCTCAGTCATGAGGTTATAAGCTACACAGACAGGCTTTTCACACTCCAGCTGTACGCTTATATTTTAACTGTTTTCTCCTCTTCCCATCTTTGCCTGTTAAAATTAGTATGAATACTAAGGATGGGATTTGGTGTCTGTGGAAGGCATACCAACAATTTATAGACTTCATTTTCTGAGGATGTTTTACCCGTTGCTGTGACAGGAATGCTTGAGATTCCTGTAAACAGAGTTGAGTGAGGACCAAGAACTACAATTTTAGCTGTTCTTTTTCTAGCTCATTTAATTACCGCTGCATTCACCGTCTTCCCTGAATAGGAAGTCATTTTCCTGTTCGCTTGAGCCTTTCAAACAGTGAAAGGGAAAAGAAAATGAATAGTGGAGGGTGGGTAATGTCATTTTAAAGCCCCAGTAGTCAGATGGTAGGCTTGGGAGATAGCACCTGAAACTATTATTAACCAATTAAGATGAAGTTCTGACCTAACTTCGTGTTGCTGATACTCCTTTAAGTCAGCGCAGCCATCTTGGCGAGACAAGGTATCTGCAGGATCCTTGCAGAAGTCCAGCGAGGCCTGGGTGCCTTGCCAAGGAAGGAGCTACAGCTTCCTTCTCCATCTGGTGAGGAAGGCTCGTCAGTCCAGGTGGGTGAGGAAGGAGACCGGAATTAGGGGGTGTGCCAGACTTGATTTACAGCTTGATGACAAAGTACTTCGTTGCCTGCATGTTCCTAAGTGATGTTTCTGATGGTCTTTTTTTAATCTTGCCTGTGCCGCTCACTTAGTGCTCTGTTTATGATGGAAGTGAAATGCGAGTTTGAATAATTTGAAACCTGAGATTTTTCTATTTGATCTCCATTGCTGCACCTCCTAGTTCTTTTGTTCCTAAAAGAATATTTAGGGAGCTCCTGGACCATATGTATTCCTGGGTAGCAGATTTCTCTTCGTACTGCACACCACGGAATGCACATTTATAGCATAAAGTAAAGCAGTATTCGAGTGCAACAGCAGTATTTATGATTATGGTAAGCTTTTTCTTGCCAGAAAGTGGTTAACACTCTAAGAATCTGCGCTAGCCCAAGTGCTCCTATTCATAGTTTCTGAGAACCCATGACCATGGGATGTAAACGTGGAAGGGATTTTCTAGGCTCTTGAGCCTAGAACTTGCAAAGTTTGATTGAATTCTTAAGCATTTATTTTCATTTTGAGTCTATATTTCTAGATACGGATGCCCTAAATTGGGTGCAGCTGTTCCATGGGGTGTCTCAGTACTGCTTTCTATACTAGCTTGACTCTTACAAACCTCACCAAAAATACCCTGATCCTGGTGAAGATCCTGAGTTTATCTTTGTCACAGTCATACTTCAGCTACCATACTAGCCTCCTTCTCTGAGCACAGAGCAGATCTTTTTGCATCGTGAGTCCAGCTATATGTAGCCTTTCATTTTGTATTTAGTCATGTTGTCCTATTTCTGATTCTCCTGCATGATACTTCTGTCTGGGTGGTGGTGTCAGTTACACTTCTGTGTAGTTATTAAGGTCTACCAGTAATCTACTTACTGTGCTAAGACCACTAAAAGATATTAAATAAAATGGTCACAAGACTAGTGACTGAGGAATGCCAGTAGCGCACCCTCTCTGGTTCGCCTCTGCTGCTTTCAGCATGCAAGCCATTGTCGTAATCTCTTTTATTTAGCTCTTCATTTACCTTTCTGTTCTTTTGCTGGTCCTTGTCTTTCTCCATTTTACCTGACTGCATGCTTTACTGAAGTCTGAGAAAATAGCTTTGCTGCATTTTCTTTGTCTAGAGAATCAGTGGTCTTACAGCCAGTTACATGGGTTTGATCCATCTTTTGTAGATTCATGTCATGTTTTACTACATTTTTTTTTTTATTTACCTCTGGAGAGCTGATTATATTTCAATATCTTCAAATGTACTGAAATGCTTGCATAATACTAGGTCAGATGAACAAACAGTAGCTGTCATTTTTCCCCCTCCTACTCTTTCCCTAATATAGTTGCTTTTTTTTGATCCTTGGGAAGCACTCCATAATGGATACAGTTATTCAGAACCCTTGTATCACTATCCTGTGATTTCCTATGCCATGTTTTGGTGAATTGGATTTTGTTTTCTAGAGGTGTTTGTTTTGTTTTGTTGGTTTTGTTGGGGTTTTTTTTGGTTTGGTTTATTTTAAGTATCCAATTATGGGAGAGAGGCAGCTCTTCAGAGTCATCTGACATCTGTGCCACTCTACTAGGCTCCCTCTGGTCAGGCATATTTCAGGTGCAATTCCTCATATCCTAGAATATGAATGCAAAGCAGGCTAGATGAATTTAAAACATCAAGGTATGTATTCATTTCTCTCTGACTGCAAGGAGAAGCCTGAAATTACAGTGTCGTTATCAACTCCTTAAAATGAGATGAGGTGAATCTCAGTCCATGAGTTCTGGCTTTGACTGCTGGTACCCATTGATATATCTGTACCTATCTTTGTTTACCAACTTGCTTTACCAACTTGTTTACCAGCCTTGCTCCCACAGTCAGCATCTTTATTCTTGCTGAAAACTGAGGCCAAATATCTGTGTAAAGTTTGGGGCCATTCCTATATTATCTTTAATATTAAACCTTCACTTGCTGCACAGAGATCCCAATTTTTCTTGGTTTTTATGTATTCCCAAAATACATTTCACTATTTGGCATGCCTTGTAAGAAATGCCAAGCGTCCTTTATGATCAAATCCTTGAGCTTTTCACAGCTCAGCAGTCTTTACTAATTACTTCCTTTAATTTATCAATTTTTCATCCTGAGATCATAAAAAAAAAGCTTGAGCTGTACACCATTTTATCCTGTAATTTAAACTAACCCAGCTTGTTATAGTGTTCTTTGTATTACTAAATTTTATGTTAGTTTTCCTGCTTCATAACAGCTGGGCCATAACCTCAGTCCTAGCGTTTGTTCTGCTGAGTTTAAGAAGCTAATCTCCCCTAATGATACAGTTCTCTTGTTTTCATTCTCATTAATATCTGGCCATGTCCAAATAACACTGTGGGATTGTCTGACCTCCTCCACACAGCAAAAGCAAGACTTCTTATCACTTTTGTTTAAAGGGAATTTTACCTAAAACATTCTGCCTGTGCCAGTGGTTCTCTGTATGTGTTGGGTAGGGGCTGTGTTGGAAGACAGTTCACCTGGGTGGGAAAAGGTGTCTGATGCATGGTTGGGCCATGGAGCACATGCGAGGACTTTGTCAGACATGGTAGAAAGGAAAAAGCAAAGATACCTTGAGTTGCTGAGAACAAACTGTTGTCCATTAACTATTGTGGTCACCTACTCTATGCCAGGGTGTTTGCTGAAGCAATGAGTCAGACGCGCTGCGCTCCTCGTGCTCATGTTAGAGCCTTGCCTGTGTCCCAGCCACCTTCTCCTGGCTTCACTTTCTGCTCCTTTCTCCAATACCTCCTAGCAGTGCAGCACCTGAGAGGGTCGTCCATGATGGCTGTGATCTCTACCCATGCCCTTCTTCCTCAGTTTGAGAAATCATGGGCTGTTTTATCTTTGCAGCCATGTTCATTTCAGACCATTTCAAATGCCTTTAAATTCATCCTTGGAAGGAACAGTTTCATCATTTTGTCTCACTGGGAGCAGTGGTTTCAAGCTGAAGTAATGCTTTGTAATTGAAAGGCAACTTCGTTCTCCCATAAATAATACTTGCTGGAACGGGATGGAAGGGAATGCCACAATCTCTTCTATCTCTTCATGGTCTCTCTTCTGGTTTCTGCTCATGCAGCATAGGGATATGATATAGATCAGCCTAAGCATGGCCTTCTCTCTGTTTGAAAGCAGCCTTACTCATTTTTATTTCCCCCGTAGGCTGAATAAGTCTTCTAAAGCTTTTGTGTTTCTTCCTTGTAGTATTCCAGCATACTTCTCCCTCCTCCTCCTCTACCCTTCGCAGTTGCACAAACATTACTAGCTACCCAGTGTCCGTGAGCAACACTATAAGAATATGCTGGGCTGAAGGAGGATCTTCTGTTAAGGGAAATACGTTTCAATTTGGTTTTGTTTTTCAGAAGGGATCCTAATTAGTTTAGGCAGGGGGCAAATAAAGAGCATAAAAACTTTCTACCCTGACAGGTATTGCTCTCTCCACGTGTATTTAAACTCCCTAGTACATAATAAGGACAACATAAATTCAGTGAAGTGATGAGCAGACTGGATTAGATGTACTTCGGGTGCTACCTGTATTTGCTTACAACTCAGCATCATCCAGAACCTCTTGAGAAAGGCAAACGCACCTAGAAATCCACCTCTCCTGGGGCTAGTAGCTAACAGAAGTGAAGAGAGTGCCTGCGGCCTGGCTGTGCCTCTCTGCTCACCAGCTGGAAGCTTTGTTGAAGGGAGAATTACAGCAGAGACGTTGGCGATCTCTTGGGAAGTGCAGCCGCACACACAGGAGCACCGACAGCTCTTGATGTTTGACAGGTGCTGCTGAAGAATTATCCTTAAGCTGGCCTGGGCTGTCAAGTCCAGAGCTGAGCTTCCTCAGCCCTTAGGATAAAGGGTGGTAGCCAGGCTTTCTGGGGGATGTTTCTTATGTGTCAACTTTTTTACCTAATCCCACAACCAAAAGGAGGGAGATTGTGCAATGCATGTTTATATGGCTCCAAGAGAAACTTTCAGAAGAACATGTTTCCTTCATCTTAACTTTCTCTGTAGTTATTAAAAAAAAGTGTATTTGCAGTACTGTCAGATCTTGATATTTTGAATGTTTATATGATGTTATAATTAAGCACTGAAAGCTTCTGAGAAGTGAAGTGCAACCCTCTCACCCCCCTCCCTTTGCTTACCCGGGCTGCGCTGGCTGTAGTGCTGCAGTATTTCTGTATTCTGGGTTAGTTGGCATGTTCTCCATGGATAGCTTCTCCATTCCACTCCTCCTCTCATGTTTGCTCTCCTGCAGGATTGACTGATCTATCAGTTCAATCTGGGCTAGAGCTGACCCAGTTCACTCAAAGAAACATTAAAAATCTTCCTTGTAAAGTCTTTCTAGTCTTTCTGGATCCAATCTGTCTATTCCAAAGCTTTAAGTTCAAGAAGTGAGCCAGAAATTTTGGGAACTACTTTGTAATTTTCCCATACCTTCCACTACTGGGATTACCTATATAGCCTTTTAATCTGGTGTACGTGAACACTATCTTTTTGACAGTTACAGAAAGTAAAGCAAGGCAGTCTCGGCAGCCGTTTACGCTGACTGTGAATTCTCCTTAGGATCTTGTTTTTCTGTAACTTGCTTTTCTTCTTTGGAGTGCTAATCCTCCCATGTCACACATTTTCTGTTAAACTTTTCTCCTCTGTTAATCTCTGGATTTGTTCTGCTGCCCTTCTTAATCCACGGGAGTGTTGGTGACCCCAGGAGACACCCTTGGCAAGAGGCTTTTTTGGATTTGAGTAGCATTGATTATTCCTCCTGCAGTGCTGAAAACCAGCAATTGCCTTTCAGACCATCCCTGAACAAGACTGAACTTCTTAACCACTTGTCTACCAAAACCTGCTCACTGCAGTCCAGCCCTAATGGGACATGAGCTCTCAGGTTAATACCATGCTCACAAACAGCCGTTCCCACATCTTTGCAAGTTCTGGAAGGAACTTTCTGCAACTGCCAAAGCATTGTACAGGAGAGAAGGAGATAAGCCAAGCAGAGTTATAGTTTAATTTCTTATTAGAAATTTTTTTTGTGCTGGGCTGTAAGTCAAAAACAATATAGTAACAAAGTTCCAGTCTTGGTTAAAAAAATCTCTACCAAAAAGAAAACCATTGCTGTGAAGAGCTTTAGCCATAGCCCAAGCATGGGATTTCTTGTTTTGCTTTTAAAGAAGTGGAGGGGCAAAACTTGGTGCTAACAGGAGAGTGACACTGGGGGGGGGGGGGGGTGTGTGTGCAGTGGGAGAGGTTCGAGTAACTGAGATGCAGTAACTTGTCCCAGCACTGTTCTGCACACTGGGCAGGAGTGGCGAGTCACTGTCTGTCACTGTTACTGCAGAGGCGACAGCGGTGCTGGCTTGCTGTTTGCTTCTGTGGGAGGGTGCAGAGGAGGCTGCGGGGAGGCGATGCTCGCCGAGGTCCTGGGGGATTGCATGACTGCAGGACAAGCCTTGAATGTGCAAAGGCTAGTCAGTTTATGTAGTAGTTGGGGAAGTGACCCATTAATGGTGTCCGTGTATGTTAGTACATATAGTGTAAAAAAAAAAAAAAAAAGCTAGGAGATCCCTTTTACCTCATGTTATCTAGAATACAGCTAGAAGTGAGAACTTCCCAGACATTTCGGAGATCGTACCTAGCTTCCAGGGGAGCGGCAGCGTGTGACTTCTGAAAATGTATAAAGTGCTCGCACACTCTCTTTGGCAACTTGTGCCACGCAGAATGCAAAGTAATCCGCTCTGGCGCCAGTGCAAGAAAACGCGAAGAGACCATCTGTTAAATCCAGAGTCTTCTCCTCTGGTGTTAAAGTTTCAGTATCTGAGAAAATGGGAATCCAGCAGGGCTTCATAGCTTATGCTGTGCTGCTCCTCACCTTTAGGCATATCTTGCTCCTTGGGATGTGGCTGGCACCTGAGATTCTGCGTGACATGTCCCACTGTGGGACACGCTTTCCTTCTCCTTTGGTGGTTCTCTTAAAGTAAGATGGGCAGGGTGACAAAAGGTGACGTAGAGTTAGTGTCCTGCAGCGGTAGAAAGGTAAGCCCTTTGATCGGTCTTTAATTTCCTCGATTCCGAGAAGACTAGCAAAAAGGTAGGGTATTTTCAAGCTACGTTTCCTTCCTGCTTGGGAAGGAGTTTCCCTCCAACGTGGCGGCTGTTACCAACGCTGCGATGCTCTCTCTGTGAGGGGAGAGCCGAGGGGGGAAGTCTCCTCACCGCAGCGGATTTCCTTTCTCAGATTGTCGCTGCTGCAACAGGACATGCAAGTTAATTCAGCACCAGGGAAGGATGGTTGGGGAAGGGGGGTGTGGAGAGAGAAGATAGGGCCTCTTGGTGAACTTTTTGCTCTTTCTTTACAGCCCTTCATGGTCGGGTCCATGTTTGCCATTTGCAGTGGGACAGAACTGGTGTTTCCATCACACAGAGTGGTTTATGTTCTCCCTCAGTATCCTTTGGCCCTGTTAAGCAGCAGCAGCAAGTGCTGAATACTTGTGTTAGCTGTGCATGACGGCAGCTCAGATCACTTGCTTGCTTGGCCAGAGAGACGTGGAGGAGCTCTCTTAAATATGTAAATGTTTGTTTAGTTTGAATATATGAATATTTTAGGAGCTACAAAGAGCCTGTATATCAGTGAAAGCACCTGGTTTTCATCTACCAGGTAGCATAATGTCTTTCCTTATGAGGAAATGTATACCAATATATACGTTGTCACCTTCTGCGGGCTTTGGCAGGGCGTCACTTGTGTCAGTTTTGTACTTGCATAGACCTGACAGCAGGGTTTGTGGGAGTGTCGTCCTGGTGGAGGGACAGGACTGGAGGACATTCTGGTCCTATTTGGTCTTGCTGCTGCAGGATTTAATTTGGGAAAGGAGGATTTGCTGGTCTTATTTGGTCTGTGGATTTCCTTTGGTTTGTCAGAAGAGCAGGCAAGCTTCTGCGCCATTCTGTTCTGTTGCTCCGCACGAGTAGGTCTCGCGTGTATGGATGGACATGCACAACAGTTTTCCTGATTTCTTTTCAGGGAATTTCCCCACTTCCTTTCGAATACATGCACCTTCTCTCCTGTAATTAGCCTACCCTGTGTATTTTTGTTTCCTTTTTACAATAAGGCAAAACAGTGAACTTGACAGTATTGATTTTTGCTGCTTCCCTTCCCTCTCCATGGATATCCCTTAATATCCCTTAAGATGTTTTTAGAGGCTTTAATCTCTGAGCTTTTTGGGGGGAGAACAGCATCCACCCATACATCAGCTGTCAGGGTTCAGCTTCTTGAAGTCTTGGCTTTCCAACTCAGACCTCATGACTTTTTTTCATTATGACTTGCTCAGCATTGCTATACAGCAAAGGTAAATGCTGGGGTTAGGGGAAGAAGGGGAGAATTTAAAAAGCTTTGTTTTACAAGCCTTTTGATATAAATGCATGTGATGAAGATACAGGGTAGAAAATAGCCCCAGGAGAGGAAGGCGATGACTAAAAACCTGAAGGTCTACATGCAGTGGAGTTTAAGAAGCTGAATTAAGACTGAAATAAACCCCACAGGTTTTGGGGTCAGTGCAGCTGTAACTAAGTATCTGAATAACAGGATACAATAGATTTGTGTAGAAAATTCCACTTACAGCCTCAGGAGTCAGGGAGCAGAGAGGTCGGGTGCTGTATGTCCGGTTCACAGGGAGGAAAATGGTTAAATTACCACAAAGGGACTTTTGAACTGTGACTTGTGAAAATGTGTAGCAGAGCATTGACAGGTCTCTACCAGAAAATTGGACAGATTCTTTCCTTTTCGTGGCATTTTATTAAGCTTTCTAGCACTCGAGATAATGTCTGATGATGTGGTGGTATCTGCCTAGTGAGAAGGCTCAGAACAAACCTGTCATCGCTGATGATTTTCTCCTTATCTTCATTCACCTCCTTTTGGGTGAAAGTTTCATGAGCTTTTTCCACCTGCAGCAAGACAGGCTACTGTGGAGGGACATGCACTCCTATTCTGTTGCTCCTAAGCAGCACATCTAATAAAAACTGAAACAAAGCAAGAACTTAGTGCAGCATCGTGGTGAGTGGAGTTTTTTAGCTGACTGGAGACTGGGAGCAAAATGCTTAAACAGTGGATTTATGAGTTTGTTTTTTTTTTTTTAATGAAAATATTTTAAGAGAATAGTGAGGACGAATAGAAATGGAGAGATGAGTTGTAAATTCCTCAGGGATATAGCAGTGGACAGATCTGTCTTCAGTTTAGAGAACAGAACAGGTTGGTATTAAGACTTCATTTCATGTGAATGATAATCCAAAAACTATTTCTGAAGAAGAGCTTTTAAAAAAAACACAAATCCTGCTCAGCCGGAATCTGCAATACAGTTGATTATAGTATGGACTGGAAACACTGAATAAAACAAAAAATACAAAACTATTTTTAATCATTTAGATAAATTATATTTCTTTTTGCTAAATCCAACATTTGCACTTGTTTGATTTTTTTTTTTTCCTTCCCCCGAGTGAACGAATCCAGATTTTTTTTTCACTTGGACATAGTTTTATTTTTAAACACGGTTTCCAGAAATGCATGCATGTGGGATTGCAGTTGGGACCAGTGGAGAGCCGTGGCACTTTGCCAGGCGCTCACCCTGTCCCTGCAATATAGATGGATTGCCAGCATTCTAGAGAAAAACAACCCCAAAACTTTAAACAAATTATGCTTAATGGAAATAAACTTTTTTTGAGCTGCTGGGTAATGATTTGGATAACGTGCTGGCTGTGTGTTTCTGGAGGACAGAGGAGGGGGAGAGGAGGGCAGAGATGGAGCTCTGTATACCTGTAGCTTGCTCTCCAGTGCATGCTGTGGGAAAGCTATGGGGCAGACTGCGATATTTCTAAGCTTGGAATGTTTTTTAACTCCCAGCCAGTCTTTCTGTTAGGTGATCAGGCTAGCTACAGCCAGCTATGATAAGAGCATTTATCTAGAGGTGGTTTTCTTCCCTATATGGGTTTGTAAGACCTGGAAAGTCATATGCCTTGTATCTGGCATTTTCTATGTACAGCTTTGACAAGGTCTTCCACATCATTCACCTGATTTCTGCTGGGTTTTGATGGTAGGTGATAATGCCGTGAAACCAATACCTGGTTTTCTTTTTTTTTTTTTTTTTAAATATAAAAAAGGGCAAGCAGAGTAGAATATAGCCTGCTTCACAGAAGAAAAGACACCATAGCCATATCTCTGTTTTTTCAAGCTGGTGCTGATAAATCTTTTCTCTCACTTCTGTTGCTATGGTGTTAGTTCTGTGCCAAAACAAACCTTTGGGTGATCATGTCAAATGCGAAGATCGTTTGGAGAGAGAGATGCTAAAAGAGAAGGGAAGTAGGAGGGCTCAAATTCCAGCTGATGACAAACAATGAATCAGTGTTTGTCTCAGCAGAGGGCCATCAGAAGTTTTGCACTCTACTTTCGCTGACTTCTGCTTGGGTCTGATACTCCACTTGAAAAGGCTTCTTTTTCCTCCCCTTAAACCTTTTTTTTCTTCTTTTACTTTTTTTTTTCTTCTTGGTATATAAAAGGAAGGTGGATCTCTTCCAAATTCTGCACAGCCCAGGAATATTTGCTTTCCACAGTGTGGCCCAGAACACAGAGAACTTATTCTTGCAAACAGTTTGATCCTCCAATCCACAAAATACTGGATTGAATTTTGAAGGTTTGTGTGGTTGAAATGTACCTGCTGTCCTTATTGAGCCAATTGAAGTGGTCATTGAACTTCTTACTGGAGGAGCGTGCTGTCATTTCTAGTATTGCTTTCCTGGTAAAGGGGAAGCAGAGCGCTGTTACGGAGGGCCCTTTTTAACACTTTCCGATGTGCAAAGTAGGTGCACTTGATTTAATTCTCAAAATATGCCAGTTGCTTTTAGCTGGCACAGCTGTTGCAAAGAAGTTATCTTACCCAGATGTCTTATGCTTCTGGAAAACACTGTGCTGAAAATGCCTGGGATATGCCTTGAAGGCTTATTTCTGTTCTTGGGTCAAGGCTGAAAGGGAGGACTGTTTTCTGAATGTTTCTGTGCAGATTGAGCTGCAAGTGCAGGAAGAATGTAGAGGGGTAACCAGTCCCAAATACTTATTTGCTTCTCCGTTTTGTTCAAACTGGAAGTCCTGAAAATGGATTAATTCACATTTTTGTACCTTGGCGACTGGGAACTTTCTGACCTAGTTAAATGGACCCTTTGTTTTGCTGTTTCCTTCCAGATGTGATAGGCAGATGACAAAACCTCAGGAAAAGCAGTGTGGTCATCCGAGATTTCTTTTAAGGATATTAACTGATTTTTCTGGAACTTGGTTGCAGAAGTAGATCATCACCTTCCATGTCCTTAGCCAAGCTACAGTTCACTTTGTTTTGCCTTAATTTTGCAGACACTTATGCTTGCCCTTAGCCTTCATGCTGCACTACTTGTGGGAGTGAAAATGTAAGTGCCAGGACAGCCAGATCTTCTGTGAACTGCCTAACCCAGCCACAGCTTACCTATCACCGAGCATCCACATCAAGTCTGTCTTGTTTGTCTTTACCCTTGCATAATCCTTGCATGTAGAGAGTCTGCTGCCCACCTGTGAACAGTGCCTCTGTTAGTCTCCACAGAAGATAGATACACAATATGTTTTCCAGTTGTATTAGAATCTGCATAAGTACTTCAAAGATAGTACTAGAGCCTCAACCTGTAACTATTAGTAGGAGCATATAGTAATGGGCAAGCAAAGGTGGTCTCTGTTGGAAAGAATTGGCAGTCTTTCAGTTTGCTTCTCTGCAGTTACTCTGCTCAAGTAAGCCTAGCCCAGATAAGAGTGCCTACACAAGAAAAGCAATTTGGCTACATGATGAGTTAGATTAGCAACTAGTGAATTATTATAAGGCTGCTGGGTCTCTGCTGTTTTAGTTTTATTGGTGCTTGAGCTCCAGCCATCCTGTCTGATCATTACCTTCCTTAAGGCACTCCTTAATTCAAAGCAGGGCCATTTCTGTAGGGTGGGAAATTTTATTAGGACAAAACTCAAGCTAATGAGACAGTGAAGACCAGGCTTCTATCGAAACAGAGCATCAGCAGCCTCTACTGCCCAGCCCTCCTCTCTCTCCTGTGCCCCCCACCCCCTTCTCTGCCAGAGTTGAATAAAAGGGATAGCAGCAATGGAAAGGAGCATGCAAGTAACTGTAAAATCAGATGCTGACTTTAGTGAGCACGCATCTGTCTTTCATTTCAAGGATGTTCCCGGTTTGAAGTTTACAAGGTTAAGTTGCCACTGATGCAGTAGAGCTCACAATTGGTTGAAGAGCAGTGCTTGATAATGTGATAGCTTTTGTGCTGTGGGCAGCCCGGCGTGTTGCCTAGAACATGAGCCAGTTCTGGTACTTACGCTGTACAAATGTTCAAATCTGGTAAGTAGCTTCATGGGATCATTAAGTTTGGTAGGGACCTTAGGGGTCCGTAATACATCATCTTGAACAAAGCACATTCAGCATTAGATTCAGACTAAGTTGCTTAGGGCTTTGTCCAGTCAGGTCTTGAAAACCTTGAAGGATGGAGATCCTGCAGGCGCTGTGGGACTCTGTGCTGCAACCAGACTGTCAGAGTGGTGGAATTTTTTTCCTGATTTAGTTGAAACCTCTACAGTTTTGATGTATGTCCTGATAAATCTAAGCCCTCACAATGACATTGGCCAGTTCTCTTAGTACCCTTGCATGCATCCGATCAGGGCCAGTAGCCTTCTTTGCATTAAGATTTCCTCAAGAGATCCCTAACTCAATCCTTTTCCAGTACAGGTGGTTCCTCTGCTCCTTGAACCCTGTCTTGGTACTGGTGACCAAGCCCTGTGACACATCGCCACCACTTTCGTGCCATCCCATGCTGTCTGGAGCAGAGTTTCTGCACACCCACCCAAACCTTTGTCCCCTATCCAGCTAACTGCCAAAGCCTGCTAGAGATCCCCGACTCAATCCTTTTCCAGTACAGGTGGTTCATCTGCTCCTTGAACCCTGTCTTGGTACTGGTGACCAAGCCCTGTAACACATCGCCACCACTTTCGTGCCATCCCATGCTGTCTGGAGCAGAGTTTCTGCACACCCACCCAAACCTTTGTCCCCTATCCAGCTAACTGCCAAAGCCTGCTAGAGATCCCCGACTCAATCCTTTTCCAGTACAGGTGGTTCATCTGCTCCTTGAACCCTGTCTTGGTACTGGTGACCAAGCCCTGTGACACATCGCCACCACTTTCGTGCCATCCCATGCTGTCTGGAGCAGAGTTTCTGCACACCCACCCAAACCTTTGTCCCCTATCCTGCTAACTGCCGAAGTGGGAGTGCTCTGGGAGCTGCACTCCTCCCTACCAGCTAAATAGCTGTCCCTGCAGCAAATGAGTTTGCAAAGTCCTGAGTCACTTGCTTTTGTGTTACCTGTATTGCTGTCCTGGATGCTGTTTTGTGCAATCCCAGAGGTCGAAGGGCACAGCAGGCATTCCTTTTATTAGTAGTGATAATTGTTGCCTTATTCCTGTTGCGTATGTAAGTATCGGGGAAGAGAGCTGAAGAGGGAAATGTTGGCTCAGGGTGGAGAAGCATAGGAAGGTGTTTGGAGGAAGGGTGCTTGCCAGTGACTTCACTGCTTTTTCATGGAATTAGATCTACACTGCTGAGGAATAAATGTGTGAGTAAAGTTTTCTGACATTCAGTGAAGTGTAAATTCTTAGGGATTTGAATAACATACCAAAATAAAGGCAGCATGTAAAGTAAATGCCTTCTGTGTGGCAACCACGCCTTGGATGGTGGCAGGGACAAGAATCTCAGATCCTCCATGTATTAATAAAAGGTTTCTCTCTGTTTCTTCAGCTTGACCTCACCAAACCCATTGAAGATCAGGGCCCTTTGGATGTGATCATACATAAACTGACAGATGTCATCCTTGAAGCAGACCAGAATGACAGCCAGTCACTTGAGTTGGTTCACAGGTTCCAGGTAAGTGGTTCTTTCATAGTCCTTCTGCATTTCAAGCAGGAGGATGATCTTGGTGCAGCAAATTCAGTCTGTTTTCTGTGCAGTTGGTAGGGTTTGATGAAAAGAACTCCCTGACACACTGCTGCCCTGCTACTGATTGTCCAGCAAAAATAGTTTTGTCAGTCTAAAATGGACTTGCATCTTTGGATACGTTTTACCTTGTATTGGTAAGGTTAGTAAGAACTGGTTTCCCACCAAATGTTGTCCTGATGTCATTCCAAGAGCATGAGTGCTGTTCACAAAGAGGAACAGGTGTTTGCAGAGTCCTTTATGCGCATCTCGCCCTGACAGAAGCCACTAAATTAATTTGGCCCAGTTCTGTCCAGTCTTTCTAGTTCCTGGAATGGTAATTTCTGTAACATCAAGGTTCCTGTGAGTGATTTTGTCCTCTAGTGCAGAGAATCCTGTTCTATTTTTTTTTTTTTCTCAAGTTTACATTGAAGGTCAGAAATACACAGGGCATAGTGGTACAGAGAACTGTTTTCCCAAAGCGTTCCTATCAGTAGTCTGAATATGCCGATGAAAATGATAAAGCAACACCTTTGTCATTTTAAAACGTGTTGCTTCTGGTGGATATCTTTGATCAAAGGTATATTCTTTTCTTCTCTTTCAAAGAGAGGCAAAATTTAAAAAGGTATTTTCAGAATTTTATGGAATATGCTTATGTCAGGTGGAAAAATGGCACAAATTCTGCAATTTTGACAACTCTGCTTTCTTGGGAAATTATGTTCTCTTTGCTCTGCTTAATGTTCTACAACTAGTAATGCAGAAAATATTTTACTTAATGGAGTCAATATTCTCTTTGCTGTAGTTACAAAGCTTTTCTGCTTCCTCCCACCTGTCTATTACTCAAACACACACAGGAGACGAAAAGGTTTGACTTCTGGGTCTGGCGCCCTGGCACCAGTTCTCTGAATAGTGGGTGACTATTCATCACTAAGTAGCGCAGGCATCCACTTCCCACAGCACTGGAAACTTGTAAATGTCCAAAGAAGCATATGGAGGGATGGACCTCAGGGGCTTTCTGCTCGCAGTTTTCCCCTGTTTCGGATGTTAACTAGTTTCCCTTCACAATATACCCATCCTGTCGATGGGTAAAACTGATGACCAAAGAGGCAGAAGGGCACATGTGTTAAGTTGCTCGCAGCTGATTAAGACTCATGAGATTCCTCATTCCCAATTCTTACGTTGTTGCATGCATTCCTGAAGGCCAGTCTTTATGAGGCACAGAGAGAGCAGCTCTGTGTAATACTGTGGATCCTCCCTTGTCCCCTGGAGAGCATGCTGTAGGGAACTTGTGCATGCAGTTGTAGAACAACAGTTGGTGTGTACCAGTAGAATTAATATCTAAAACACCTTTCTTTCATTCCTGAGCAAGAGACTCTTCAATGGATATGGGATATTTTTAATAAGAACTGCAACTAGTCAACTTACTGTATTTAATAGCTTAAGGTCACAAGCTGATACTTTCTCAAGTACCGAAGTGAGGTCTGGAGGAAACAGTACAGAGGATGCATTTTCCTAAAGCTGCATTTAACCACCAAGGTGAAGTTTGGTATGAAACAGGGTAAAGCACTTTGCAGCTAGAGCCTTAGCTTTGGCTGAGGACTTAGTGGGCTGTTCTCATGTCTGTGTGACAGCTGCTGCACTGCTGGAAGGCTGGTAGAGGTAAAATGACCTGCTAAAGCTAAATCCCTTACCCTGATAGATTTCTTAAAGTAATCATAATATGATATCTTGACATTACTCTGTGTACTTTTGTTACCGTTTAAATAACTTAATCCATTATTTTTGTATAGGTTAAATATTGAAGCTTTGTTTTTAAAGACATTTAAGTTAGAAAATCTCAGTGAAAATACAATTTTTATCTAAATGAGTTTGTGGGATAGATTCTGAGAGTGGTGAGAGAGAAGCAATACTTATGGATATATTATCTGTATATAATTATGCATAAATACCCATTTATTCTTTCGTTCAGGGACTTGCTCTTTGTATCGTTTTTTTTATAGCACTTGAAAAAGAATAATATCACCTGAATAGAGATGCAGTGGCCTAAAAACAACAACAGAAACAACCCCTTATGAAAAAAATGAAAACCCAATGACAACTGCAACTACAAACCCAAAACCTAAGTCCCCCTACCCAAAGTCTCTCCTAAAATTCTCAAATTCTACAGAGCTATGTAAGTTAAAACATATCACTGATCTTACAGGATTTATTTTCTTTCAAATGATAATATCGAGTACAGCAATATTTTTTAACCACAGACTATTTGAAGTGAAATTACTGATTTAAAGTTTTAGAAATTATAAATAGTTAGTTTGCATACAACAGTTAATACAGCATAAAAATAACAAGTGTATGTGGGGATGTTGTTTCCATTTTCTAAGCTTTTGTCAGGAAGAAGGTATTTTATATAGTGCTGCTTGGATTTTTTTTCAGAAAGTAAGATATAATTCAGTTTCAGTACAGAATTGCCTACTGCAGAGATCTCAAATTTCCACATTTTTTTTTTTCAATGGTGGTGGGGGCAGGAACAGGAGACCATAGGCAAAAGCTTTGCAAAACTTGAAGAAATTGTACATTTCTTTCAGGCTTATTGAATCTGTTTGCTGCTGTCATGCACAATGGCATTGATTTTTACCACCTGGACCTTTCGGTCATGCTATTTATGCGTTCTCTAGTAGTTCAGTTCTGCCAGTTCCTCACCTGGTGCTGTTTCTTCACCCTGCAGGCTAAGTCCAACGTGCATGCTTAAGGCTGTCTTCACAGTCCTCAAGAGCTGACCTCAGTTAAGAGGAGTGTTCTCCTGCAGCGTGTTAGGCTGTAAGCCTGAATTTGGGGTGGAAGCTGAAGGGCTCTTTGGTTTCAGTGTAAATTTCAATGGCTGTTTGCTGTCAGACTTCTTGAGCCCTCAACCATAAGGAGATTGTGATATGGGGGGATCTGGGCAGGTGGGAAGGAGTCTGTTGACCATTGTGAAGGCATCAGGCAAACTGATGAGAACTCCCAAGAGGCTTACATCCTCTGTACAGCAGTCCACACTCCCAGTGGAAGTTTCTGGAGATACACATATCAGAAAAGGCTGCAGACCCCTGATTTACAGGGATATTCTTATTGGGACAGTGTTACAACCTTCGCTAGCACTGGCAAGTCTCATTTGAGCTGCCTCATTTCAGAGCAGCTGAGAAATAGTTCTATTCAAATCCTGTGTACCGTGGTATGTGGCACTGGGACCCCTCTGGTTATATGCCTCTCGGCAGCTGCGACCTATTAGTGCACATGCCTCCTTGTCATTGCTGTATGGCTCACCTGTCAGGTTGTGCCCTTGATCAAAGTTTGGAGGCAGTGCATTGTGCTTCTGTTTCACCACAATTACTCTTTTCCAAGATGTGATTGTCCATGTCCTAAAGTGAACTTACTGAAATGTTCCCACGTCTCACAGGTTGGTTAACTCCTCATGTGTTAAAACTGTGGAGCAACTTGTTGCAAACAGTTTTAAATCATAGCCTTAATAAAAGGTAAACAACCAAACTCATATTGCCCTAAAATCCTACTTTATCTATTTGAGTAGAGCCTTGTGTGCAAGTTCAACAATTCAGCCCTGCCTCTCCTCTCCATCCCATTAGAAATAATAAATCAAGAGTTTCACCATATTCAAGGTGATCCCCTGTTAAAGGAAGCTGCATTATACCATCCCTGTGCTGTGTTGTTTCTTAGGACTGTGATGCAGCTCTTGCTGTCTTTGTTAACCTGGGAAATCACAGAGCTTTCAGTTTAGTGGCCTCCGAAGGAAACCAGTAAGAAGCCTTCCCTTAAGATTTGGAGCAAACAAATCTTACTGCTCTCTGTGTTTCTTCACCCGGCTCTTCTCTCCCATACTGCCACGTTCATCTGTGTTAACATCACCTCCCCTGTCTCCTGTGCCTGAGTGTTTTCTTGGCAGCGTGGCCTTAATCTCATACAACATGTACAGTAATGGGTGAGCTGTCGGGTCATTGATTGGACTGGGGATATGCTTCTTGTGACATGCTAACTAACGTGGGGAGGTAAGAACAGTCATTGATCCCAGGGAGTCATGGAGAGTACTGAGAGAGGTATTTGATAGAGCATGTCAGATTCTTTCTGTAGGATTTGCATAGTGATAAATAAATTTAAATACCTGCACAGTACAAGAGCAGTTACGTTGGATATTTTTGCAGATCTGTCTGCTGCCTTCTAAAAATAACAGAGAACAAAAGGAGAAACAAGCTGGGCTGGAACAGGTTTGGGTTATAGTAGAGTGAAACAAAAATAACTGTAATTCAGAGACTAGATAATAGGGTTGAAGTTCAGTCTTCTGTCTGTTACCATTGCTGCTATTTTGTTGCTGTAGAATGCTTATGTCTTTCTGTGCCTCAGCTTACCACCACCCTTTCATAAATTGGTCTCTATTTCTTAATAATGGACTTCATAATTTTCCTGTAAATACCAGTGTTCAAGTGAAAATAATACTGTGGTTCTTGCGAAGCTAATTTGCAGTAGGCTGACAGGAAGTTGAAACGTTTTTTTTTATAATACTGGAAATTTGGATTGTGTGTCAAGTGTTGTAGAAGGCAAAGGTATTGCTCACACCCTGGGGCATATGCTGCATGTAAGTCAGCACCCTTTAATTGTTGGTAGGTCTGTTAATCAATTAGTGTATCGTTAGAAAACCTCTCTCTACAGTAATGCATGCTCCATATATATTTTTCCAGAGCTCAAGTAGTAGAGACACATGGAAGTGAGGATAAGTTTCTGAGCAAGTCAGATGGAGAAGAAACAGTTCCCTGTCTCCTGACTTGATTGGTAAATACAGTTGAACTTGTTCAACTAACAGTATGAACTGTATAAGAAGGAAATAAATTGGGTGAAAAGCACCCTATGGATACAGAGCATTGCCTTATACCAGTGTCTTCTGTGCAGAGGATGGTAGTGAATTCTGCTCATGCTTTGAGGACTCCTCTACATTTTCATATTCATTTCATGTCCCTGTTGATGGTGGTTTTAGTCTTTTTTGAACACTCTGCCTAATTCCAGTTTAGCATTGCTGTGTTCACAACAGCAAGCTTCGGCCAGGCATACTCTAGAAAGGCTGTTGCAGGGCTATGCTAAGAAACTTGCTTAATTCTTCTTGTGAAACGCTTGGATCCAGCTGGATGGTGCCTTCAAGGCCTTCATTTTTAGGAATATTAAATTTAACCACAAATGAAAATAATAAAAAAGCCAAGAATGTTAGAGGAGAACTTAATGTTCTTTCTTCTCTCCCTGTCATTAGTTCTTGGTTGTACAGTAAACACTGTATTGTCTAATATATCTATTCTTTTTGAGGATACCATCTTCCTGCAAAGAAGTGCAATGTAATGCCTGAAGAATTAGAAGGGGATCCTGGAATGTGGGGTTAGTCACATGCTGTTCCACAGTTTCATTCTGTGATTTAGACCATCCCATTTGCATCCCTAAGTTATTGTTTTGCAAGCTGTAAATTAAAGGAAATGGTATTAACTCCCTTTTGACATTAGTATGAGAAGCCCTTTAGGTCAACTCAGAATGGCTGTCATAAGGACTTGGGGTTTGTTTCTGTTTGGAGCTCTGGTATGAATTTGTAGTAGCTATTATGACATCTGATTTACAGACCAAGTTACAATAGTCACGTTGATGTCTGATGATCTGTCTTTACAGGTAGAGTGTTCTTTAGCATAGCCCAGTGGATGACTTGTCTACAGTCACGTAGTTGAACGAGAATGTAGGTTTCCGTTACTGGACTACACATATTTCTGACTGTGGGTATGGAATTATAATCTCTCAGTATCTTCAAAACTCATTCATTAGAAAAAGATCCTCTCCCAGTGCCTTCCAAACCAGGAGAGGATCTTTTTCTAGTGAATGAATGAGACAGAGGGCAGGGACCCCTGTGAGCAGGCTTCTGAATGATATCCTCTCACCAGTGAACCAAGGCCTTGGGCTTCTGGTTCTGCACATGCAACTGAGTTGTGCCGTATCATTGGCATGCAGGAAACTTTCACTGTAGTAAAACATGTACCCAAGAACCAGCGGAGCAGAGGAGAGGTCTATCAGCATTGAATTACATGCCAAAGTGTGTTTAAAGGGTATACTCTCACGTAATTTTGTATACAGGGCAGAAACTGACAGGAAATTGCTGCCTGTCTCCATCTGTCCTGTATTATTTTTAAGATATTGAAAACTATTAGAAATGAAGAGAAGTATATTCCTTAGAAAAAATAAATTGTAAGAATCCATTTGTATAAAGTGTGTGGGGTGGGGTTGTTGTTTTTTTTTAAACTAAAATCAATGAGCAACTTAGAAAATGTAAAGTGACCACCTTGCAAGGGAGCTACTTGTGTGTGTGTGATGTTGCATAAGCACTGTGGTATTTCTGGCACCTGCACACAAGCGGAAATAGTGTGGTTCCCTTATTATTCATTAAATTGACTGAAAAAGTTCTGATTATCGTAACCAGACCAAACAGTGCAAAATTCCTGATGCTAATTTTCCTGCTATTTAATATAAATGTAACAGCAAGATGATACCTGGCACCAGTCTTACTGTTGGCTCCATAAAGCAGTCTTCCAGGCATCATAGAGCAAGGGATCCTTGACCACAGCAGGAGGAACGATCTGCCAGGCTACATTTATGACCTTTGTAAGAATAACTTTTTTTCAGAGCTGTATTGTAGAGGCCTTGACCATCTCATCTGCAAGAGCTAAGGAGGAGACTGGCTTCACTTTTAGATGAGTCTGTGTGCCTGCTCTCTGGAGTCTGTGATGAACTGTTGTATGGTCTGGTGGAGAGTGCTAATAGACTAGGAAGCCTCTTAGCATGCCCTTTTTGTCTTGCTGTTTAATTACTGTTCTCAATTGCCTTGTAAAAAATAATCGTTACAGGAGACTCTGAAAACGGCAGGGAGGAGTTGCCTGTTGCCAGTGGGCTTTTTAGCTACAGAAGACCTTTAGGGCTGAGCTTTCTGAGGTCTTCATGCTAGTTGGATGTGGTCTGGACTGCAGTTTCTCAGGAGAATATTGGTGGGTGCAGATTGTTCTCCACTGCACTGAAGATCAGTGATGAGTGCCTAGTGATCTCATCCAAAGCTGAAATAAAGGCTGCATGCAGCACCTAGTGTAGTGCATGAAGTGCAAAGTAAAGAAATCTTTCCATTTGCTTCGTAGGACACTTAGATCCTTATTTTGAGGATTATGATTATTTGTAGAGATGATGATTAGTCTCCATTCCTACCCACTGTAACACTGGGCTGAACTGATTGAACGTAGCTTATTTGTCTAGTAAAAAATTGTTACAGTCCTTGGTGGTTCCTTCTTGACCAGAGGAATGTGGAGAGAAGTCAGGCGGGAAGAGGCATAGTCTCTAAGGGTCCCTTTCACTTGCTGGTGCTCCAGTTCCTGTCGTCTTGGTAAGAAAGAGAACCAAACTACCCCAGTTTCTGCCTTCTAGACAAAGTTTATGACTTTGAAAAGTGAGTATGTTTTGGCTTGTGTAAGACATTGACTGGGGAATCTTTGTTATGCTCTGATTAGAGCAAAATACTCTCTGAGCAGCTGCCTGTCATAGCTGTACAGGGGATTGAGTAGCTTCATTCATTGCAGCTTCGTACTAGTCTGTTCCATTCAAAATTATGGCTCAAGTGATGGAAAATCAATAGGGTTATTAATTTGTCTTTCAGAGCTTTTTCTGAACAGGTTCTCTTTGCATTAACCTTCTTAAAAAGATAGATCAGAAGCAGGTTTTATGTCTAGGCTTCTGCTATCAGGTTGATGAAAATTTAAAGTGTTTCCTCCTCCTCGCCCTCCAACTGTTCACTCTCCCACTCTGAAGTTGTCCAGGACAGGCTCTTCTATTCTTGATTCAGAAGCTTCCTTAGAAGGGTTTCGGACTGGGAGGAAGAAAGATCAGGGAGATAGTTTGGAAGGGAAGGAGTTAGGGGATTGCTCTTGCTTGGAAGAGGATTGTTCTTGCTGCACTGATTGCTTGCTTCAGAAGTCTCAGCTGCAAGAAGGTGATTTGGGTACATACTCATGGAGATTATGCCAGTGGATTTTTAATGCTGTTCATTTGTGGTGGTTGGTTGGTTGGTTTGTTTTAAGATACTGTTCTGGTTCTGGCCCATTCTGTTGCTGGTTTTTCAGCTTTGTACTCTGAAAATACTTATACATTTCAAAGTTCTTTTCACATGCTCTGCTGAGAAAAGGCAAGTGAAAAATCAAAGGGAGCTATCAAACCTTAGTAATTTTTTTTTCTTATTGGGCAGACAGGGTGAGACACAAAGTTGAAATGGTCTTTTGCACCTGAATTCACAGGCCAATACCTGTGTGTTTCCCATTTGAAAAATAATTCTGTCTTACATTTGGTGGAAGAGCCTCATAAGCAGGCAAAATTAACTAAAAAATTGTCATTCAAATGCTAACTGGTAGGATAGCTTCCTGTGGGTATGTATTTGCAAGATGCAGCAGTGGTGGACTTTTGAAGGCAAAACAGGGAAGCTGAGTACTCAGAAAGTTACTTTGAGATGTACAGTGAATAGAAATGTAACAGAAAAGATGTCCCCACTTCCCCTTGCTGCCCCCCTCATCCCTTCCAGCCACTGCAGGAATCTCATTTAGATATAGAGGCAAACAATTTTGAGATGAGTGTTTGTTTAAGATCCAACTTGCCTACGCCTTTCCTTTTGAAAGGAGGTGTCTGTGAAGAGAGCCGATCACAGCCCAGGACAACAAAAAGGAACCTTTAAGTCTGAATCTGACGCAAACTCTTTAGACAAGCTTGTGTCTGTCTTTACATCTGTTTCCCCCTTGGAAAATGTCGGTCTGTTGTTATAAGTGCTCATCTTCGTGTTTCTGTACATGGGAAAACACAAATCCAAATGCTGTTATTGTTTCATTTGCTAACTTCTTTTTTTTAATATGGAACTTTTGTTTAATATTAAGCAAAAGATTATAGAAGTTTTATTACTTAGTAATAAAATCAAGTCAATGAGTAAGTGAGTCTCTGTTATCATCTAATGACCTAATATTTGCAGTAGATACTGTATCAACTTTCTGTTAAAATATATATTTTTTTAAAAAAAAAAATCATTAGCTACCTTTTTGGGTAAAATGACAAACGACTCTATTCTCATCTATACACAGGCTTCTCAAGAAAAGTGTTTTGGTTTGTTTTGTTTTTTTAAAATCTCAGGGTTATATCCAGAGGTATTTAATAGGGAACATGAAATACTTGGTCTCTCTTTGATTTCAAGTTTCATTGCTGGCCTTCTGCCAGTAACAGGGCCAGTAAAGAGCATGACTGAATGCCAAGCCTGGAATACAAACAAAGGAGGATCTGCTAAAAGTCCTTGTTTCTTCTAGTTTGCTTTTATTATGTCAAAGATTAGAAAGAGGAAAACATAGACGTTGTCTAGGTCAAGCTGAACTGCAGCCCAAGGGCAGAGCCCTTTCAAAATATTGTTGGGAAGCCTAAATACCCTCCAGATTGTTGCCTAGGTTGTTGGAGTCTGCTGTTGGATACCAGCCTTTGGTAAATCCACCAAAGGAGAGTGCAGAGTTGTTTTGTTGGAATGACCAGAGAAGATTTGAACATTCAAAGTTGAAAGGTTGTGCTGTACTGAAAGCTATCTCTTGGCTTCAGTGTTTCTCTTTTTCCTTCTGCAACCGCTCTGTTTTCAAGTTTGTATCTATTGGATAGCTCATCTGCTATCAAAATTCTTAGACACAAACCCTTCATGTTCATCCAGATCGGTATTTCTGGTAGTGGAGCCATTCTGTGCCATGGGAACAGTGCTGCTACTTAGGCTACATCAAGAGTTTTCCAATCTGTTAAGTGATCTTCACAGTTATATATTCAGTAAAATATTATGCCTGAGTGTGCAGCAGTTCCTAGTAAGGAATCAAAATTTATGAAAGGTTTCACATTGGCTACCATAATTGTTCCTGTGAAGCTAACAAAATTGATTTTTCTTATTGCAATTTCCTATTGTAGGGAATTGGTGTTAAGGTATGGATTTTTAAATTATTTATTTAAGTCATTTTCTGTGCATAGATACTGGAACTCTTTCTTTTGCATGTGCTGGTGATGTACTGGTATGAGGTGTGGGAGACTGGGAAAGTTGTTGGCAGCTACATGCCCAAGGGGAGGCTGGGTGATTTGATGGTGCGACTGGTGCAACTTGATGGTTCTGTTTTTGAATATAGAGTTAATACTTTGTGATGGAAATCCAAGCAACACACAATACCGTGAGAAGAGGTGCAGCGTTATAAGGACTTGATTGCATTTTGATGCTCCTGTCCCCTAAACAGCTTCAGCAGTTAACCACTAGCTGTGTTCAAATAGAGATGTCCTATACAAATACATTGACCTTGTTCTGCATTGAAGACTCCTTTGCTTCAAAGGGGAGGCCGTTTCTGGATTCAGTTAAAATGAGAGATCTGTAGCCCATCCCTAGATTAGCTCTAGGAGATACTTACTTCAGGTCCCAGTCCTTTCCTTTAGTCAGGTGATGCAGATCTTCACTGCCCTGCTGACAGTCTGAGTTTTGTTGTTCCTGTGCCCTCTGGCTGAATGAGTAACTAAGCCTGTAAATGGAGAGGAGCTGGAGAACAGTACCTAAAATAAGTTTGATGCTGAGAAATTTCCTTTTTTTATAAAGAAAGCTCATTTTCAGGCTCCTGTGTGTGTGTATGAAGGGGCTGTCCCCTTACACTCAGTACAGTTGTTCTTGACATTACAGTACTTTGTTAAAGTCCTCCAGACTCTTAAGTGGCTTCTGGAAAACAGCCCTCACTTCCTTCACCTTCATTGGCTATTTCACGTTTGCCTTTTTTGAGGCTCCTTAAGGCAACAGGATGAAAAATCAGTCACTGGAAAGTCAGCTAAGATGCTCACTTCTGTTGACACGTTGCCTGGTGTAGAATGGCCTTGGGATCATGTCTTTGTTCCTGTTAAACTTCGTGATACTCTGTCAGGCTTACTGCTTGGATGATCTTCTAATACGGTTTAGAGCTATTATCATTATAAATAAGGCACTGTGAAGTTCCTTACAGAAAACATAAAAAAGCAAGGCTCCCTCTGGAAATACTTAGTGACGTGAGCCAAAATACCAAGTGGAACACACATAACCCAGGGGAGCAAGGATAGCCCTCAGTGCTGAGGTGAGCATCAGGAAGATTTGGGAAGGTGCACAAGGACCCAGGAGACAGAAGAATCGTTCCCTCCTTGGAGGGGAGTGAAGGGGATGGAGGATGCAGGGCAGGACAAATGTATGTGTGAGGGGAAGGATTAGTATGTACAGAGTAGGGGCTGGGCCAGGATGGAAGTATGGGGAGCTTGAATTCAAGGTGGAACCAGAGACTAGTCAAGGCGGAGGGGTGGTGGTCACCACAGTGTGAAAGGAAGAGCTAGTACATGCTTCTGAAATGCTGCAGGACGTTTGCTGTCAGATTTCTGCTGAGGTCACGTTTCGGAGCTGTGGCTTGTTCAGTCTGGTTACCATGCGTACTTACCTGCCACCCCACCAGGGTATTGGCTGTCTGAATTTGCTCATCCTCTCGGTATGCTCATGAAGACGCAGACTCTGGTAGCTCCCTATCTTTTAAGCTGAGGCATAGAGGGGCTAAAAGAGCTGTCTTGTTATCACAGAATTGTATAGGTTGGAAAAGACCTTTAAGATCATCGAGTCCAACCGTAAACCTAACACTACCGAGACCACCACTACACCATGTCCCTAAGCACCTCATCCAAACGTCTTTTAAATACCTCCAGGGATGGCAACTCAACCACTTCCCTGGGCAGCCTGTTCCAATGCTTGATAACCCTTTCAGTGAAGTAAAATTTCCTAATATCCAGTCTAAACCTCCCCTGGCGCAACTTGAGGCCATTTCCTCTCGTCCTAGCACTTGTTACCTGGGAGAAGAGACCGACCCCCACCTCTCTACAACCTCCTTTCAGGTAGTTGTGGAGAGCAATAAGGTCTCCCCTCAGCCTCCTTTTCTCCAGGCTAAACAACCCCAGTTCCCTCAGCCGCTCCTCATAAGACTTCTGCTCTAGACCCTTCACCAGCTTCGTTGCCCTTCTCTGGACACGCTCCAGCACCTCAATGTCTCTCTTGTAGTGAGGGGCCCAAAACTGAACACAGTATTCGAGGTGCAGCCTCACCAGTGCTGAGTACAGGGGCACGATCACTTCCCTACTCCTGCTGGCCACACTACTCCTGATACAAGCCAGGATGCCATTGGCTTTCTTGGCCACCTGGGCACACTGCTGGCTCATATTCACGCAGCTGTCAACTAACATGCGCAGGTCCTCTTCCACCGGGCAGCTTTCCAGCCACTCTTCCCCAAGCCTGTAGCGTTGCATGGGGTTGCTGTGACCCAAGTGCAGGACCTTGCACTTAGCCTTGTTGAACCTCATACAGTTGGCCCCAGCCCATCAATCCAGCCTGTCCAGGTCCCTCTGCAGAGCCTTCCTACCCTCAAGCAGATCAACACTCCCGCACAACTTGGTGTCATCTGCAAACTGACTGAGGTTGCACTCGATCCCTTCATCCAGATCATTGATAAAGGTATTAAACAGAACTGGCCCCAGCACAGAGCCCTGGAGAACACCACTTGTGACCAGCCACCAACTGGAGTAAACTCCATTCACCACCATTCTTTGGGCCTGGCCATCCAGCCAGTTCTTTACCCAGCGAAGGGTACACCTGTCCAAGCCATGAGCAGCCAGTTTCTCCAGGAGAATGCTGTGGGAAACCGTGTCAAAGGCTTTACTGAAGTCTAGATAGACAACATCCACAGCCTTTCCCTCATCCACTAGGTGGGTCACCTTGTCATAGAAGGAGATCAGGTTGGTCAAGCAGGACCTGCCTTTCCTGAACCCATGCTGGCTGGGCTTGATCCCTTGGTTATCCTCTACATGCCGTGTGATGGCTCTCAGGATGATCTGCTCCATCAGCTTCCCCGGTACCAAGGTCAGGCTGACAGGCCTGTAGTTCCCCGGGTCCTCCTTCCGCCCCTTCTTGTAGATGGGTGTCACATTAGCTAATCTCCAGTCAACTGGCACCTCCCCAGTTAGCCAGGACTGCTGGTAAATGATGGAAAGGGGCTTGGTGAGCACTTCTGCCAGTTCCTTCAGTACTCTCGGGTGGATTTCATCAGGCCCCATAGACTTGTGAGTGTCTAAGTGGTGCAGCAGGTCACTAACCATTGCCCCCTGGATTATGGGGGCTCCATTCTGGTCCCTGTCCCTATCTTCCAACTCAGGGGGCTGGGTACCCAGAGAACAATTGGCCCGACTATTAAAGACTGAGGCAAAGAAGGCATTAATACGTTGAGATACTCTAATACAGTTTCGTGATCAGCAAGTTTAAGCTAATGCCCTAATCACTGGATCATCCTAGTTCCACAAGGTGTCTTCTGGTGCTGCGTAAAAGCGCACGTATGCTTAAACACACGTAGGTGTTTAAGATGCATTAGGTAACAAGTTACTCCTGTCTCTTCTGTATTTGAAAGCTGACTGCTCTGCTTGAGACTCTGGGAGTACTGGGGGCAGAAGACTCATGAAAACTGTTCTCTGTATGTTCTGGGTATTAATGACTTGAAATGAACCCACCTTCTGCTCCAGTGAGGCAAAGAGGCTTTTTGTCCAGGCTACACTGCAAGGGTGAGACAGCAGCTGGGTCTGACAGTCTTGATGACTGACTGCCCAAAAGTCTCTGTCCCTTACTTTTCCCACGTGGCAGCAAGGTTGAGCATACCTTTGGGGAATTCACTCTTTGTGTTCTGCAGGGATTATTAAATATGTCAGACACATGTATTGCCACTGAAGGGTGTCTTATACCCTGTGAAGGAAAGCTACTTGTTTGCTGTGGGCGATGCAGTGTGTTCCATAAACCCCAATGCGGATCCTCTTAGCCTCAGAAGAATAATCCCCTTTTAGCAAGCCATCAGTTCAGAGTATGTAGTCAGCAGAAAGCAACAGTTTGCCAGTGCTAGGAGGAGTGGGAGGAAGAAGTCTGCTTCCCCAGTCAATGTCTGGAGCGAAATCACTTGCTGGGAATAGATGATGCCATTCTTTTATCTCCAGCTCAGTATCCAGCAAAGTGCGTCTCCTGAGGCCACCTCATCATACTCCTGAGTATCTTTTGGAGTATGTTTTGTTCTCTGAAGTAACCAACTTAAGGAAGTAGGACTTCATGGAAGTCCATTACTTGCAGGAGCATTTACCATGCATTTGCATGGATGGATTTAAAGAAATGAATGGAAATGTAAAGATGGCTTTGGGAAGTTGGGTAAAACAGAGGCAGATGCTAACTTTGGAAATGTTTGCTGATTTTGGATAGGGTAAGATGGATGCTTGTTTGTCCCATTGACTTTATGGGGCCAGGTTGGGGCAATGATGAAGGAACTCAGCTTCTGTTCTGAGAAACAGAAGGAAGTTTTGTTGGGTTTGCAAGGGCAATACCTGGCAGCTGTGTCTGTGTTCATGGCCAAGATGCAGTAGTGCAGTCATGACCTCAGGGAATGGGCAATTGAGTTCCTAAGATGAAGATTCATGAGAACATTAACTTTGCTTTGTTCTTGTAGTCAGGAGAGCAGAGTATGAACTTAGAGAAGTGACAAGATAGATGCTTTCAAAACTCAATGAAGACACAATGAAGAAGCAACCTCTTCAGCTCTGCCAAAAAAATTTCCAGCCCTTATCATCCAGCTCTTAATGCTGTCTTTGGCCCACCTAGAGGACAGCAATAATAACAACATTAAAGAACCCAGATGTAGTTCTGAGCTTAGTTCAGACAGTTGTGATGTTCACATGCAGTAATTCAGTGCAAGGCTGACCCCAAGATAGCAGTGTGTCATCTTTCTTCTCCTAATTGCTTTTCTCAGCCCTGCTTACAGCTGTTACTGTGGCACTTTGCCACTGGCTCCCTTCTGAGTTGATGTGGTTGCAGCGCAGGTTTCACTGCTGATGGTGAGTCCACAGGAGAAATTTGCCATCCTAAAACAGTTAGCTGTCACGTTTGTGTTTGTTTCAAATGTCAGTGTCTAGACTGTCTGGTGACTTCCTGCATTGCCAACGTCCGTTTGCCTCCCCTTGAAGAGAGACTGGACATTGGGGTTTTTAACGTTGTCTGTTCTCTTCCCCATCTCACTATTTTTCCCACACTCTTCGGCCAACCTAATGCCTCTTTTTTTTTTCCCCCTGCTATGTATTTGTTTTGCAGGAGTATATTGATGCTCATCCAGAAACCATTATCCTGGACCCTCTTCCGGCTATTCGTACGCTTCTGGACCGATCCAAGTCTTACGAGCTAATTCGGCAAATAGAAGCATACATGCAAGGTAGGCCAATACCTGCTCTCCCTGAAGGCTCTTATTGTGACTCTAGAGAAGGAAGCAGCTGGCTTCGGGAGGCTGGATGTGAGGTTTGAAGTAGTGGTTTTGGGCCCCTCGTTCTGTCTTTCCATGGGAGCACAAACACTAAAGCATTCCGGCGTCACAGGATTGCCCTCTAGAATCCCATGCTCTTCTTTTTCCATGTATACAAAGGAGGTTTGCATCTGGTTAAAAATACAATGTGGATTTAATGGGGAGCATATTTACTACAGTGAGCACTCCCAGAAATCTTCTGCAAAACATTGTCTTTTTGTGCATGCTGGTAAATTGAAATGACTGTACAAACTTAGCAGCTTGTCATAAGAATCCTGAGGCCTGAATTTGGGGGAGATTTATGGAAGAAGAAAAACTGGTTTTGGAAAGGACTGAAAGAAATTAAATCGTAAATAGAGCTAAGATCTTTGAGAAGCACTGGAAGCCTGTTGCACAAGTTAGTTGCTGGGAGGAACATAAATGCACTTCTGGTGTTGGCTAGTTACCTGACATAGCCTGTTGCCTTTAATTGGCATCATTTGCATTGTATTCACATGTTTAGAAGTCATGCCTTTTCAACCTGAATAATTCTAGTATCTTACCATTTTAACCATTGTAACTTTTGGGTTAAGTTAGTCTTTCATTCCCTTTCTACTTCTGTTACTGTCATAGTCTTGAAATATTTATTGGCTTTTGAGTTTAAACCTAGAGTAGCTCTTGAAGTAACCATTTCATGTGTTAGATGACTATACTTGGGGGAAATAGTATTGCTGAACTGTGTCCTAATGGGGCACGATTGGAACATTGTGATTGTGTTATCACTGTCTTGATGGACAGATAAGAAGCTCATCAATTTGTATTTTTATAATTGTGGATTTATAGACATACTGTTTGCATCTGACCTGCCTGACCCCATCAGCAGTGTCCGTGTAAAAATAAGACTTAATAATTCACGGGACTTTCCTTTGTCTTTTGGCATCTCTTCAGGAGAAAATGTTCAATTAGTTTAAAAGGATTTTGTTTTGGAGTGGTTATTGCTGTTTGTGAGTGGGAGAGAGGTGCTGAGGGAAACCTGTGCTCCGAGGAAGTGGTTGGGATTTTGTTCCAGCAGTGGAGAGATTCAGTAGGTGTTTTTTCTTCATATTCTTCTTAAATTGCCATTGGTGGTATTATTGTTATCTCTATGACAACAATATGTTTGGGAGAGCATCCAGTTTTTGCAATTAGTTTGTCGTGTACATATTTCAGTGGCCTCTGGTCAAACTGATGAGAAAAAGGAATAAACGCTTAAGGAGAAAAAAGAAAGAAGTAGGTTTGTATTCAGTTAAAACTGACACTTTAAAGAGAAGCTGTTAATAAAGTTGAGGAATGAGGTAAGGAAAAGCTTCACCTGTTCTCACTGGCTGCTGCACTGTTAGGTGACCATATCTCCCCTGTCCCTGTGTCCCCCTGCACTCCCCCCCATCTCATCTTATTTCTGTCTCATCATGAGAAATATCATGACAGAGACCTTGAACCAACTTTGTATTTAGCAGGGGAAATCTCAGGAGAGCTGAATAACTGGCTAACTTCTTGTTCCAGCCTAAGTAGATCAGCCTCTGTATTCCTGCACGTAATGATCTGCAGTGAGAAATTCAGGAGACCAAAAAAGTTACATCCCTCTAGACAGTGTGGTTGGGTTTTTTCCCCCTCCTTGTTTTCACCTGCTAAATTGTGTTTTCTACTTTGCAGCTGTCATGTCATATCCCAAGGCCATGAGCACTTAGAAGACTCAAACAAGAAGTAATACATCTGTGAATAGCATGAGGTCTTAAGAGCCAGATCGTTTTTGTTCTGGAATTTCAAAATGGAAGTCACTACCAAGAAAATAGTATCCTAGTCTTCAGCTGTAACTAGAGAGCCCAGTTTATCACAGGATACAAAATTGACATGATGGGTTAAGTTCAGTGCAAGGGATGATCTCTTCCAAAGGAATGCCACTCAACTCTGGTTGAGTATGTGTGTGAGGAGAAATCTTCTGCTTTTGAAAGTCTTTCAAAAGAAAATTCAGTGTTTGTTTACAGACTAGTTTTGCACTTCATTTCAACCCTGTAGACCTTACAAGAACTGTATAAATAAAGATTTGCACCAGTTGGGTTAAAGCGAGGATGACCACATGCTCTGCTGACTCCAGTTTGTACAGTGCTGAATCCTCCTCCTTCTGTGTTGCCTGCACCCTTGAAAATGGCGGTTGTTGCTGAGGTGACTGCATTCTGCAGCAGTACGGCCCCATGTTCTATGAACAGTTTGATTTTAAATGTAGTTATCTTTCAGATGTCCAGGTTAATACTTTGCCTGTCCTTTTGACGGTGAATTCTCCATGCTTCCTGAAAAAGGGAATCCCTATTTCAAGTGTATAAAACTGGGCATCTGGACATCATTAGGCTTTCTGAAAGTGCTGTAGCTTGCTCTTTATTTAGTCAAGTGTCTGAGTGATAAGTACTTTGATCCGGCCTCATGAGAATGGGTTGGAAAGATGCTTTGTGGCATACTCCTTGTCTCTGCTACCACAGTCTGTGGCCACTAAAGGAACTGAGGTGGAGGAGAACTAGTAACTAGGCAAGAGGTGTATATGCAGTCTAGGGAAAAGCATGGGGTTGAACCTGGACTTTCCATGTCCTAGACTGACACTGTAACCACTCAGTCCTCGGGGAAATACGAGGTTCACAGATTTGCAGAATCATTGAGGTTGGAAGAGACCTCTTGTGACCATATAGTCCAACTTCCTGTTCAAAGCAGGATCCTCTAGAGCAGGTTCCCCAGGTCCATGTCTAGTTGGGTTTTGTATACCTCCACCAATAGAGACTGCACGACCTCTCTGGGCAACCTGGTCCAGGATTCACCTTGAACCTGGTGTGATAGCACGCAACTAGCAGTTACTGAGGTGACTTGCAGAGGTTGTTATTTTCTTCAGTATAGATAATGATATCTCCCTTGGAAGGAAGTGGGACTCTATTCTTAAAAAAAAAAAAAAAGGGTTTGAGATATTTTAGTATTGATTTTAATGGATCCTTTTTTGGAAGCAATGGTCTGGCCAGGGCTGTGACTTCCTCTTTTTCCTGTTCCCTGTTATTTTGAGTGCAAGCTCTAAAAGAGCTAGTCATTCTGAAACCTTCACTTCTGAGTCTTTAAAAAGACTTGAAAAAATAAAGTTTGGATTCCCAACATGTGTCCTATATAGCTGGCAGGTCTATCTTGAAATAAATCACTGGATAGGTTTTTTGGTATAGCAGTTGAGTTCTCTCAGCAGCTGTACTGCTTTGTTTACTTACCTGTGAAAAATTGCTTCTAATGTAAAAGTACTCTAGATCAGGTTCTGTAATGTTTGGTGAAAGATTAGGAGCATTATTTAATGGAATTTTTGTTTTTTAGCGGGGTATTGTATGGCTGGAGCTGTGTCAGCCTTTTTTAAGCTTTAACCTCATGAAAAATAACTAAATTCTCTGATGCGGTGTTGAAAAGCTGTGATCCTACAGCCTCAGAATTCAAGATCTGACTTTTAAAATTATGCTTAAGATGGTAATAGATAACCACTGTGACTAGGCAATAACTAACCTTTTTACATTACATTTTTAGTTTGAAGATTAAAAGCTTTTAAAATTCCCTACATATCTTACAAGTAATAATCTAAACTGAAGGAATTTAAGCCAGAACTCAGGTGAACATGCTACTCGCTCAGTGCTCTACCTAGTTAGTGTTCCCATCTGCCACTCAGCTTCCTTTGCCATCTCAAGTGACTTAAAGGTTTCTTCGATAATGTTTGAACTCAGATATTGCAGACCCTGGAGTTCATTTCTTTAACCACTTCCACCTGGCTTTTTTCCAGTATTTTAAAATCTTCTTGTTCTTAGATTCTTAAATTTAACTCCAAATCTAAAATTTCTACAGAAACTAGCCTTCGTGGGGTTCCCCTAGAAGAGAGAACTCCTGCATGAGCCAAGCTGTGACTTCTGAATTTCTCTCTCCTAACAGTCTTTTTGGAAGTACGGGAACAATTCCCTTCGGATGCTCTAAACAGGATAAAACCCTTTAGCTGTGATATTTTCATCCAGGCATGTAATAAAAAACATTTATGTTTGATTGTTTACTGTTCTATGAGATTCTGTTGCTGCTGTGTGTTCTCCTTTCTGATTTTGAGGGATATTAAAGAACAGATCACGGCATCCTTCTCTTTTCCCTGGATTTCTTTTTATCAGATTCTGTCTGTCTGTCTTAGAAATACTCCTTGAACAGCTGCATGTATCTTTTGTGACCAGGAGAGAGGCTCAGCATGATGTAACGTGTAAGGCACTTGATTTGGGGCTCAGGGTTTTCTGCTTGACGCTGGTTCTGACTTGCTGCATGACCTTGGGCACAGCATGTCACCCCTGTGTGTCTCTTTCTTCTCTTGATGCTTATCTGCCTGTCTCTTCCCTTTAGATGCCTCATTTTTCTGGGCAGGAACCTCTTTTCCAGATATACATACACATACTCTGATACAGTGAGTCTCTGAGGCCAAGCAATCTGTGGAGGTACTGTTTTAACAGAAACTGTAGATCTGTTTTTGAGTAGAAAACTGGGTATTTACAATTCAACGCCAAAGCAGGTAGTCTGGTTTTATTTTTTGAAGTTATGGATCACGTAGCTTGCTGGAGTGGTGCATACTCAGAACTTCTCAAAATCAGGCCACCCAGTTAAAAGTGCCTGAAAATAGCTGTACGTATATATATAGCTCTAGGCATTCACCTTTTGAAACTGTGGACACTACTCTCTGTGGCCTACTTTTCATAGCAGTTTTGGTCAGAGGGGAGGGAGAAGAATAGTCACACAGTTCAACTTCAGGCACCTGTATCTGTATTTGAAGCTCCTATTAAAATGAAAGGAAAAATCTGGTTTTAATTTAAAGGCTCTAAATTGCCCACCTGAGGCTCACTTGTTTATGTAGGGACGTATCAATAAAGCATCTAAGTTAGAGGGCTGATGTTAGCTGCTGCAAATAACTACACCAGTTTTTGGATGCAGAAGTCTCCCTTGTTGATTGTATGCTCTCTTTCCACCAAGAATGCATGCAAACAGATGTCTCGTTACCTCGCTCCAAGCGTGGTGTGTGTTCACTCACTGCATTTTAATTTCTGTCTGAAAACTAGTGTACAAGCATGGACGGAAGTAATTGGAATGGAATTAATATTCTCTGTGACTAGAAGGACTTTGTCCAAAGCGCATCAGCACGCAGCAGTGTTGCACATGGCAGTGCTCTGCGCCCTGGCTGTCAGCACTTGGTAGGTCTCAGCCCTGCTCTGTCAAACTGGAAAGACTCTGGGACTTTTGACCCAGGGAAGTGTCACCTGACGTCTTTCTCATAAAAGCTCATTCATTCATCTAGGACAGGGTTGACAGAGTGACACGGACATGTTGGTGTTACAATAAACAAGCCCTGACTTTGAAATTTAAAGTAGACAGCTGCTTCCAAAAGACTAATCCTGTCCTGAGAGAGGTGGCAGGAGAAGAAAGCGGGAAGCCCCAAAGGGAGCCTGGAATCTCCTCTCTTGTACTGGTACTTGCTCTTGTTGAGGTAGTTTCCAGCAGGATTTTCTAAGGTAAGAATGCTGAAAGTTAGCCATTTCATAAACAGAAAATATGAACTGACCCTCCTTTCCCTTTTTGCCTCTCCTCCCCCTTCCCAGGTTTTCATTATTTTGAACTGTCAGCTCTTTCCCAGCATGGACAGGAGGGACCAGAGGCCTGGGGGCCCCTGTGGAAATGATGGTCACAGTCCTGCTTCTCGCAGCCACGAGTGGCAGTCTGCTGGCCTGCTGCTTCTGGCCTGCTAAGATGCATTGGCTTGGTATTGTTCAAGCTGACTCTGCAGTCCCACACAGACACAAAGCCCAGAGAATAACATAGAAAACATTTTTATCATTTAGTCTTACAGTGTGCCAGCCAGGACTTCTTGAACCAACAAACAATCTTGATCTTAGATCCTAGTAGTCTTGGTGGTCACTGAGTTTTCAAAATAAGCCTGTCTGTAAAGTTCAGACGTTACTTTTGGGTGCACTTAGGTTTAATCTTTAAATCTTGTGTGCCTTTGTGGCCAGACGTGGGGAATCTGCATCCCACTTCGAGTCTCCTTTGCTTATCTGAATCTAAAAAGAAACAAGGCTGGACCTTTTATCCATTTATTGCATACCAGTGTTGGAAACTTTTGTTTTACATCTACGTGCATCACTTCAAAACATTTGTGTACTTGATAAAGCTGAAAACGTGGGAAAATTTATAGCAATTTAAGCAAGAGCTGCTATGAATTTTCTGTTCGGGGCTTGGGTAGATCTGAAGAATGACCAAATCTGCTTTTATGGGGTAAGGATATAAGCCATGATTGCACTCCATTGTCATGGGGCATTCCTATAATCCAAATCTCCAGTTTGGATTTTAAGAACAAAACATGGATTAATTCTTGAGGAGTATTGTCTCTCTAGAATTAGGAAAGGAGGAGCAGGGTTTCTTATTGTCATGAGCAAGTCTTCACTGAATAAACCAGATGTTTTAAATTCCAGCACAGTTGTGTTTCAAGTTATTCTGATCCTCTTGAGCAAAAATTTCCTTGGCTGGCATCCAACAAGAGAAGATACGTCTCCCAAGTATCTGGGTGCTAGGAAAAGTTAGGAAGGGACAATGAAAGATAAATTGCTCACAGTATCAATGGGATATTAACTTAACTGGGAATACTTGTTGCAGCAAGTGGCTCCTTCCCTGATGTTTCTCCTCATATTTTCATAAGATCAGAGGTCAAGAAATAAGTCTTGAAAAATAGGACCTTTCATCTGAATTGGAAACCAGGACTCAGCTGGTAGAACATTATTTCAGTTCTGGCGTGATGTGTTCATGTCACTTTTGCTGCTGAAGAAGCAGTTTATTGTAAGATGTGTTACAGTAGTTTAGCATGGACAAGAAAAGTAGCATCCCTCACATTTCCTTAGACAAGTATCTAGCCAACATGTGAGACCCCTGGTTAGAATCTCATCTCTCCTCATCAAGAGTCCAGCAGGGCCTCAAGGCTTTATCAGGGTAGCGTGGGGTCAGCTGATGATAACAGTACAAGAGAGATTCATGAAGAGGATGCTTTCCCTTACCAGAGTCCCTAACATCCATTCTAAAAGTACTATCGACTCCTGTTTCACTTACCTGCTGGCTTTGTGCAGCTGTTAGAACGTTTGAGTTCATCAGCAAAGAAAATAATGAAAGTGTGAGTGTTTTTGTGTTCCTTGATGTCAGTAGTTGGTTCCGTCTTACGAATTCTCCAAGTGGCTTTCTGAAGTTAGAGTGGAAGAGGATGAAAGCATGAAGTTTGATGAGAGGGACTTGAGATGATCTGGATTTCTTATATAGTTTATAGAATCATAGAACCATAGAATCGTTTAGGTTGGAGAAGACCCTTAAGATCATAGAGTCCAGCCATTAACCTAATGCTACCAAGTCCACCACTGAACCATGTCCCTAAGTCCCACGTCTACACGTCTTTTAAATACCTCCAGGGATGGTGACTCAGCCACTTCCTGGGTTGTTATGATTGAGTGGAACCAAACTTCTATTATCAGTTGCTTCATAGTCTTCCTAGACAAGGTTATTTGATTTTTCATTGTCATTTGATACACCTCTAACATCTTGCTTTTCTTCCTGTTTGTGATACCCTTGTTACAGTAGTGATTGGAAAGTGCTGGTTTGTTGGGTTTTTTTCCTGATGTGTAAACACTGGATACAGGATGGAAATGGAGATATCCAAATGCATCCATAGGCTGGCATGGCTGTGTGGAGACAGTCAGCTCTTCTGGAATGTCAGTAATCACGGTCCAGGTCGCTATACTGCATTTGCATAAAGGAAGCAAAACTGATTCTCCAAGATACAGCTTAGCTCCATGAAAATGGAAAGATGCTATGCTGAGAAGAAAGAGTGGTAGTGTTACAGGCATATGTTGCATCCTGTCGTACCCTGCCTGGTGGGCAAGGTGTATGTGGAACTTGCCCAAGGAACACCTTGGAACTCCTGGCATTTGTAGAGAAATACGCGACTTGTTTAGTTCTGTACACTGGGAGTTGAACCACTGCTTGTTAAATCACGTTAAAATAATCTGAATAGTAGAAATTGTGTGTGTCACAAACAGCGCTGTGTGGCCATGTTACTTCGGTTGCCTTCAGGCCTTCTGGCCTATTAGAGTTCTTCGAAGCGGTCAGCTCAAGATTAGATAGCTGGATACAAGTCAGCACATTGAAATAACTTTAAAAAAACCAAAAACAACAACAAAAAAAACCACCAGAAAAACCCCAAAAAACCACTCCTTTGAGGGCAGATGGTAAGTAAACTGAAACATCAGAAAGTTCAAGACAGAGATAAATAAACTGCTTTCAATGTGGCAAGTCAAGCATCCCGTACTAGTGGAGTTCCAGGACATTTATTAATAACTCTGGAAGAGCAGATGAATACAGGATGGCAAAGTTTTCAGATAAATCCAGATTGCTTAGTTTTCTCCAGGCAGTGGGGGAGACAGCAATATCAGATGGATCTACCAAAAGTCACTGAAGAGTCAGCATGATGACAGATTCAGTTTATTGCAGTCTCTTGGGCCCATAACGAAATAATATGGACAGCTCATGCATTGTTAACTTCTACATTGACTCACAGCTCAGGAAAGACTCCAGCATCATGGTGGGTAGCTCATTGGAAACTTCTGCCTCCTCTGCCTCAGTAGTCAAAAGAGAACATGCCAACAGAACCAAACAAAAAGATTATGGTGGCCAAAAATAACATTGAAGATACTGAGTGTACAGTTATGGAAATAAAGTGCTTTCTTTCCATGGAAGACTGTTTTCAGTTCTGCTTTCCTGAAATTAAAAATACGCATTAGAAATGAAAGGAATCCTGGAGAAAAGGGACCTGGTCAGTGCCAAGAGATGGCTACACAAGGAGGGAGTGAGATCAACCTGGGGCTAGCAGAGGTGGAACAAAACATGAGCAAATAAAATATGAATAAATGGGGAAACCTTCTCCTTTTTCTCTTTCCTACCATGTCAGAGTAGAGTTCCACTGAATATCTGTGCAGTTGCCATAAAATACCAACTAAGGTCATAGCTGGACTCCAAAAGGTAGGAAACATTCACAGTTAGGTTTAGAAGGTTTACAAACCATCGTGCTTTGGGGTATATGGTACCGACTGGTGGGTGTTAGAAAGAAACTCCATTTATGAACTCTGAACTCAGGATATGTTGGGAGACAGTATATATTCCCTTTCCTCTGATTTGAAATCCACTGCCAAGTAGCAGAAACGGAGATGACATAGCGTCAGCTGAACTGTGGTCCTTGTTTGGTTTGGTAGTTCCTGTGTTCAGTTCTCATCACCCAGGAAGCAGGAATGCCTGAAAGTGCAGTGATGATTTAAAGTGTTTTCCAGTTCTACATAAATTTGAAACCTGGTACAAGTAGTAACATTTTAGCACTTTTACTGTCTTGTGAATAAAGTCTTGGGATTTTCTATTAACTATTATGAGCACTCCACATGTTTAACGGGAGCTTCAAATACAGCCTGACGTGTTAAAGCTGTTATTCTTTCAGAAATATAGCTGGATGATGTGTTTATGAGTATTTTTTCTTCGATAGCTCTCTCTTCCACTGTGTTAAAGCCCACAGAAAACCCTGTGGAGCGAGGCAAGGGGTGTGTGTGAGGGGACAGAACCATGGCACTGTGGGGCAGGCACTCATAATACATGACAGGGACTTAATGGTACTGAACACCCTTGGAGGAGTTTGTCTGTTAGCTCTTGTTCTACTAGAGGATCAAGGAGGTCGTCCTCCAGATTACACTGGTGCGTTGTCTGGGACAGGGCATTACTTCACACACTGGGACTTCTCAGCTTTTACAACTTTTTGTTTCATTTCCTCCCTGGCAAAATCATGAGGAATATTGACCGGTTGAAAAATTTCTCTCCCACGTAAATATAAAAATGATTGAACAGATAGTGCTTCACAGGTCTCACCCTCCTGCCCGCCCTAACAAGCCTGCTCCGTGATCAGAATAGCTGCAGCTTTTCCCCCTTGCTGCTACTCAGCTGCCAGCTTCTTTGGTATCTGCCGGGGCAAGGAGGGAAATGAGCGTTCAGCTGTTACTGAGTGTGTTAACTTTAGATGCAGCATTGGGATTCCTACACGAGGGAGTGGTCATATTCCAGGTCCTTCTTAACTAGCTTGAGGATGCTGTGGGGGTGTTTTCTGTCTCTGATTGAGTGCCAGTGAGCAGCCAGCAGTGAAATCTATCCTGCAGAGACACAGAGTGTCAGTCTTGCAGACGTCTACCCACCACACATCTTTACTGACAAAGGGTATATGAATATTCTGAATGAGGTCCTTCTCTTGACTGAGAGACACTAAACATATTATGAAGGCGATGGCAGACGTTAATGGTCAGGAAGAGCTTTGTCCTTTCTGATTTGTATTTTATTAATGTTTGAAGGTCCACTAAGATACTGGTCCTGTGGGAAAGTTCAACTTCAGTGAGGCAATTTCTTCACTTAAAACTGAGAGATTGTCAACACACCAGCAACTAAGTAAGCTGGTGTGATAGAATAAGATGCCTATCTGGGTGAGTAGTAGGAACACTGAATTTGAGCCCCATCCTGTGCTAAGTCCTGATTCACGTGTAATACCACTAGTCAACATGCAGCATTGCAGGCAAAGCATATGCTAAGGGGAGTTTCTGAACTCTGACAGCAATGGCACTGAGATTTTGGGGTCTATGATGCCAGTGCAGTTTCATTGCAGCCAACTCTGCAGGGACACTTACATTTTTCAAATAGTCTAATTTAGCTTGCCTTAACTGATGTTTCTGAAGAAATGCAGCACACAGAGCCTCAGGGCCAGGAACCAGGCATTTTTGATCTCTGTTGTTGAGATTCAGGGCATTGACGACAGCCCTGCTTACTCTCTTGAGCTCTAAAATACCAGCCAAACTTCCCTGCTTCACCAGGGGAACCTTTTGAGGGTTACTCAGCACTTGGGAAGCCTGTGAGTGTGCTGTTTGAACACCAGGAGGAGGAGGAGGAGGAGGTAAGTATGTTAAGATTCTTGGTTGCAAGGCTACTGTAGTGGTGGGGTAAACTAATGGAGTAGTTATGAACCTCCTGTACTGGAGGGTTTAGGAACAGATTAGATAGACAAACATCTGTCAGTGTTGGTCTTAGCATTTCATCTTGCCTGAATGCAATGGGACTGGGGTAGGTAACCTGGTGAGGTCCTTTCCAGACCAGTATTTCATGGTGTTGATTGTCCTTCAGAATGAAAAGCATCAACTGCTGACAGCTTGAGCCAGGGAGCTTAATGAAGTCATACTAAAATGTTAATAGCTGCTTGTCCTGTGCAGGCCCAGCACAGAAGGAGATGTGTAACATGTATGCTTACCTGTGCTGGCATAAGAGCTAAGCAGTCCCAGTAGTCTTGGCCTCCCACTGGGGCAAAGTCTCCTTGGGTCAGTGCAGCCAGACCTGAATATGTTTGGCTGTGCTCCCTTACAAAAAGCAGTATGTTTTAGCTGGGCAGTCACACTACTCTGGCTGTATGACTTCTGGGCTGAAGCTGGCTTCATTTGCTTTTTTGGGATGCCAAGAGAAGAGCTGTGGGCTGGCTGCACCTGTTCATGTGGACGTGGTGCAGCAGGAGCAAATACTTCTTCCCTGGTGGAGAAATCTGTGGAATGAGTTTGTCACTTGCTTCACAAGGGTGAGGCAGTTGAGCGATGCATTCCTGAATCAGCAGGCTCCTCTTGCCCTGCGGCATTAGTTAGGCAACCGCACATTAAATCTAAAGCTATAAATTGTATAATTTGCATAAGATATTAGGCAGAGAAGCACAATGGGACAGATGCTAATTGCTGATTTGGGAATCCTCACAAGCATTTACTAGGAGATAAACTGCAGTTACTTCAGTATTGGGCAATTAGTGTTGGTTTTGTAGAAGGAGAGAAGTGTATCACACCAACTGATTTCTTGTACTGTGTAATTTGTTGATGCTATTGTTGCTCTTGGGGGACAGTTTTTTAGTTCCTATTTAAGAAAATATTTTTTAAAAACCCGATAGTTTTGGCAGGAAGGCAGATGCAGTTCGGGAGGGGTGCTTCCACCGAGAAAGCTAGCCAGTTCACATGCACTTTCCTTGTATTTTGCTGCAGGGAAATTAATTCTGCCATAAATTCTTTGGCATTGCATAGATCTGGTCTAGGTTGTCGTGCAGGTACGCCAGATTGTAAATGGGTTTTTGTTTGGTTGATTTTTGCTGCCTTTGCAACCCAGAGTCTGGTATGAGTTTTGGGGGTAAAATCTACGCTGACATTTTATTGCAGTTATCATGAATTTTGACACTGGGTTTTCTAATCAGTTGTTAGGCTGCCAGGTAGTTAAACTGCTAAATCTTGAAATGTGTTTACCTAGATAGCAGAAGTGCTTAGGGGAGTGCAGAGCTCTACATTTGCTAGGTTTTGTAATCATTCTGAGTGTTGTTATGTCTTCCAACACCGCCCCACAATGTTTGTATGCCTTCCCATTTTATGAGCTGTTTATGAAATACAGGCAATTCTGTAAGCGTGATGCTTCCCCTCAAGGTCCTGTGCTGTGGGAAAGTAAATGTCCTAGACAGTAGAGCTGATTGTAATTGCTTTTATTTTTCAGTATTTTGAAAGAAAATAATGTTAGAAGAGATCAGAAAATATCCAATTTATTTTCAGTGGAGAAATGATCATTTATAATGAATCTAAAAGGGGTGGTGGAGAGAGTCAGCATTTTTGAGAATTCAGAATTTGGAGAAGAAGAAAAGAGAGGAAAATATCTCCTCTTTTCCTCCTCTTCCTGTCCCACTCTAACTCCATGGCTTGCTGGCCCAAGAGACCCTGGGAGAAAGGTGACTTGTTCTTTTGGATGCTTACATGAGGTGAGAGTAAAGGAGCTTTGCTTTATGTTTCACTGAAAAGCATCTTGCTTCACACGTGTGATGAAAGTGCGAGCCCTGTTGCAGGCAGTTTGGCTTGCCCATTTGTTTTGAACTTAACATTAAGGACTTACTATAGCTGTAAACTAGTTATATGCAAAAGTAAAACACAAACTGTGCTCACGCTGGTGGGGCGCTGGAGTTATAGGAGAGTCCCATCTAGGAGGGTCCGAGGGCTTGTCTGTATTAGGTGTGTTGCTTTTCATTCCTTCCAGTGAATCACAGCTCTAATGTTGATGCTCTTACACAACTTCCTGCATGGGAGGAGGGATGAACTGTACCAGAAAAAAGCACCTTTATAGTCTGTATGACTACATCTGTGCAGGTGTTGGGGCAGGGTAACCATTCCAGGTGGTAGTTGCACCTCTGGCAGGAACTGCTCCATGGATGCAGCTCTTTGCAAGCGCGCACCTGTCCTGAACCAAGGTCATGCAATGCTTTGCTTCTTCCCTCTTGCCTTACTCCTTAGACTGATTATTTTCAAAGAGACTGTTGTGAATTAGGACAAATCCTTTGTGAAACAGGCTGAAGATGTGTAACTGATCCAACCACTTGAATGGTGACACAAGCTTTCAAAATTGTTTATGTAACCGAGTAGCTGAAACCATAGCGCTGCGTGTGCCAAACACAGGCATATGTTGCTCTCTGAAGGCAGGTATTGGGTGGAGGACCTTACATGGCTGGTTTGTGAAGGTTTGTCTGCCTGGGACTGGCTTCATGCACCATATGCAGCAGCAGTAGCCATCTAAGGTATTTTTGCTGTGTCCCGTTTCCTCCCCTATACCCCCCCCTTGTTCATCCAGTGAACTGGATCAGAGAACAAATCCATCTTTTAAAACCTGCCCCCATCCCCCCCAGTCATTATTTTTACTCTGGGTTGGTTCCCCGGTGTGTTTTCCAGCATGGCCCCACAAATACTTATCCTAGTACAACTCAGGGGCAGTATGCCAGGGCTTGAAAACAGAAACAAGCAGGCAGGAGTGTGTGTGCGGCATGGGGTGGAAGAACAAATAAAAGCAGAATTGCTGCTGAACCCTTCATCATGTTAAACCCCAGCCTAGAAGAAATCACAGAAGGGCCAGAGGTGCTAAAGGAAAATATAGGAAATAGCTGAAACAGCTTCAACAAGTGGTACCTATGTGCCTGTGAGGCTGCCTCCCTCCCCCAAAACACAAAAACAGAGAGCAAGACAGACAGACTGATTACGCACACCAAATCCTCCTCTTTTTTTATTCTTCCTACAAGGAAATGAGACTTTCTGTGTTAGTTCAGTATCCAGGCTTATTGAGTCCCAGCCTGCTGCTTGTAGGCACTTCATCATCCAGCCCATTCCAGAAATCTAGGGTGAACCAGTGGGAAGAGCTGTCAGGCTTTCCCTCTTCTCCCCACCTTATTCCAACTGGCAGGTGGCTCAAGAGCCTGGATACTTAAATAGTTGAGAATCCCTTCTAATTTCAAGTCCAAATTGATTCGTGGTCAGGTTTACCCACAAAAAGAAGTACCATCTTCTTTTAACAACACAGATCTCTGTCTGCATTGGCTGTTTCACCTTTTGTTGGAGCCTGAACGTTGGCACAAACAAAACCAGCTCATATTGAGAAAGAGCTGGGATTCAAAGCATAATAGGCATTTACTGGATGAGAATCACATCTAGACATGCACACACTTCTCTGAAGCTGGCAGTACTTGTCTTATCTTCCCTATTTATATCTCTGATTTACCACAAGAATTTTATCTTTAGGAAAAAAACCCAGTCATAGTTCTCTATCTAATCCTACAATCACGTTATTTTTTTTTCCTTCTGTTTTAGGAATAGGAAAGAACCCTTAAACAAAATTCGTCTCCTAAATAGAAATATATCCAATTTTAGGTCTATTTTTAACCATGTAAGTTAGTGAATTGCATCAAATCATTAGTGTTTGTTTAGTTGCAGTGAAAGTAAAAGCCTGCCTGGAACTGAAGTGTAAAATGAATGCATTTCATATTGAATTTAATGTGTCTAGTCATATGCAGCTGGTTTTGATCCATTTTCCTTCTGTGCTCTCATGCAGCCTTTGTTTTTCATTTCATTTTGTCCCAGATAATTTCTTCTAATAACTCTCCATAGCTGGTTAGTCTTTATAGGAAAATAATTTTGCTTTTTGTAAAGGTAGATCCACATGCACCGAGTGTTTGTTCAGGCTTACAGGAAAGTGTAGTTTCTTTGAAACCTAAACGTAAGTAGGCTTCCTCTTCTCTTCTTTTTTTGACTTCAAAAAAACAACTGATCTTTTCAAAAAGTGTTCTGGTTTGTGCTCTGGTGGTGTGATCCACCCCACCCCCCCGCTGTATGCACCATGTACTGCAACTTCTAAACACTAAGGTGTTGATGTGTATTTTTAATGGCTGTAGGGCATATAGTATTAATCTAGGAACTACACCATCATTATCTCCATTAGAGCAAGGGTATCATGTCAGCCAGGAAGGTACAGAAGGAGATTTGAAGTTGTTAAAGACAAACCTGTAGAAGGACTCCACTGTGTTGGGGCTTGAAAGGCTTGAGCCTGTGCCAGGCCTTTGCGATGGTGCCTGGGTAGGTAATAATCTCTCCACCCCCTTGTTTCTTCATTTCACACCTCTGTCCTTCATCAGTCCTTTTTGTTTGGTTTGAAACGTCTCTGAGGGAGACACTACCTCTTATCATGTGTTTTGCACAGTGCTCAAAATACTTGCCTTCCAATGTCCCTGTAATACAAATGATCCTGTGATGTTAGGGGAAAATAGTAAGGCTTCCACAGTGTCCACATAGCTTTTAATTGTAACTGTATACAGAGGAGACACTTTGAAACAGCATTTAGTGAAAGCTGAATTCTGAGCTATGACCTGGTTTCTTTAAACATTCAGGTTTTGTCATTATTTTGAAGCCTGCAGTATCTGATGCTAAAAATACACTGTGCTGAGCTTCCCACGTGTAGGTAGTTACATAAATCTTGCCATAAATAATACTTACTCAATCATTGTAAAAATGTCTTGACATGCAGTTCATAAGGGATTTGCTCAGAGCAAACCAAAATCGAGTAGAAAAACACAGATTAGAATGAGAGTTCCTAGACCTATTTAGATTCTGCTTTTATAGCATCATTTCATGGCTTAGTTTGTCATTTCTCCCAATAGCTAGGCAAATCTGAAGAGGGCTAAGGAGAATCCTCCTTAATTCTTCAGTTGGCTGTGAAACGCAAAGGGTTGGTACTGCACCTCTACAGTTGCATGCCTTAAAAAGGTTTAAGCTGAATATTTTAATAGTCTGTCATTGTGCTGTGAGCATAAGCATAGAGTTGAATGCTTCAGTCCTTTACGTTTCACAGCCATTTTGTAGAAATGCTTGAGACTATAAAACTGAAACAGAGTGGTATGAAAGTCCTGATTGTTCTGTAGTTATTGGAAGAACGTATGTTTTATAACTGGGAGGGGAAGAAAGCATAGATGAACTGTTGGTATGTGAGGCAGAATTCTTCAGGGTGGCGAGACCTGTGTTGTAGTCTCCTGAATCCAGGTATCTTGACTAAAACAAAATAACCCCCACAATTCTCTTTCTAGGCTGAAATATTCTGGTCACAGAAAAGTCCAAGTGCACTTGAGCTTAAAAAAAACCAAAGAAAAAAGATTGGTACTGAAGAGGGGGTTGTCTGGACAGTGGACAGTTATGAACAATAACTCCTAGGATATCACATAAAACTTGCAGGTATCAGAGTAGCAAAGCACAGATGCAAAGGTTAGTGCAGGTGCAAGCTTGTACTAAGTAAACTGAAGTGAAGTCAGTGAGATGGGAGTGAGTGGTGCAGCTGAGCTCTGAAAGCGTGTATGTAGCAAGCATACACCAGAAAGTCTTACTGGGATCTCAGGATTGCTTTAACTAGGAGGTGAATGTTTAATTCTCAGAAATGAGCAATCCCTACTTGCATGAATCCCAGTTTTGCCTTAGGTTCTTCTGTCAAGTGATGAATGTCATTGGTGCCCAGCCACCAGTCCCTCAGCCCGGTCGATCGCCTTCATGTCTCTGAGTTTAGTCCTGCACACCCTGCTTCAAGTTGAAAAATAGTATCATAAAATCTTTGTACCGGGAACTGCTGTGAATTTTTTTTCTGCAGAGAAACAAAGCTGCAGCTTGTTAGAACTATTACTAGCAGTCAAACTCTGTAGAACCCAATTCAGACCTTAAAATAAACCTCGAGAGTGAAGAAAATTACAGTGCACAGAACAGCAAGGCAGGAATGCTCAGACAGCTCTGGAGGAGTGAGAGCTGTCTCCCACGAAGGGTGGTGGGGTTTTTGGTGCCCAGCTCCTTCCGCCCCTGGAATGGCCAGCCTGCCTGCTCCCTGGGACCCCTGCAGAGCCTTCATTATGCTAGAGCACTGGAGTGGGAAGGAACATGTATTGATTTTAAGAAGCAGAAGGATTGCAGTGTTCATTTTAAAAGTATACCATTTTCTTTGTGCGTCCCAGATCTCGTTTCTGTGCTACACATGGGGTGAGAATTGTGGTATGTAGCTCTGTTTTGAGTTACCCCTGGTCTGGGTGCAGTAGGGGTAGTTTGTTGCTTTACAAAAGGCAAATGGAAGATGAATGGAATTACTCAGGGCATCCTGGTTTACCTCCAGCACTTCTCATCTGGCTGATTTGATTCTAACTAACATTTGTGGGTCAGATCTGCGAGTTCACTGCCTTTTGATGTAGAATGATGTTGCAGAAAAATGTCAGTTTTCTGACCTTTTGTTCTTCTTTCACTTTTCTGCCTTCCCTTTTTCATTCTGGCTACATGATCTATGAATGTAAGATTGAGCAGGGATCCTTTCTGGGAGGATATTCATCTGTTTCCCTTAAAAAGGAGGCAGGGAACATGAGTGAGAGAAGGCAGATTCAGAGGAACAGGAAATTCAGTCTGTGTAATGGGGTTGCATTAATAATCATGACAATAAATTGCTAGTCCTCGCACTGTTTTTTGGAAGGGATATTGCAAAAGAAGTCGGTAATTAAGATTTAAGCAGTTTTGGTTTTTTGTGAAGCTATTTAAAACCTAATTATTGCAGAACTTAATGCCAGTTATTACAAAGTAGTGAGAGAACAGATACTCAAACGTCAGAATTTTCCTGTTAGGGCATGACCATCGCAGTTAGACTTTTAGGAGAACAGACAGTGAAAAAGATTAAAAAAAAAAAGAAATCATCTGTTTTCTCTCTCCATGTCAAATAACATGCTAAAAAAGGATACTAAGAGCAAATGAAGAGGTTTTTAATTGTTTATCCTCAGTTCCAGGTGTCACCGGTGCTGGAAGCAGCTCTTCTCATACTGCAGCTCTCTTCTCACCCTAGTGAGAAGAAAAACATGATTAGAGAACATCTGCTCTAGTTCAGTGGATGCAAGCATCAAACAAGGTTATTTGTAAGAGAACCTGAGGCTACCTAATTCTAGGTTGTACACATGTACAAGACTAGAGCATGAATTCCACTGGAGAGTGCTTATTCTTAGAAAAAAAACAGACAAAATGTTCCAATATGTGAATGCAGATGCCTTACCTACATGCTAAATCTGGGCACAGAGCTCGACAGACACTGTTTGTCTTCTAAGTGTCTGGAAATGCGTGCACGTTTTTCCCTTCCCATTTTATTAACTCTTAGTTATGCCAGGGCCCCCACTGGGGAGGATTTCTGACCTGCTCAGTATTTGCCAGTTTAAAATATTGTAAGTTCATTCCACAATGAGCTTGAATTGTTGGCAATAGCCACTTTTCCCACCAAGTTGATAAAGGAGAAGTAAGTGCAGTTTATGTTCTCTTAATGAAAGCTCTCTTTATGAAGATGGGTTGTTGTGGTTTAACCCCAGTTAGCAACTAAGCACCACACAACCACTCCCTCACCTTCCCACCCCCTGCCCCCAGTGGGATGTGGGGGAGAAACGGAAAAAAAAAAAAAAAGTAAAACCCATGGGTTGAGATTAAGACAGTTTAATAAGACAGCAGAGGAAGAGAAAATAATGATAATAATAATAATAAAAGAATGTACAAAACAAGTGATGCACAATGCAATTGCTCACCACCCACTGACCAATGCCCAGCCTGGCCCCAAGCAGCGATCACTGCTCCCCCGGCCAACTCCCCCCAGTTTATATACTGAGCATGATGCCATATGGTATGGAATAGCCCTTTGGCCAGTTGGGGTCAGCTGCCCTGGCGGTGTCCCCTCCCAGCTTCTTGTGCACCTGGCAGAGCATGGGAAGCTGAAAAGTCCTTGACTAGTATAAGCACTGCTTAGCAACAACTAAAACATCAGTGTGTTATCACATTATTCTCATGCTAAATCCAAAACACAGCACTATACCAGCTACAAGGAAGAAAATTAACTCTGTCCCAGCCGAAACCAGGATACGGGTGTACTGGTGACAGCGGGATTACTTCTCTAGGCTCTTGTTGACACTGGACACTTGGGCAACATCCACTCTACATGCTATGGCCGTATGCATGTGAGGTCTTCCAGCCCAACATCCCCTGTGCCCCATCCCAATGTGTCCCATTGCTGCAGTCACCTGCCTGCATGGGGCATGGCCCAAGACTGTGCAGTTCCAGGGCACTGTATAAATTTTTCAGTCACTCTTGTCAATGAGTAAATGTGTTTATAGAAGGATCGGGAGGATTGTAGCACAAACCTTGATGGACTGACACTGTTTAATAAAATTTTAGGGTTAGTTTTAATTTGTATCTTAACAGGAAGTTTATGAAGTAGCTGGGGTGAAAGTGGGGTCCCAGATCTAACCCATGCCTGAATTAAAGTACCTCCAAACCTAGCCACAGATTTCTGTGTTCATGTCGTCTGGGTTAAGACCGTAATCTGAGTTAACTACACAATATACATATGTCCTTCCATACCAGCAGTAGATCTGTACTTATTTGGTAGCGCTGTGTTATGCACAGGGTCTGATACCTAGTCTGTTGATTTTTAGTCATTCAGACAGTGATGTTTGTCTCACCATTGCAGAATACTTCTGGCAAGCAAGAACAATGAGAAGAGGTACTATTTAAGCTTCAGATCCCAATGTACCCAAAAGCAGCCAAAACCTAAAACAGTGGGTTTTTTCCCTGTCCTTATCTGTCAGCATCTCCAAAATTGTAGTGTCCTGTTCCTGTCTCTAGAGCCTTTCTCTATTCAGTTTGCCTCAAGCCAAGTAAAAACTCAAGTGTTTTATGTGACCTAAGGCGTGCAAGAGACCTGGTGGGACCCCTGGCTACCTGTCTTCCTCCATCATCTTCTGCTTCCGCAGCGTTAAATTAAGGCCAGTGTTAGTGCTGGGCTTTGTTGACTGTTGACAGAAGAGGGGTTATGGAAATTCAGCACAGATTGTCATTCAAGCAATATAAAACATGTTTAATAAAAAGAGCACTGGGGATCAAGTGTGAAGAAATTTGCACAACGAAACACTTTTCTTACACTCGCTCACTTTTCTTACACTCGCTCTCCACCCTAACTCATGCTCCTCTTTTCTGCTTCACCAGCTAATCTCCAAAAGTACTTGTGGGCTTTCAAGTTTGATCAGATTGCAAGGAGCAGCCTCTTGGAAGAAGGGATCTGAGAAAGATTAACACCGCTGGGAACTTGGTATTTACCATTTCAGTGGTGTGATTTAGCTTTCTCCTTTATAATGATTGTCATTAGGGTTAAATAAATGTTATGGCTTTTTAAAACCGTCCAGAGAGAGAGACTTCGTAGTTTGAAACAAAACATATCTTTAGGGCTGGGCAACATATCCAGAGTTGAGATAGCATGGTAATTAAAATTAATTATAATTTAATGTAATGATCCTTATCCTGTGGGAAGACTTGTTTGCACAAAATGAAGTATTACATATGCTAAAGTCAAAGTTTGACGCAGGGGAGGAAAAGTCTGTGGGCTGGCCATACGTCACCAAATGTAGTTCAAATAAACCAGACTGTATATTTGTTTTTTAATTAAGCTTAATATATGTGTCTGTGAAGAGTTGCAGCTCAACTTTGGTAGACTGAGTTGACCAGAGAACTGCTGTTCCTAAAATAGGATTTATTTGTTATTTTTTCTATTGCATTTACCATTTGAGACATCTCTAGCTGATGGCTGGATAAGATAATATTGGGACGGGTCTGCTGTTTGTCACAAGACTTCCTGAAGTGTCTTTTGCCAGTGCTGACCTTTATGGTACAGAACAACTGTGCCCTTACTGTAGGGTTTTCCATAATGGGAAAATGCCCATCAACCACATTTTCACCGTCATCCTGCAAATGACTCTCCTGAGAACCAACACCTCTGATGTAATTACTAATTCAAGCGATACTACCAAGATTGGAGATGTCTGTTTGCTTGGATTTTCAGTCTCACAACATCCTGAAATACTACGCTTGGCTGTAGCAGGCTAAGCCTAAAGCAGCAGTAGTCCTCTGTTTGCTGTGCAGAGTGCGCTGTGTGTCGTGTTGCGGGGGACAGGTTATTTCTGGTTCACAGTTGCATCTAGCCACGAGCATTGCGTGATGCAGGAGAAACATACTCTTCCAAGCTGTATCTTTTTCCCAGTAATGGGGTAGCTCTCGTTACCGGGCATGTGTTAGCTTAGAATCATAGCAGCCTCTGAATTTACAGCTCGTTTTCAAGGTAAAAGGGAGAAGATGGGCTATGGAAGGGAGTTACACAGATCTGGTTCCTTTCACGCAGCAGTGGACTAGGGGTGCCTGTGTAATCAGCTGAACACGTCTCCTCTGGGAGGGAGGAGAACGAGAGCTTTGTATGGAGTTTCTCTAGGATTCAAAACCAGCATCTGAGCAGCTTTCTGAGCTCTTCAAGCTGAGCTTCAAACCAATCACATCTACTGCTCAAAGCAAATACAAAAAAAACCCCAAAACAGTCCAGCTACAAAATCTGATTCTTGATTTAAAGTTAACCTAAAGTTAAAGCTTATTTCCATCTATATGCTATTGCTTATGTTCTTAATTGGAATTGATGAGCAGAACATGTATAGTATGGCATTTTTTTATTTTAAATGAGGCAAGTGGGTTTTTTGGGGGATGGGAGCATATGTGGTGTATTGGGGCAGTGGGGGGTGTTAAGCAAACTGATTCCCTGCAGGCATCACACTTAAACATTGTTCCCTGCCTAGCTGCATACTAGTCTTTGAAAAGTCACGTCTAGTCGCAATTGTGGATGAAAGTCAGGGTCTGACCAGCACTACCAAATTCTGCGCTGGGCCTGCAGTGCTTTTTTGGAACAGGAATCTTTTCCCTCCTTCTGAACGCAAGGGTGTGAGGATTTACGACCTGAGTTAACTGCATAGGTATTACGGAATATCTCTTTGATGGTGGCCTCTGATTAGGTTTCTAAATCACACAAAAGGAATGTGGTATGTTTAATGCTCTGTAACTGCGTAAGTGCAGCTTCTCATCTTCATTATAACTGTGCTGAAACGCGTTCCCTTCTGAACTAAGAAAATTTAAATAAAGAGCTAACTTTTAAGTATTTCCCGATCTTTTTAGAGCAGTTCCTAGTTCTTAATAACTAGGCTTGTTGGTTTAGTGCACTTTCATATAAGAGGTAAAGACTTCGTGTAGGAGACTGTGTTCAAAATCTGACCTGCATCTACGAGCATAGTATTCTTTTGCATTTCTCCAACTTCTTCCAACCAAATATCTCGTTTTCTTTCAGAAAGTGGCTGTTGTAGCCTTACAAGGGCTACATAATAACCTGGTGCATTGAAACACAACCTAAGTAGCCTGAAGTCCCAAAGCAAGCTTAGAGAAGTGTGATTTTCTTTCTCCAAGTCTTGTGCAATAAATACAAGATCATCTGTTTGCCTGTGCTGTTAATGTTAAGAGTCTCTGCTAAAGACTCAGCATAAGTCTTTGCAGGCAAAATCAAAGATTTTCTGACAGAAACTTGTACCGTGTTACTGAAATGCTTCACTACAGTGGCCAGACCCTTTCTTTTCCATCCATGGTACAGTGCTTCACTGGCAAAGGATTTGATCAAACTGAAATGCAGAACTCAAAAATTCTTGAAGCAGCTGAGAGGGAAGCACAACGGAGGCCTATGTGAATCAGGAGCAGCATGCTGATGATGAATGGGAACAGCAATGTGTTGTTTCTTCTGGTAAATATGAAAGTAGTAGGCGGTAAGCTTAAAAAAAACCATTTTCACTATCCTGTACTGCATAGCTAAACAGGGAAGCTCAGTGCCACAGGATGTTGTGAATGCCAATTTGTGTGGGTTCAAAAAAGCAATTAGACTGATGGCAGAAAAATCTACTGAGAACAGATGAACCCTTTACTTTCCTGAAGAGGTCTCTAAATGGCTGCTGCAATGGGGTGTGACGTGGACAATGTCATTGTAAACTTTCTGTGGTTTTACACTCTTTCCTAGACATCTGCCACTAGCCTTTGTCTCCTCTGATTTGTCCTATTATGATCAGGTGTCATCCTGATTCTGGGAAAAAACCCAAAAGCAAAACAAATGAGCAAGGGATGCTGAAGATCTCCCTGGCAAAGACCAAGGAGAAAAGGAAGTGGGGAACCTAAAGGAAAAATGAAATACAGAGAAACAAAGTGAATACGAGGAAACAGTTTCCACAGGAGAGTGTGAACATGTATCCCATCATTCCAAATATGCATCTGAGTTTCCACCCTTTGGAAACATCACAGGCCTCTGCAAACCTGGAATGCAAAGGATGAGCGTCATCCTGGGGAACCAAAACACCTTCTTGATCCTGGTTAGATGAATCTTTTTGGTCTCTTAGAGAGACCACTCTTCTCTTGTGGACTAGGATAACCTTAAGGGCATAAGAAAAACTAGAAATCCATAAGCTGGTTCACATGGTGTGTTTTAAGTCCTGTCCCCTCTCATTCCTCGTATTGGTTGTACTGTAGTCAGATGGGTATTGAAATAAAAAGCCAGCTGATATCTTTCTAGTCTTCTCTGATGAGTGTCTGGAATGAAATGCATGTTAAGTTATTTTAAAGATGTTGGTGCCAGTGCCTGCAGGTTATACCTGCTGGCTGAGGTGGGATGCTGCCTGTGAGGACCCCACCTTGTGCTGAGGAGTGGCTTTTGAACCACTCCTGGGCTGTGTTTTCCTGAAGAAGCAGTCTGAAATTTGGTTTACTGCAGTTTAACTCTGGATTTTGGCAGCTTTATGTAAGGCAGAACATAATGACTAGACTCATGCTGCAGAATATAAGCACTTTTGAAATGGGATGCAAAGGTTAAAAATAAAATGAAATTAAAATCCTTGGGTATTTTTTGAGGGAAGCTGAAGTAAAATGAGTACAGAGCCATGTGGAAGTGATCATGACCTGTCATAAATGAAAACCCTTTAAAAATCTCAAGTTGGTTCTTAGAAAGATACTTTATTAAATGTGGGCTCTGAGACTTCTCTGGGATTTCCTGCTTAGTAGGATAAACAGAAAGGGGAAGGGAAAGGGTGGTAACTTCATTCATACCTAACTCTCAAACTCTTGCAAGCGAAGAAACCATAATTGCCCAGTTTGCAATGCTTCGGTTTTCACTGTGCTACATGAACATCTATCCTACTATTTGCCTTTCATACAGAAAATGAATTTCTTCTTGTCTGAGATAAGACTTGCAAAGTATTTATAGGGGAAGAGCTATAAAAGTACACCAATATTATGGAAAATAACATGAGTGTATTGGCTAGCTGACAGGGATATATTTATAGAATATTCTCTTACTCGGGCAGACTTAAGAAACAGACATCGAAGACAGAGTATTCATTTCAATAACAGACCAATAACCATTGCCAAAATGAACATAATTACTGTTTCATGGTATACAGAGCAGGGGTCATCCTGCAGATTTAAAAGCAATTTCAAATAAGCATCTAGCTCAGCCTCATGGGGGAAGAATATGAACTGAATAAAACACATAATGTAGGAGAGTTATGGTTTCAAAAGATGCTGAGATATCATCTGCATGCCCTGAGTGTGCCCTGGCTTAGACATGTCTTCTGCTTTGTTTTAGCCAGGAGAAGCCATGGCAGTGCCATCCTCCTCAGGATCTCACTTTCTTTGCCTTCTGTGGCCATGAGGTTGCATCCATCTAGGAAGCAGCCTACCTCTGCTTTCCTTTGCAGTAGGATTCAGTCCACACAGCACAGGAGGATCAAGCCCCCGGCTCCTTCAGAGAGGTGGTTGCATTGGTTTCCCACTGGTTGTTCCAGGGCACATGCGCATGCTAGTTGCTGTACTGTCATGGATAGCTTATGGTTGAAGTAAGTGTGAGTGTCACAAGTGTCCTGTCCTCTCCTGAACTGTGGGTGGGTGCTTGCCTTCTTCCCCAGCCTCACACAAGAAAAAGGCAGGTGAATGATGAGGGCTTGTTGGGAAGGAAGGGGCCTTTCTGGTTTTGTGGTTTCCTCTTTGGTCAGCCTTGGAGCTACTACTTGCCTTCCATGAGTCTGATGGAGTGTAAAGCCTGTGTCCCTGTGCCCCAAACAGAGCTAACAGAAGAAAATGAAAGAGTTTAGTTCTGCAGGGTGCATATGATTATGCAGCCCCAGAAGTCCAGTAATGACTGTATTAAGTGCTCTGAACCAAGATCATGTCCTTGATTTCTCATTTAGAAGGAGCAGCAGGTTATGAGTCCTGTTAAACTTTGTCTCCTCACTGTTCGTAACTGCCTGTTCCTACCTGGAAGCCTGAACTGTTGCTCTCAGATGGACGAAGTACATAAGATGCTTCCCTCCTCTGTGTATTGGTATGAAGGTGGTCTGCAAAATCAAGTAGCAATAGTGACAGATTTTTGCATGAGCAAGGTAGGCTTACTGCCGCGTGCACTTTGTTGGTACCCTGTCATCTTGGTTGTGGCTCCCTGGCACTTTCAAAAGCTGTGGTAGCCTAACCACCGTCAGGATCGCAGCCGTGTCCTTTGCAGCATTACCCAATGTGTGATCATCTCTTTCTCACAAGAAACTTGGCATGTTCTCTGCTTCCTCTTTTAGTAAAGCACCAAATCTCCTGACGGTTTCCTGCCTTTGTACTCTGCTATATGCTGTACAGACAATTCCTAGGGAACCTAAAGAGACTATTATTAAGCACGTGACGGAGAAGCTTGAAATGTTGATGTTACATGCCTGAAGTCTGGAAAATACTGGCACCTGCTGTGATTCTCTAGTTCTGAAAACAGATTTTATTTTCCACTTTCTCAGTTCAACAGTACAATCGATTCCTCTTCCTGTGGAGACGTTGCGAGGAGTGCTCAGGGCATTTCCTCCTCTTGTTCTGCTAAAACTAAGGGTTTCCCAAGGACAAGCGCGTTGTCAGACTGAGCCGTGGTACATTCCTGCCTGTTTTCAGGTCCTGCGTCGCCTCTGACTCTTGGTACGTTTTTGGAAACAACGTACCCTACTCTTGGAGTGAGAATCCCCCTCTGTAATTGGCAGCACATAGTGTTTTGGCACGGGATGAATGAGTTTCTGGAATTGCCTGTACAAGTCTTGTATGTCTCACTACAGCTTTGGCTGCTGCAGTCAGTGCATAAATGTGACTAATAGTCAGACTTACTGGAACAAAACAAATGCTGGTACTGCCTGGGTTGGTGTCCTGGTAGGGTGCTAATGCGTCCTTGTTTGGCATACACAGCAGTCATTCCTGAGTGCTTTCGCCTTCTTGCTGAGCTGAATTTAGCAGCACTGAGAAGCAGCAGCATCCTCCTCCACATTGCATCTCAGAGAGAAGCTGCTGAGGTCAGGTTTTGAAGGCTCTCCCCCATGAGATAAAAGGTACATCGCTCCTGCTTTTTAGCACAGTGTTGAATTTTACAGCACCCTGTCTGCAGTGGCCTAACGTCTTCTGTTGCCCTTTTCTCCAGTAACATGAAAAAATTACCCAGAAAAGCTGTATGTACTCTGCTTTGCTGCTTAACACGTGGCGCTTGGGTTTCTGCTAACGAATGGTGCCAGCGCTGGCCTTGGGGAAGAGGAAGGAAAGCTAAAAAGTTTTTGTCAGGGCAAATCCATGGTCTCAGAAGTCCTGTGTTTGCATAATCTCATCTTCTCCAAATATGAGTTCAAATCAGGAAGAGCAGCCTCCCCACCCCAGAGAACTGATGTGTTTGTACAGCACGTGTCCTGCTTCTGAAGTGTTTTGAGTGCTGACGTGCAGATCCTTGTGTTTGAGAAGCTCTACAGAACTGAGCATGTTTGGATACCTACGCGGTGCTGGTGGCACAGTTACAATTACATGAAATCATCCATGGGCACAAAGACCAAAAAGCAATGTCTAGTAATCACAACAATGCAAGAACATAAAGTTAAAACCAAACAAATGGATAAGGATTTGAGCTTCCAGACACATGAGGAAATCTCATCTAAAGCTTGAGCTATGTGTCTGTGTTATGTATCTTTGCAAATCCTAATGTTATTTAGGATCACATTCTGCATTCTTGGAATAAACTAAAATGCTCATACTCATGTGCTAGTCATAGTTTTATAAACTTTTCCACTGCACTTTTTTACTTCAGTGTTTGTTTCCTTTCTCTATATTTAAATGCCTCAACAAACATCGTTCAGCTGTTGCATTGCAAGTGGCTGGTGCCTCAAGGCAGACCCAGGAACTGGTAAGTTCTTGGTTCAGATGGCGTCAGGCACAAAAGATTAGGTTTTCCACCCCTGTCCGCAGGCTGTCTCTTAGGGAGTCCTTCTAGGGTTTTGTCTCTTGTTTTTACTGTCTGTAAAATGGAGTGGTGACGAGCACTGCCTTTGTAAAAAGGGAAGGATCTCCAAATGAAGAGTGCTATATGAGAGCTTGGGACAATTGCCGGTACATCCTGAGCTGGAGCCTGCTGCTGAAACCCATCGTTGCTTTGGTCAGTTCACTGAGCGTCTGCTTCAGCTTCCCTGTCAGTAAAATGAAACCCCCATTGGATAGCCCAGGGATGCTGGAAGAATCTTTGATACATGTGAAACTTTGCGTATTTGAAAATGTTTGTATAAATGAAATGTACATCAGTGACAGAAGCCTGGATTTTCAATGAGCATTCTTTGGTCTGCATTTTAGCTAGTTGAAAAGTTTAATCTTAGTATTTACTCTGTGGGTTTTTTAATCATTGCAAACATAAGCTAAATCTTTTCGTCTACTAGGAAGCAGATTAGTAAAGTTTTGACTGAAAGACATGACCGCATGTCTCAGAAGTCTACTAATTGCCCTTGAAGTATTTAGCTTTCCCAGACCTACAGATACATTCCTCTTTTGGAAATGCTGTGTCTCTGAATGTCTTCTGTCCTCCTGACTTTGTTACAGCATTTTCAGTCTGTCGAAAAGAAAATGAGTACCCAGATTCCCGAAGCCTGGAAAAAGGTCATTAAATAGATCAGATGAAAAGGAAATAGCGTGTCTACTAAATCAGAGATGTTTTATACAAACCATGATGGGTCATGCTGAGAGCTGTCTAGCTTGTTGAGCTTAGCAATGTTTTTCTCCTTGAAAATTAGCCAAGAATTTAGCTCTTTCCATAACTTTCTAATCCACCTACACAGCAGAGTTCAGATCCTACAACTGGTATGGTATGAACCCAGCATTCTTCTGACTGGGTAGTCTTTAATGCTTCTTGGATTACAACATAATTAAGAATAGAGTTTAGCCTGTGGTTTTACTTATCCTATTAGTAACTTTTAAATTCTTTTGTGCAGGACGTATCATATGTAGAGCATAGGATTTCGACATACCTTTGCAGCATTGTCACCCACCAAAAAGTGGGTTGGAAGATAGTCAGCAGGTGCAAATGATGTACTCTAAGTCTTTGCAGCTACTTACTTCTCAAAGAAGTGCACTTCCTGAAGACATGGGATGTTCCTTTTCCTTTGGGAGAGGATCTGGTGAAAACTGGGAATTGACACTGAACAGAAGAGGAACTTTTCTCTTCACTGATGAGATACTCTGAGCCGCAAAGTATGGTGGTGTTTTCCAAATGGATGTGTCTGTGTGGCTCAAAGTATCTTCCAGAGGGTCTGTCTCGGTCATTGTCATGTGTCCTGTCACTGGCTGTTGTGAAAGGGGAAGCCCTTGTTATTTCATTACAAACTTCCAGCCCCCTTTGTGTTGAGTAGCTAGGGGGTGGACATGATGTAGTCTGGCCTTCTAGGAGTCTGCGTCCCCTGTATTTCTTGGCGTAGGTGCAGTACATCTGGGGAATTGTGGACAGTTGACCAGGAGTTCGAAGGGCTTCCCGCGCAGCTCCCTGCACCCACTTAGCACCCGTTGTCTTAATAATCCAGTTTGCAGCTATGCTGTAGCTCAGTTTTCTTTAATTCCTTCATGATATTTGAGGCTTCTTCTTCTTGAGGTATTACTTGGCTTTTTCATATATACTTCATTGAGAAGACTAGTAAATGTAAGACATTTCTTTACAACTTTAAATTTGTTAGATAGATTAACGAGGAGAGATGTAAAAAGGATCCAGCCACCCAGGGAAAGGAAAAAAGTGATCATATAAGCTTGAGTTTTGGCAAAGGGGGCTTGAGGAAGGACCTGGTTTTAGAAATGTCACAGAAGGAGTTTATCCTTGAGAAAGCTTTTGACAAGATGGCAGTGTAGGTGGGAAGGGGAAGGTCAGGGATGGCAACAGGACTGAGTCATGAGTTAGAAGAGCAGGTGGGACTCAGGTGGACAAAAAGGACAACCAGCAGTGTGTGAGAAGACCTGGGGGCAGTCCTTTAACTAAAGGACCCCCAGGATGAGAGAGCCTAGACAGTGAACATTTTGCCACATTCATAAAAGGGAGGGGATAAAGAAGAGATAAATGCAGAAGTGGCCATTATATGTAGAAAGCATAGCAATTTTTAGAATGTTTTAATTTTTAGGGAAAGCATCTCCCATGCACCTTAAGTCCTGACTCATTGTTTTTTAGGCATCACAGATATAGCTGTGATATCAAGTCTTAAATGGATAAACCAATTTAAAAAAAAAACATACCTCAGAACATTTAGTCCTTACGTCAGCAGATGGGAACTGCTTACAGAGACCGGTACAACTCCTCCAGCCCAATGCAGTACAAAGAGATACACAGAAAAAAAGATTCCCCTCGCTGCGTGAGTCCATACCAATCAGTTAGGCAAGAGCAGGAGGTATAATCCAGGGCTAATATGTTGTTACAAACAAAAGATTCAATAAGCAGCAGCAAGTCTGTGTTGAGGAGCCCAAGACAAAACCAGAGACGCACCTACAGCCAGGTGGACCAGGGTAATTTTTGCACTCCCTTTTAAACAAGTAAAATTATACTAGTATGTTTATTTGGGAGCTAATCTTTGCCAAAGTGGAGAATAGGATTCAGGAGACTATTTGTCCTGGCCAGTGTTGCTAGATACAAAGTGAGGAAATCAGCCACAAGCTCTCTGTCCTTCCTGGGCTTTCCTTCAGGGCATTTCTGCATGTGGACATCTCTTCCACCCTTGCTGTCGTGCTTCTTTGACAGGAGATGGTAGCAGGTTCATGAATTAGGAGTCAGTGTAGTAACTGGAGCCAGAAAATGATATGTATTTCTTTGTGTATTCAGACTATACAGGTCAGCATTGTTCCCTGCAAGACAGGAATATATATTTCAGGAAAACAGGAAGATTACTTTGCAACACTTCTTGTGAAGGTAATTGTCTGGCAGCAAAGGGCAGTTCATTGCACCTGACACTACCTAGCTAAAAGTTGCATGTGTATTCAGTACTAGGAGTCTATGTTTCTCTGCAATCAGTGGGCAGAGATAGGTATGTCCAGAAGTGATTAATCTTAAACTATGGAATGTATAAGGTAAATCACCATCCAGATGTGCCCACTTCCACTGACTATGCTGGTACACAGACAGCTTGCATAGACAGTTGGCTGGAGTTAGGTGAGATGAATTTCCCCTTCTGTCACGGTTATCTGTTGGCACACAGCTTCTGGGAGCTCACGGCCATGCTCAGGAGGCTGCTGTCGCAGGGCACCTGGCTCCTGTGCTGGCACATTAGGCAGGGACTCCACTCTGGTGGAGTTGTCCTTCCTCCTGCCGCCTTCTTATTGCCATCTCCCTCCTGCCCAAGTATTATTGGAGGAGATCAAATGCTGGACTTGCTGCTTTGAAGCATTGAGGTTTTAGGGGAACAAGAGGCTTCTGGCTGCTGCTAGCTGCTTGACGTGGCCAGAATCAAACCAGGGACTGAGGCATCGATTGCACCAAAGATGGTGCCAAAGACCCAGCCTCACAGCGCAAGAGAAAATAGAAATAGAAACCACTTTGGTCCGGATACTGCTAGAGGGCTGCCGTCTTAGCAGATTATATCCACAGAAATACCAAGCTTGGACACATGCCCCTTCCAATTCAGCGGCCACTGCCTTTTCTTCGTGGTGCCAGCCAGAATCCTGGTGCACAGGATTTCCTTCTTGCAGCATATCAGCATTGTGGATATAGTGTCAGCTCCGTAAAACAACACGGCTTCAGGGCAGCGGGTAAGGACTGCTGGTCCTTTCCTCCCAATAGCTTCTCACAGGTGTTACACAGTGTTTTGATCATCTGGGATCCGGTGTGGGAATGCTGTTCCCTGCAGTATCTACCCAAAGTGTTTTGCAGTTGTTTAGGAAAAAAAATCTACAGGGCTGTCTGAAGACTTTTTAACGGAAGAAACTAATCCAATGTAAACAAAGTGGTGTGTGTGCATTCCTTTGCTGTAGTTGTACTAACATAATTATAACAGAAAAACATACACCAACAAACCTTTCCCACGTAGATAGGTCTTTGTTTTTTTTTTTCTTTCTGGTGTTTAAAATACCCGTAGCTTGTTTGTCTCAGAAGTTATTTCTTCCTGTTGGTTTTGGAGTGGGCCCTATCCCACCCCACTGCAGAAAAATCATCAAATTGCACCAGTCCCTGTAGTGGGTAGCAGCCTTGGTTGGTGCACTGTACTCCAGTTACGCCATCTCAAAGAAGTGCAGAGCAGAATCCTTCAAGGCCAGAACCAGTGTTTCAAAGTTACATTTTTCCTAAAGTGTTTCAGGATTGTCGACAGGTCTTCTTTAAGATCTTCATTGGAAAACACAAAATGCTACTTAATAAATAAACCCTTTCATTTGGTGTTGTTCCTTCCACACCACAAAGTGCAAGCTCTGAACGATGAGCAGTGTAGAAAGTGTAAGTCCCCCGTGTGTTAGAGAAGTTTGCTAACCTGTGCAAAGACAGTGTTAGGGCAGGGCGTTACCTTCTTGTTTCCCATGTGTTACATGTAAACTTGGGACCGATGATCATTTGCATATGTTGTTGAGCTGATATTTAAGTCTCTGCTTAGGTTTCTCTGTCCTTGCTTAAAAATATGTTTGTTTCAGACTAAACAGTTCTTTCCACTGTTGCTTTGAAATACCATGTTCTTATGTTTCACCCCGGAGGCAGTAAGAAATGCATTGCTATTGTATAGTTGTGTTCTGGGAAGCTGCTTTACATAATTAAACTCAAATGAAACCAATGGTCACCACGTCTCTGGAAAATCCTTTTGACCTCACAGCACAGAGGTGGACCCACGACATAGCTGACTGGAGATGCTCAGCCACAGGCTTGCTGTCAGCCCTGCTCAGTGGTGCAGCAGCAGCAATACGCCTCTCCTGTTATTCAGTGTTATCCCAAGACCTTGCTGTGTTTTATAGATCTGCATGTAATCTCTTGCACTTCACTTTGTGTTCACATACGTGCGAGTTGGTAAAGTAATAAAAGGCAGGTAGTTCTTGACATTTCCCCTGCCACTGGTGGCATGGTCTGGAACAGGAGCTGAAAGCCCTGTTCCTCCCTGGCTTGAGCTGGGGCACAGCTGCTGCAGCAGTCTTGCTGTACTAGGGAGGCTTCATCTGGGCATTGGCCGATACTGTCAGAGCCCCTTCCAGCATGTCCCTGAGGTGCTTCTCTACCTTGGAGTGAGTTTTGTCACTGTTTCGCACTCCTTGTGGGCTGCTGCTTTGCCTCTGACCCAGCATATATAGATTGGAAGTGGTATTTACTGAAAGCGTGGGACATGCATCGTGTAGTCTCTTCCAGGGTTTAGCTTCCAAAAGCTCATTAAACTGATCTGGTTAAGGGCCATCAACCCTCCTAGATTAGAGCTATAAAGAGCTTCAGGGGACTCTACTCTTCTGGGTACTCTAATGTCTGCAAATGAACTCTGTCATGGACAAGAAAAAGCTGCCTGTGTCATGTCTGTCGTCACGCCCCCTGCCATAAATATACTCACTGGTGTTTTTCTTTTTTATTAGCCAATGTACTCTTTGTAATTGAGAGACTGATTCTTCCACCGAGAGGAAGTAACTCACTTAAGTCAGTAGAGTTACGTGCAAATAAGATCAGCGAGTAGTTCAGCATTGGGCCTTTAAGGCTCACCTTAGATTCCTGGGTATGGTTAGCGTCCCACTGCATGGAGCAAACTGGTGCTCTGCTGTGAATTTCTCATGTGCATCAGTTGGTTATGAGGAACCTTGGTGCTACATTATCTTTTCAAGCGCAGGAGGGCCCTGGTGCTCACACCTTTTCTTCAAGCTCCAACACATAGTGTATAACAATATATTTGCACCAAATCTGGTGCTCCGTGGCCATTTTCAAGCTGTGTGCATTTATACAGGGAAGTGCAGACCACTATCCGTTGCTCTCACCCACCATCTGGGCCAGGGGGATGCAAACCAGTATGCCACCGGCTCCTGTCCTGGAGGCGTGTAGTTTGCAGATGGGAATTTAGCTTGGCAATTGTTTTGTACTAGTCTAAGTAGTTTCTTAGCTCAGTATTTGGGAGAGGAAACATGGAAATAAGTTGCATTTGGACCATTAGATACCTTTTGTATTTCAGAGGAAGGAGTCGTATTTGGACACTGGCTGTTGGTTCTGAGACTCATTTATCATTCTGTGTGCTAGGGTTGTCCATGTTGGTAGGAGTACCTAAATCAGAGACTTCCGTTGCTTCAGAATGGCAATTCTAACTATCATTCCTGTATCCAGCATATATGGGTAAGCATATGAAACAGCAGATACAAATTACTGTTTAGAGACAGCTGAGTTGGCTTTAATCAGGGTTCAGGTATTCACACTGAACCTGACGTTTCTATTTTAATATAGAGCAGACACACAGAGCAGATTTTTCATTGTCTCTCTGCTGGAAATGCCTTTGGGGTTTCACAGATATCAATACTTTCAATGTCAGGGTTCTGAGTAGAACATTATTGGGGTAAAAATGCAGATAAAGTCTTCTCTGAGCTTGCCAAACAATCCCTTTCATTTTGTTCCTTGATGAGAAAAATAGCTTTCATTCTTGTAATGTTGGAACTCCAGCCTGTAAAACTATTCCCCAAGGTTTGGTGCAGCTTCAGTGCTCTAAGGAATAAATGTTACAATTTCAACAAAAGCTGTTCTAGGAGGTTTTCTCCACCCTTCGTCATTACTTATCAGAGAGTTTTGCCTAACATTCTTCTTTACACAGAGTCTAAGAAGCACCAGAAGGTTTATTTCCTTCTCCTGGAAAGCTGGTCCATTTGCCTCCTTCTTCTGTGGTCACGTGTGCTAGAGTGCCTCCTTAACAGCTTTTGGGTGTGATGCTGCTGAGAAACCTGAAAAACAGTGGAGGAGGATGAACTGAAGTTGGTAGATAGTCCAGTCTCTTGGGTAATCCTGTCAAACTACAGGAAACAGGCTTTAGTTTTTGTGTACAGTAAGTGTATAAACATAGCCAAAATGCTGCATTGTTCAAACACCTGAAGTCATGTATTTTAATAATTGGGGGGGGGGGAGTGGGGAGGAGTTGTGCTTGTTTTTTTAAATTCAACTGCAAAGCTTCCCGTCCCTTGCATTTGCAAGGTGGTGGGTAACTGCTGTTACCTACTGAAAAATGAGGCTGTTTGACGATGAACACTCATCTCCCGGCCTTTATTCTGTCTCTTGAATGAGATAATCTTTCACCTCTTAACTTGTTACATTTCCATGAGCTCGCTTTATCGGGCTGTGTCAATTAAAGTGTTTCACCACAGGTCTATTTTAACTGAAGGCATGTCTGTAGCTGTAGTCCTCTCCTGCCAGGTACCCATGAGGCTCCATCACCACAAGTAAGCTGAATGCTTGTTTGCAAAACCTGCCTCTTTGAACCAGAGCACCCAAGAGATGACATGAATTCCTGTCCTGGGAATCAGAAAGGAGCATCCTGCTCGCTGAGGAAAGTGGGCATAAGATGAAAGTCTAGATCTAAAAGGTACGGGAGGATCCTGTACAGACCGTAGCTTTGCGAAATGGTTGTCTCTGAAGAAGAGTTCAGCTGGTGGAAAAAACTTCATCAGGTTGGCTTTACTTTGACTTTCACCTTTATTTCTTCTTTATCGTTTATAATTTCTCTCTAATCTAAGCTGAATTCATCATGTTCCAAAACCATAATTAGCACTCCTAAATTGCATGGAAATGGTGAGTTCTTGAGAATTTTTTGAACAGTTATTTATATTCAATTGTGAGATTTCCTCACTTGCTGCCCAGATGCTTCAAAATCACTACTTCATTAGAATTGAAGACTGTTGCTCTGCAGATGTTCCATTTAACATAGATATTCAGTGCACAATTCCTTGTATGTCAAGCTAGAGTAAGGTTAAAATCATGCCCTCAACGCTGAGTCTGCTCTGCCCTCTTGTGTCTTTGTAATGTGCTGTCAAATGGTCCCCAAATACAGCTGCTTTATCATGAGAACTGGAATTTTCCCCCCACAGACTTAAAAGTAAGATGCAAACACATGGGTATTCAGTTATGGGTTGATTTTTCAGTGATGAGTACAGATCGACATACATTTGAACTAAATCTGTTCTGCCAATACTCCTCATGCACACACGTCTGAGGGGAAAGGGAAACAACTTGAGAGTATTTTTAATACAGCTCAAAAGTGCTAGAATAAACCTGATTGAACAGTGTGTAAAGTTGTGGGTTTTATGAATAAAGTTGTGGGGTTTATGAAGCTTCAACTGAAAAATTATCTACTAGAGGAAGGAGTGAGGAAGGGGTACTTCAGGCGATAGAGACTGGGCTGCTGTTTAAGTTGTGGGTTGGCTTAGCTTGGCTGACTCCTTGACGTACCAACTTCTGAGCTTAGCAGAAGTGACAGTCCAAAGCTATGATAAGTTTACAGTGATTAAAGGGATTCTGAAGGGAAAAAACCCCCCGTCATGTAGAGATTTAAATTCAGATACCTTCAAGATAAGGTTCAGCTGCATGCTAAAAAAAGAACCTGCCAACTTTTCTGTGTGGTTGGTTGTTTTTTTGGTTGAAAATGAACTTAGGAGGCAGGGGTGAGCTGGAAGTTCAGATTTCCTCCCCTTATTGTGTTAGGAGAAAAAGACGTTGCCCTGGTTGTGCATCCTCTCTATCCCCCCAGGAGCAGAGTAGAGCAGTGCAAGCTGGTGGAAGCTACAGTGAAGCACAGTTTACTGAAAATATATTTATTTTTAAAGGGGCTGAAGCGTTTTCAAATCACAGAGTGGACTATTCTATTAAAAAGTGGCTTTTCTCAACAAAGTAGGAAGTTTAGAGTTTGATAAGGTCTGCTGTAAATCTTTCACATAGCTTAAGGCTTAACATTTGTTCCATGAGCATTGGATGATGACTGACCTGAGCCAGTCCTGATTTTGACATGGATGATTTTTTCCTTATCTTAATGGGTGTTTACAGCAGAGACCAGCACTTGTAAGGAGCAGCTTTGTCATTTCTCTGCATAGAGCATTATGCGATATGGAGGTTGTGCACCCTGTTTCTTCAGAAATAATCCTGGCAGCCTTTCCAGCCACAGAGGGCAACTCAGGCACAAGCTGTGCGCCATTTGTAATTGTTAAGCGGAATTAGGGGATCACACACTTATGTGCTTTGGGCCCAGTGTGTTGCACACCCAGGGGACTCCAGGTGTCCTCTTGTGCTCCTTTGACAAACTGCGTCCTCCCTCCACCTGTTTCAGAAATCCACTGTACCAACTTCTTTTACCTTTCCCTTCTCCTCAGCGTGCCTCTCATTTGGTGCTCCTGTTATCTTCTGTGTGTAAACAGAGAAGAAGATGCTGCTAATGAGACAGTACTGAACCTGGTCAGAAGATAGGATATTCTTGAGTAAACACACCTTTTGTTTTATGTTTTTCCAGTAACACTCTCAGGATTTTGGTTGCTGATGCTCAGACTGAAGCTTCGAAGAGGTAGTTTGTTCAGCTCTTGTAATGACCCCAGTAGCATCAAAGTCTTTTTCCTGAAACCTTCCTCAAACCAGCTGCATAAAGCCCCCCCTCGCCAAGGGGAGGCGAAGCCTTCTCCCCACTTTGCAAATGGGAATGTAGATAGGATGTGTTTGGTGATTTAGTGACCGTCTCGTGGCAAGAGGTGCTGTGAATAAATACTCATCCTTCAGCCTGTCTGCTCTGTTTCCTAATCCCTAGGTTAGGTAGTGAAGGATGGTGAATTACTAGGTAGGGAGACATGTTGAGACTGTAAATCTGAAGTTTAATGGACAGTGGCCTCCTCAGGGTTTTTTTTCCTAGCCACAGGTTTTGAGCTGTCCTCACAGAAAATCTCTGACCATGAACTCTGTTTTTAAACTCCATTTCTGAAGACAAAGAAATGTGGTTTGTTCATCTATGAATGCAGAGCACTGGGTCCGCAATTTATTATTTGTTGTCTTATTTCTCCAAAATGGTAAGGACCAAAGAAATCTGAATAGGAAACTATTTTATGGTTCATCTGTTCTTATGGTTTATTTTTTCCCCGCAGTGATCCACAGCTGCCCTCTGTGTCAGCACCTCTTATAGTGCAAGGGCCATCTGCCCTCACTGCAAACTGTCCAGGGACTGTCTTGTACAGCCCTGTCACAGTGGTTTCCGTTTACTATCACATAAGATTTGGTTCAACAGCCATGTATTGCTCTTATTTTTCCTATGTCTGTTTTGCCTACCTGCTGTATGGGGGTGTGTGTTTAGTGTCGGGTTTCTCGTGCCTTCTTCCTTTTGGGGGTTTGGGTATACTATAACTGTTTGGCAGCCTGTCTGCAGGCCACCAGTGGTGCACAGGCCCTGGGTAGAGGAGCACTGCTCAACACCTCTTACTAAAGCAAGTCCCGACCATAAAGATTTCCGCCAATTCTCACTGCCAGAAAACTTTTTTCCCCAGCCAGTATTTAGTCTGCATCTTCCCCATCTTCACATCCCATTGCTCCTGTCACTATTGTTGAACTTCATCCAGAATAATCCCCTCCTGGGCACCAACTCCCTGGTTGAGTACTCTTTCACCTCTCTCTTGTTGGTTAGCTGTGTTATTCATTCTGTAAACTGGCCTTCATCAGTCATGTTTTCCACCTTCATAATAACATTGTTGCTCCATGGGAACGGAGCAGTGCTCTGACAAAGCTCACCCCAGATGTGCCGGAGCTGACTGCCCCGACGCTGTGTGGAGGGAGGTGATTGCTGCCTGTCACCGCAACCTGTTAGTGCCAGCTTCCCTGCTGTCTTCAGAGGTCCCACTGCAAACACTCCCCCTGTGTTTGCAATGAACGTGATCCCAGCCGTGGTCTCCATTCAAAGGTGTTGGAGGGATAAAGTGTAGGTAGCAGTAGAAGAACAGAAATTACAGTTGAAAAAAGGACCGGCATAGAGAAGAAATGGGGATGGGGGTGAGAAAAAAATGCAGAAAGTAAAAAAGAGGAGAGAGAGACCTCTCTATGAGATCAGATCATCTTGAAGAAAAGGGAGAATAACTTAAGGAAAATACAGAAAGCAGACACCACAAAGTTTGTGCCAAGGCATACAATAAAAATGAGGACGAAGATGGGGGAGGGACACAGTGACAGCATTTTTACTTTTAAATTTAATTATGATGTGTTGTTTCTAAGAAGAAAAATGCTACAGATACTTTTGGTACTTGTCTGAAGTGAGAGCTGAACCCTCTCCTGATCTGAAGAGTCTTCCCCTGTTGCTGTTAAGTTGGCAGTTCTGGACCTGACATGGTCCACCTGGAGTCCTGGCCGCATTTCAAAGGCAGGTCTCAGAGAGACTACCAGCCACTTGGAAAAAGAAAGAAATACCACTCTCTGAGTGTGCCCTATAAAAATGTACAGCCTCTTATATCACAGCAGTCCTTTGATTTATGGAGAGATTTTTCCCGCTGATATCTTCAGTTCAGTAAAGGCTGCATGAAGATAGGGTTAATAATTATGGTTATATGTTTATCGTGTGATTCAATGTATGTGCCCGAAGGGAGGGAGGAAGTGCCTGAATTTTAGTTTCGGATCCAAAGTGGAAAGCATAGAAATTGCATTTGTAATAATCTCCTGGGAACTAAGGGCACTTGTACGTAGCCAAGGATGGAAGATGAGGCTGAGTCTTTTCCAAACTCGCTGTTTTAGAAGACGTATATTCCAGTCAGTGGCATCCCAACACACAGCTCAGAGCTGAGTACCAATGGTAGAAGAGCGACAGCGTCGGCTCCTTGCGCAGGTTCTGGGTTGTATCAGCTCTGTGTCCTGACCCACATGCAGAGTCACCTCTGCTAGTGGTGCATGGCTAATGCAGCTCTGTGGGAGGCATGCTGTAGCTGTGGCCTCATACTTTAATAGTTCTCAGACTGCTTTTATAGAAGTGCTTCATCCTCACTAGGGCTCTCTGATGCAAATGAGAATATTGCTTGCTTTTAGACTGGAAGGTTATGCTGTAGTGTCAATACCAAGTGTCAATGGTGGGGCCAGACTCATGTCTTCCATTCTCACCTCTAGACTGTTAGGTTTATTTGTTTGTGTATTTATTGTTGTCCTTTTTGGCAATGGTTTCCCATGGTGACCGGTCACTACTGCTTTGCGAAGAAGCAGTGACAGTGGCCAAGGGTCCAGCGCCTGACCACAACTCAGTAAGATCCTGCTAAAGCAGCTCACCTCATCAGGAGGAGAGGGGAGGGTTCAATGTGCCACTGGGTGTTCGTTTGCGCTTCGTGGATTGTATGCTGTAGTTCCATGCTGATGTAAAACAGTATTGAGATTGACCCTCAACCATTGAATTAGGCCTCTCCTGGACCTCAGTGCAGAGGAGGTGTGCTGAGACTGCTGTCACTCTGATAGCAGGAGCTTGGTGATGAGAGAAAGCTTCAGCATGTATTTGGAGGAGAGGATCCTTCCCTGGGAAGGAGGAGAGGATCATCACTGGCAGCTGGAGGACTTTTTTTTAAACCTACAGCTACCTTCAGAATTGCAGTGTGTGCAGTTAAACTCAGAGCAGCAGCTTTCTAGCTGTAGGCCATACTGAAATCTTGTGTTGAGTGAGGGTTTGTTTGTCCTCCGGTCTGGCTGTGAATTAATGGTCTGTTTTAGAGGCTTCAGTGGGCTAGAATTGCCTTCTTGGTGGAGAAAATGCCAGTGCTGTGCAAAGTCAGCAGGAGCACTTTGAGATGCTAAGAATCTTCTCTGCTACTTTTTGTTGATCCAGGTGGTCTTTTCTAAGTACAAAGTCAAAGAAATTACTGTTTGCCCCTTCCTTCATCTCCCCATGCAAGTGTCATGTAATCGGCAGGCACGCTGAATCCTCCCTGTCTCCCGTTCCTGTTTGCATGGGAGAGAAACGGAGGGAAGTGAGATGGAACCATACATCCCTCTGCATCTGCACTCTGAAGGCAAAGTTATTTGTGAGCCTTAAGCATATGGGTGGGTGAGCTGCCAAGCCAAAGTTCTTCCCAAGTATCTGTAAACTAAATCTGATTCCTTAAATTCATCCAAGTAAGGAACTTTCACTCTGGCAAAGGCTTGTAAATATTATAGTACCTGTCACTTTTGGATGCCGCTTTCTGTTTTCATAGCAGCAAACTGAAAGCTTTGAAGTCTGGGATGTTTTGTTTAGCTTTGTAGAGGTTGACCTCAAAACATCAATCCTTCTGCTCCTTTTAGGATGTATGAAAATAGTCTTGTCTTTTCGCAGAAAACTTCTTGTAGCAACTGTATTGCTAATGGCCGGAGTTCTCAGATATTCTCGGAGCATTGAAGCATGTATTGAGATATGTATACCAACATATAGAGAGTTTTGCCTCTCTGTTATTTTCAGTGATTCAATTTTCTCTTCTGTGTGAGGGAACATGCATAAACGTATACTTATAATGAAGTGAAAAGCATTAATCTGAACAATGCTTATAAAGTGGTTTCTGGATGCGTGGCTCTCAGTATCTAGTTAGTTTTGCTGGGGTTTTAATTTACATGTACTGTTCAGTTTCTGCACTATCTGCACAGCATAGCCTCCACCTGTTTGGATTCTCTGTGCTTGCTGGGGTAGATGTGGATGGTAATAACCGTCACATTTTGCTTATTTTCAAGACAAGTTGCTGGTTGATATAAACCTGTGACTTGAGTTTGCCAGATACAGTTGCTCCCATCACTTGGCTGGTCTCCACTTGCTTCTTGGAGGAAGATATCATGGTGTTTCTCTTGAAATAAGTCTTAGAAGTGAGTTTTGACAGACCTGTTCTGAATTGCAGTTCAGTACTGCGCAGTTAACTCAAGTTATAACTCATTTGTGACTCCAAAGTTAACCTGGCCATAGCTAAAACTCCATGGAGGCAGTACTTTTAAGACTGTGCTCACTGAGGACTTAAGTTGGATAGTTGCTCTTACTTGGGTGATGTTCTTGCTTTGACTTTGTCAATGTGCGCACAGCTTTTGTTTGAAAGTCTTTGGGCCCGCTGACCTGTCCCAAAGCCATGGCTGAAGCCAAGGTTCTCTTTGCACTTGAAATTGCAACCCAGCCCTCTTGAGTGGTGGAGATTTATGCTCAAGTGCTTCGAGTCCTACAGTGCTTTCCCCCTTTCCTGCTGCATTCCTAGAGGAATCAAAGTTCTCCTACAGTGAACAGGACATGAATCCTAGAGCAATTCAACCTACTGAGACACTAGGAGGGCTCGGTTTTGACTCCAGCCTTCCCGCAACTCCATATGAACAAGCACAACATCAGCAGAAGCACCCTGGAGCAGACCTACTCTGTTAAATTTTACCACGGTTACCCGTGTTTTTTATCTTTAACCAAAGTCCACTGAGCAGTCTTGCCAAGGTGTCTCAGTGTCTCAGCGGTGCTCTGACTGGCTTTGCCAGACCAAATGAGCACTGCTTTCTTGGCAGAGAGGTCCCAATGGACAGTGGGATGTATTACATAGCTGGCACCTTGGCTGAAGTAAATCGACACTGGAATCTGCCACCTGAGGGGCCCTACAGTAATGATGGCTTTGTGAGACTGCCTGCTCCAGCCACATTTGCTGACCATTCAGGTTTTTGTAAAATGCCTTAGAAGATTATGCTTGAAGGAATAATGTTAAGAGCTAAGATCCCAATTGCTTTTCACCTCACTGGCTAAGTCTTGTGCAGCTACATATGCCTAAACAGGTGATTGTTTTTGCTGCCTAACTGTGAAAATATGGGCTTTATATTTCCATTTAGATTATCTGAAAATTGGGCCTTTCATCTTCTAAAATGTTTCCAGAAACCCAAATTCAGGCCTGGCTAATAATCTTTCCAGTGCTTTAATATCAGCTGTTAAAGTAAAGCTGACTATCAAGAAACAGTTAGTATAGAGAGAGCTGGTAATGATGCAGCTGAGAAGCTAAAACCCCTCATCTCCATTTGAGTCCTTTTTTTGTCTTACAGATGAGAGGATCTGTTCACCACCCTTTATGGAGCTGACAAGTGCCTGTGGAGAAGATACCTTGCAGCTTATAGAGAAGAATGGACTGGCATTCCCATTCAGTATGTACATGGGCTTTTCCTTGGTGCTTCTGGTAGGTTCTGAATGTTGCACATGCACCCCCCAGGACGTTGCTAACACCGTAGGAGTGTGGGTTTCATTGCCAAAGTGTTAGGGATGTTAAAACCTTCCTGAAACAAATGCTCTGAAGCAGTCTGCTTGGAATGTGGAACAAAACCCCTCCCTATGAGCTTTTACTTTGCCTTTTATTGATGTTCCTTACTCTAAACACCTTGCTACAGTAAACATGCATTCCTGGGAAATGCTAATAGTTCTAACAAAGTTAGCCTGTTGCCCTGAACTTGTGCAAGAAGTTTCTCCTGCCAGCTGCATTCATTATTTCTCTTGAGAAAATCACTGCCTTGCTGACTTCCCCCTTTTTTCACCCACCCTTCCCTTTCCCTGGTCCAGGCTACAGATATATAATCTTAGAGGGCAGAAGAAAGAGTGTAAGAATTACCATAGATAGCAGGCTCCAAGGGCCCACAGCCTCAAAGAGCTGCTATGAACTGTTTGTGCTTTGTAGCAAGTTTTGCTGGGGAGCTTGTGCTTTAATTTGTTCCTTTATTTGATTCCTTGTAGTGTAAAGTAAGCAGAATTGGTTAGTCGGTGTTTGTTCCCTTGGTGCTTGCCTCATTTGTAAGGTTCAGAGGTAAAGTCACATGGAAAAAGCATGTTTTGCCCTCCCTGCCATCCCTCTCACAAATGAGGCAGGTCTCCTGAAGCTAGATTGTGAAGCAGTAATTTAAAGCCCACTGAATGGCTTTGATCCCCCTTCATCACCCATGCACATTGTCTTCTTAGTACAGGCAGGGTAGTGCTCAGTAGTCAGCAGCATAGCCCATATATTCAGAAGGCCTGAGTCAAGCCCTCTAAGTGACGATGAAATGAAAAAGTAACATTGAAAATCAATATAACATGGTATTGTGGGAGTGCTTTTTCTGTCTCTCCTCTTTCTCTCTTTTTAAAAAAAAAACAACAAAACGCTCCTGCTCTCCTGCGCATGTGTCTGTGAGACATCATATACCACTTTCCAAAATTTCAAGTTTCCAACTTATTTTGGACTCTAGTGCAAGTCATCTGCCTTTCATAGTGGCCTAACCTCTTGCCTGGCAATTTGACTCTTCCGGTAACACCCCAAAGAAGTCTTGTCCTATCCACCCCCTCACTACTTGCAAGTTTTCATCTCCTCTGCTTAACATATAAATAACATCAACTCTAGTCATTGTGTGGGTCCCAGGGTCTTCAGCTCTTCTCTGGTTTCATAAAAGCAGGAGCACGTTGTTTCTTTCCTCTTACTGGTTTTATGATGGAGGTGAGAACCAGGATATACAGAGCAGATAAGGAATATGAAGGAGAAAGAACTGCTGGGCTCTTTCTACTCTTTTTGACCCCCTCTATGGTTGTCTGAAAAAAATATGTTGTATCTTAGTTTTGTTCAGCCCATTTGGTTTCCTGCTGTTCCCCAGAAACAGGGAGGTAGGAAAAGAAGTTGGTTTCCTCTGTGCCCCAGCTCCCTTGTTTTCAGAACAGTGGTGTTTTGTGTTACCTGTAAAGTAGCTCCAGCCTCAGGCAAAATCACATACTTGTGAAGATGCCCTCTGAGTAGGCAGGATGGCAACAGCAGTACTGGTACTAACTTCTTAGCTGATGCTTTGTATCTCTGACCAGTCCTAATAATGACCTCTGCTTACACCTTAGTTACAGGGGGGAGTTGAGAGAGTAGGGCTGAGAGCAACCCCCAGCTTTGCAGTGATGGAGGACATTATTCAAGCAGAGACTGTCACTAGCATCTGGTACAGTCAATGCCTTGGTCTGGTGAACTCCAGTATTTGCACGTGTGGGTGGGAATGGATTTATAAGGGTTTTGTGTGTACTGTTTCAGTGGTGCATTGTTTTTTCTTTTTTATTTACCCAGTTTGTAAAACCAGAGTGGCCCATGGAACCAACTCTCACGAGGTGAGTTTAAAAACTTTTGCAGTGTTATCCCCCTGCTTCCAGTCCCCCCATGGTGGTTTGGCTGGTGCTTTCTGATCCTGTAGTAGACAAAATGAGAGCTATGCCCAAATGACTTCCCTTCCCCCGCCTCTCCCTTTTGTTTAATTACGCCATTATTTTTTTCAGATTTATCTGAAATGAAGTTAAATATGACTTTAACCTCTTGACGTGGAAGTTCTTTCTAGCAGTTTCTAGCTTCTGTCATCTAGTTGCTTCTAGCAGTTTGTAGTGTCCAGTCAGCTCTGTCTGCAAGGAATCTCCTTCAACCTCTCCTTTGGTGGGAGGTCACACTAAGTGATATTTCCACCCCACCATGTTTCTCTTCCAACATATATGTGGTACAGGTGAGAAATGTTTTTGTGCTGCAGATGAAGCGGAAGTCTGAGTGAAGGCCAGCTGGTTCCTGTCCTTGAGGGGAAGGGAATAGCAAACAGAGGCGGTTTCTAGGCATGTTCAGTTGTAATAACACGGCTGGAGCAGTGGGAAGAGCAGGGCTGGTAGAACTATCTGCTTTCCCTCCTTCCCGTAAGGCAATTGCAGTTAAAACGGTTGTGTATTCCTGGAAGGAGTACATTCCCTATGAGCCTAGCTTCCTCTAAATTTAGGCAAGTTGAGTCCTGTTTTAATTCTTTTCCATTTGTGCTTCCTGCCTTCCTGCTTACCGCAGCTCAGTTTTGAGAATCCAGCCCTCGCTGCTGGCTCGCATAACGCCTGGCTTCCTTTGTTAACAAAGTGGTCGTCGGTCCAGATTTCCCAGCTGCTCCTGAAACGTGCAGTATGTTGCTGCAGCACCTCTGAAAGCTGAAGGCCCTGAAGTAAAATGTAAATCTAGATGAGCAGAATGCCTACAGCTGAAATCTTGAATGACCAGCACTTCCTTTTAAAAATGCAGCTAGATTTTTCATGCAGGCCTTAGCTTGGATCATTTTACAAGCATGACAGACAGTCCTGTTAGTTTGCCGGAGCAGCCGCTATAAATTTTTGCTATCATTCCCAAGGACACTTGGGGACTGGGTTGTGAATTAATTTAAAACCACAGCTTCCCTGTTGATTCTTCTGTAGAGGCTTCCTCTGCAACTGCAACCTGAACTGCATGAACCTTTCAGTGCTTGTCCAGTCAGGCTTGGACTTCGTTTTCCTGGTGAATCTTTTTTGCTGTTCTTTCATACAGTGCAGACATATCTCAGCCTCTTGCCAGAATTCCATTTTCTGAGCAAAAATTAAACTAAAATACAGTTGTAGGCTGCATTTTATCACAGGAACTTATGACTAGAGCCTAGGAGGACCCCTGGAAAAAAGCCTGAAGTCTTGTGTGGTACTTTACATAGTTAGGAGTAGTAGTCACTTTTGGAGTTGCTGTGTTCTCAGGAGTGATCCAAAAGTGTATTTATGATCAGAGAGGAACTGTCTTGTAATTGCTTTTTTATGGTCAATAATGGCAAGGGAAGTGTAGAATAAATACTCTGCTTACAGTACAGTCTGTCTAAAAGATGGCACATAGGTCTAGAAGCAAGAAATTGTTGCCTGTTTTATTAATGACTCCTTATTTGGCTTTTGGTAAATTGCTTCATTTTCTGTAGAGATATTTCCACTGCAGAGCTGACACTGGAACTAGAACCCAGCCTGGCCAGAAATCTGCTTTTCTTCACAAGATGACTATTCAGAAAGTTCAAGTACTGGCTAACAAGGACAGCTGAAGGTGCAGGCTTGAATTTGGGTTTGGTGCCAGCTGAGGCTGGCAGACTCTGCATTTTGCTGTGAAAACACGAGCTAGTTAAGCTAGTTTGCTGTTAGTTAGTCTTCTTGTGGTGTCCCACAGTTCCACATGGCCTCTGCACTAGAAGTCACGTCAGCCAGCTCAACACTTGAACTCCACTTTGCCAGCACTGTTTGTTAGACTTGAACAGACATGATGCCTGAAGGTTGTCCTTCCTGGCTGCCAGCAAGTCAGAACATAACTGACCTTTGATAAAGCTGCCTTGAGACATCACTGAGATCCGCAACCTAAAGAAATGTGTCCAGAATGACTTCTAAATGTTGAGCAGACAGGAGTGAAAAGGCAGAGAATCGCTGTGGTTTTTGAGACTGAATTCCTTAAGGACATTGTCAGTGAAAATTCTTGGTGCCAAATGTTTTGTTTTGCCTTCAAAAGAGCTCTGCATTTAGAATGAGGAATGCTATTTGGAAATTATCATGTAAAGTATTGTTCCCATGTTACTGCCAGACACAGCAGGTCTGTGCTAGATGACAAAGAGCTTGTGCACACTGCAAGCGAATTCTTGGAGCTGTATTCATGCATGCTGAAAACCATGAGACATCGCAGTGAACCAGCATAACACAACACCATGGGAGTTATATGGGTTGTGTGCTAGTCCATGGGCTTGTCAGCACAGACCTTTGCAGAAGAGAGGTTTCACAGGGTTTCCAGTAGCCTGGGTCAGTTCTGTGCCAAGAAGATAAACTCTCTGCATTACCACACTTCTAAAATAGGATGATGAGTACCTGCTCATCTTATTCATAAGAGTGGTTTGTGGGGATTAATTAACTAATATTTGCAGAGAGCACCTGAAGGATAGGAACAGGATAGTTTTTGCCAGTATGATGTTGTAGATATTATAAAGCCAACAGTCTACACAGGAGGAGTAAGAGAGCAGTGTTTCTTACTGCCAGTGAGAGACAAATGAGGTATGATGTTGTTGTTGCTGTGAATCATCTTGATGGACGATTCTGCTGGTTAGAGTAGGATTCTTGCACAGGTTATTACCACTCACAAATTCAGTCTGTGCTGTCAGATAGGTAGCATCTGGTATAACAGAGACAGAGTAAGAATACCAGCTGCAAGTAGGTATTGAATGCACGCATTGACTTGAATTCAGAAAATGTTAATCTACTGAGTCATTGTGCATGCGTGCAGACAATTATGTGATCTAATGTGGTCTACCAGATAAGGAGGAATAAGGACAAAAATGTGCTTAGACTTTTAACTATGAATATGTAATCACTACATCACATCATTTACCATGGTTATGTTTTTGAACAACAAAACCTGTTATATTTACTATTTTTATTACAGGAACAAACTAAGATTTTAGCAAGAATTCAGTTTGAAAGTACAGTTCACATCAAATGAGCAGCTGATCATATATAATATATGAGAGAGAGCACAAAGTGGTAAAGTTTCTTTGTAAAATCCTTCCAGTGACCCTGACTTCACTAAGATACAGCTGATCTCAGAAAGCACAAAAACTGACAGGAAGCATATGGAAAGAGAGAGCAAGCAGTATAACTCATCTGCACCATGCTGAGGCAGGAAGCTCCAATTTTATTCTGTATATCACTGGAGTCACTGTGGGACCCACAGGAACTCTCTTAGCCTCTCTGGACTGTCTTAAATCCCAAGTAAAACACTAGGCCCAAGGAGGCCAGTGAGAAAATACTAACAGGCATAAGAAAAAACTTGTGTTTCAGAGCTTAGGAACTTTTCTGGTAAGTGTTCTGCATCCTGCACTGACTGAGGTAGGCGGCAGGCTCAAGACGTGGATGCTTAGCTGTTGTCTTGAAGGCTCTTCAGAGCGGGCAAGTGCTTTAACCAAAGCATTACTACCTGTGGGAGGGAGTTTTGCCCAGAGGAAAGGAAGATAAGATGTATGTCAGGTTCTCTGGCCTTGAACAGTCCTTACTCGTATTGACCTGACTATCAACACACCCTTCTGCCACCGTGGATACCCAAGGCCCAGCATCACTGGAGTAATGAAGAAAGGTCAATATTCAGATAAATCGAGCATATCTTTTTCAGGGTTTCGAGGATGGAGAGCAAACCTCAGTTTATCCTCACTGCTGTGTAGGGGCACACTGGTATAAAGTGATATTTCATCAGCCTGTGCCAGAAAGGTGCTTGCTGCTGGTTCTGCGTAGGAGCCATGGCAGCATCCGTACTCCAACAACAAACCTGCAAAATGGGGCACCGCCGTTATGATAATTATATATGCATGTAGGCATGGTAGTGGACGGATCGATGGAAAGAGCAGTGTAACATGTGGTGAAGATATGCTAGCTCGTCAGAGTACTTCTATGCACCTACCAGCATCAATTCCATGCTCTTTGAGGCAGCTGTTGTTCATCATTCAGGCCCTATAAATGCCTTCCTTGTCGGCATATTTGTTCCAGTCCCTTCAAGAGGACTATCCATTTGGAGTAATGGGGTGAAACCAAGCCAAGAAAATCATCAGGCTGGCATTTGGTAGCAGTAAGAATTACTAGAGTCTGAAAGAAGTTCTCTGATGATGTGGGTGAAACCCTGGTGCTTAGGCCATGCAACTGGATTGAACCAAACCACGGGAAACAGAGCTGTGGGGAAGAACTCATACAGTTAGTATGTAGAGCTGTTCCTTCTGTTGTTCTCATGATACACACTTGTATTCAATACAGACTTTGTCGTCAGTGTTGGTCAAATGTTTTACCCTTTTGTTGTACCTGCAGTTGCAGTAGCTTCCCAGCTAAAAACAGCAAATGAAATTGCAAACAGCTGAGAAGAAAGTGTTGATTGAAAATGAAAGCTGCGCTGCCAGTAGTGTTTGGAGAGTTGTGTGTAGTGAAATGAAACGTTATGAAGTAGGACTAGCTGCTGAGAAGGAATTCACACGTGGTCAATATATATCCATCAGTAGATATTCCCCCTCACTGCTAGTCAGGTGGTGGGTAAGCACGAAATTATTGAAAGATTTGTGCACAACTGCGTGTGTGCTTCCAGATGGCGATCATCTTCAACCAGGAGGGTCTGAAAGCTGTCCGCCCCCCTTGCGTCATTCAGAGCTTCATCAATCACAATGCCGTGCTGTATAAAGTCTTCGTGGTTGGGGAATCCTACACGGTGGTGAAAAGACCCTCTTTAAAGAACTTCTCTGCGGGAATCTCAGGTACGTTGTGCCGATTTAAAAGGAAATGTCAGTTCTCGGAGCCTTGGCAGCAAACAATCCAAAAGAAAAATATCTTTGAAAAGGCTGCTGAAGTGAAGGCAGCTGGTTCTTACATACCATGTTTCCTCTTCTGTATTATTTCACTAGGAAGGGAGATAACTCATCTGCTCTGAAATACATACGAATGACATTCGTATAGTAAATATTTATGCAATGGTAACGTGAGTCTTACCTGTTAGAAACAGTGTTTTATGTCATATGGAAAGGGGGAGAGGGAGAGAAATTCTCTGATTTCACAGTAAGTTCATGTGTCATTTGTTCCGGAGTTTGTTTATAAAAGTGCTTTGGAGAGAATTTCCTGGATTCCATCATTTCAGAACTTCCTCTCCCTATTTTTACCTTGATTATGTATGTGTGTTTAAATTAAAGATTGCTGATGCTCTCCCCTAAACAAGCCTCTCTGTTCATGTGAGGCCCAGTGTTGTAAACCTTGGTGGGAAGTGTCCTTTGGTTTGTAGATACCAGCTGTGTTGGGGGGAAGGAGGAATGGATTTGTCAGTGGGACAGTGATCCTCCTATATGTCACTAGACAGCAGCACTTCAAGGGTTTTCATTAGAGATTACTAAAATTTCCTTTATGGAAAAAAAGCTGGTTTCCCGAGAACTGCATTCTGTGGGCCTTCAGAAGCAAGAAGGAACTAGCAGGGCATGGATGGGAGCATGATCTGCTTGCAACTGGACAAATCCAGGAGCTGGGGATGGGAGAGGAGAAGGTATCAAACTGAAGGAGATGAATGAGCAAGTGCCAGTTTCTTGTCCCTTTTCTTAGTGGTTTCTGCTGATCTTAGTGTGTCCCTGTATGTTCACCATTGCGTTCTGCACACAAATATGTATTTTGTTAGTATATGTATAGTAGGATCCCAGTAAAAGTCCTTGTCTGTAGATATGTGTGCCTGTATTTACATTTAGGTCTGCTCTATGTCCTGATCAAATTAAGTAGGCCAGAATCTGTGTTCATATAAACTGTTAGGACAGTTGGTCTGTACTTTTGCTGGAAGAGAATGTTTTAAGGCATCTTTCTAAAAATGCCTTAGCTAATGTCTCATCTGTTAGTGTAAGACTTGAAAGTTGTCTGGAAGCCCACATAAAAGTAAGTTTTGTGGGCAGATTAGGATGAGTGTCTGGCTTTCTTACCCTCATCAGGAGAGTTTAAGGAGGCTGTGCTACAGGCACCTGACTAGGCAGATCTGACGATTAAGCAGATCTGGCAGCTGTGAGGCACTCCAGGAGCTGATTGTCTGAAAGTACAGGACCTTTCTAAATGGGAGGAAAGGCAAGAAGAGTATATGGTGGTATCAGACTGCAGAGTGGATTTAGGTTTGCTTTTCACAGCTCCTCCATCTGTATCGTGTGTGGCCCTGTGGCTGCTCTTAAATGTCCACTCAGAGATACCTGCATAGCAGAAATACTCTATTGCTGGTGCCACCTGCATGCTGAGACTTTGGTCCGGGTGTCCCCATGCAGGTTGTCTGTACGATGCCATCAGTCTGCTGTGGTGGGAATCCCAAGGGGAGACTTTCCATGGTGGATTTCTCCCTGCCAGTAAAACCTCCAGCACAGAGGGAGCAGGGAGGGAGGTGCTGGTACAATTCCCCCCATGCTTTCCACTGTGGTACGCTGGTGGCTTCAGTCACCTCAGGGTGTCTCCTGCATTCCTGTGGTGCCTCCAAAGGGAGGGCAGGTCCTGACCATGAAATTTACTCCTTTCCTCCATGGTGACAGTGCCCTCCCCAGGTTCACAGGGATCTCAGCGTACCCCGGGTGCTATCCATCTACTGCCTGCAGTGAAGGCAGCTTCTCCCTTCTATCACACGCCTTCCCATTGGAAGTGTCACTTTGAGTATAGCGAATTAGTAGAAATTAACTTCATTATCTTACTGAACTTAGTTGATTGGCTCTGGTGAAGGAAAGGCAACTGGTTTCTGTTAACCCCGTGCAGTTCTATGTATTTGTGGTCCAAGGTCCAAAAACCGTGGGTGAGCCAGCCGTGGGTCCCTGCCTGCGCAGGCAGCTGAGTGCCAGGCAGGAGAGGCCCTGGGCGTGGGGCGGGTGGCAGGGGACTGCCCGGCAGTGCTGAAGGCGTAGCTTGCCGGGGCTGCAGTGCCATCTACTGTTCCCTGCACTAGTCCTTTGGAAATTAAAATCTGGTATAAAGTTATTTACAACCTTCTTTTAATTCCAGACAGAGAATCAATATTTTTCAACAGCCACAATGTTTCAAAGCCAGAATCTTCATCTGTCTTAACAGCAGTAAGTACACTTGGTCTTTTTTCCCTCTAGCGCGGCTGGAAAACTATCTAGTCCTTTCTTATCAAAGCGTTAGTAGCTAGTGACTCTCCTTCACAAGTTGTCTGCTTCTGTGTTGCAGGCTGAGGTCTGTTTGGTACAATGAACCAGCATGACTGTGTGTCCCTCTGGTTTTCCTTACCGAGCTCTGGTGAGGAAGCACTGACATGGCAAGCCTGTGCTGCTTGCCAGGCCCAAACTCCCCAGAGCTAATCTAGGCAAAGGGAAGAAGGAGGTTCCGAATGCGAATACCTGGCCTTTTCCTGTCCAGAGAGCTTAATAAGCATAAATCATCCTTCTAGGACTCAGTTCTGTGAGGAAGGACAAACAGTGAAAACTCAAGCAGAGAAATTGCGTTGGGCAGGGCCACAGAGGGCCAGTAGCTGTCTGCGGTGCAAGCACACCTGAGCTGTGACCGCGGGACCATTTCTGGCTGTCTTCCAAGTCCAGCAGTGCCAGCACGCTGCACAGTTTCACGCTTGCGTTACCAGTCCTTTCAATAAGCTTTGCGTGTATGAATCGTAACAAGTTCTCAGGCACTCAACTGCTGAGAAAGTCACTTTACAGGACTGGCTCCTTTCAGTCTCTGTCTCCAGATTCTTTTCTGTTTCACAAGCTCTACTGGGGAGTAGTTTCATAGTTGGCAATGATTAAATTTTGTGTGCAACACTGATGGGCATGCTAAAAATTAAAACTGTAATTGTGCTAGTCATAAATCCCTTTATGGCTAAATTTACTTTCAAACTTCGAGAGAGTATATGCTCCTGTAGTTTACCTCCCATCTCTCTTGTACACATGCATATTCCATACACGTTTCTGTAAGCGTAACAGCATACTTCTGCTGCATAACTTATTATTTTTAAAGTGAGAAAAATTACATCTTCCAGTCATAAATAACTGGAGTTTTTCATCCTGATCAATGTTTGTAGAATAACTTATACATGAAAACCCACATAAGAGCTGTCCCCTTTGAATTAGCCTGTGCCCTGAAGATATCAGCTGAGTTGTGTTGTATGGGTCGAATGAAACTAACAGCAGGAGTCTGGCTTATCAGTCCTTTAACACAGGCCTTAATCTACATTGAAATAGCAGAATGATATCCAGAATATTTGCAGCACAGGGTTAAACATGCCAGCTGTATTTGGTTTTTTAAGATATAGATCTAGTACTTAAAAGTAAGTCTGATTCTCCATTCATTCCTGTACTGCTATGTCTCTCGAGGAGCTGCACCAGTATGAAGAGGAAGAACTAGGTGCTTTAGAGCAGGTGAACTTCCAATATAGGTAGGATTCTGAATTATGAAAGCAGTTTCTCTTTGGTGTCTTTCTCTGTTTCATGCCACCGGTTCTCTGCAATTAGATTTGATGGATATGCACCTGGAAACCTCTGAAAATTAATCTTTCCACTAAAAAGACTGTTTCAGAGTCCCTTAGTAATGTGTCTTTTTCCACTATAGCTGGATAAAATCGAAGGAGTATTTGAGCGGCCAAACGATGACGTCATCCGGGAAATCTCTAAGGCGCTGCGGCAAGCTCTGGGAGTTTCCCTCTTTGGAATTGATATCATCATTAACAATCAGACTGGGCAGCATGCGGTCATTGATATAAATGCATTCCCAGGTGAGAAAGGCCTTTCCACTCATGCTTTGCGGAAATTGTGCAGTGCCTGCTTAGTGTGAAGTTTTACTGCTGGTGTCTCACATCATTGCTTTCGAGGTAGGGGACAGGAGAGCAGCAGCCAAATTGTTCTGAGATCAGATACTGTTTAATCTGGGAAGGGCAGAACCCTAATCTACATATGCAATGTGCTACTGAAATATTACCTCTTAGGAGATATGGTCAAATTTTAGTGGCCAGCTGTAACATGTCTGTTATGCCCTTCCCTGCAAAGGGATGCCCACGAACTGAAGCATGGGACTGTGTGCTGGGACCTGGCCTTTCTGGGCGTGTCCCTCATTCTGAAGATGAAAAGAAGAATAATAAATTCCATTTTAGGAGAGCCATTTGAGATTTCTTTTTTTCCAGACTCTGTGCCATTAAAAGTGTTGAGGGGGTGGAAGCAGCAAACTGTTCCCTTGAAAATCTCTTCCTGTGCAAATTGATTCCCCGTGAAAAGACATTTTTTGCACAAAAGCAACAGCACCAGGAATCTGAAGAAGTTGATAAAATTGTAGGTGCACAGAAGTTGCTGTAAAGGGTTAAATATCCTTGCAGGTTCTCATAAGTGGATCCTGGAGTAAAACAATAGAATAGAGCATGTGAAAACCGGTAAATTTGTCCTCCACTTTTTTTAGTGCAACGTATGTCTTGGAAACAACTAAACAATATCCTTGACCACTGGAATTGTTAAAAGGAGTTGTAACTGTGTATAATGGGAGGCAGTGATGGTCTGTCACTTGTGCTAAATTCAGTAGCCTAACACAGGAAGAGAATACATCACCTCATTTGATGCTGTTTTGCATGGGGTTTTTCTCTTTGAGAATCTCCTCTCATTACCTGAATAGTGATGTTTGTTTCCAGAGACATACACAGGCTGTTACAGTTTGTTTAAATTGTCGTTGAAGACTTTGAGTTTTCAATATGGCTGAGGTATCTTTACATCTAGAGATCTTGCCCTGAGCCCCTAGTCTTCTTAATCTTTCAGTCCATGTCCTCGATCCCACTACTGCCCTGTAGTGCCTTGCCTGTCTATCTCCACAGTGACTGGCTTCCTTTTAAAACTCCAGCCCTGCTGTTCTCAGGTCACTTTGCAGCTTGGTTCTACCATATGGTGTTGATGCAATCTGCAGACCTATGAAAACAGCCTTCTGCTAAGAGCAGTGAAACAACCTAAATTGGATGTCAGATGGAGCCAAATCAGTTTTATGAATGGGATCATATTTCAGACACTGGGTCTTGAAGTCAGTGGTGCAGGACATTCTTTTGCAATCCTGCATCCTGCATTTTGGTTTGGTGTTTTGGGGTTTGGTTTTTTTTCAAGTATTGTTTTGGATTTGGTACTTGCACAGACTGAAATTCCCCTTTTCTTGAAATGTTGAAAAATCCAAACTAGGGAGCAACTAGTGGCAAACTTCAGTGTTTAAAAAGGAGTAATGTCTTCTTGTTGTGGCAGAAGTTTGCAGAACTGCCTTAAGCCTCGTGCCCTGCTGTACTTCTACCCTAAGGCAATAGTTTTTGATCTTCAGCCCAAGTCCTGTGTTTCAATCTGCACAGTAATTGGTCTTTGAAGAGACATTGAATTAATAGAGAGTTTTAGTCCTTGCAGGAGGCTTGAAAGCACAGGGAACCTTCTTGTGCACAGGCCTACATTATGTCTCACACGGGATTTTTTTGGTGGTGAACGTGTGGGTAGTGAAGGTAGCTACTGGCTTTGTCACCACGGGGGTAGGTTGAAGACCAGTTGGAGAAAGTTTAGAGGATAGCAGCAGGGACCAGACATGTGGAAGAGAGAAGGCTGGGGGTAGACAAAACTGCCTTCAAATTTGTAAAAGGTAGCAGAACTGAGAGAGGTGAGCTGCTCTCAAGGGCTGCTGAGGTCAGAGAAGAAGCAATGGGGTAAAATACAACAGAAGAAAAGTGACATCTCAACACAGAATACTCTGTTGGCCAAAAGCATGTTCAGCCCAGGCAGCTGCTTTTCCCTCCAAGGACCAATACGATTAAAGGCTGAGCAGCTTCAAGGGCTGGCTTCACTGATGGAGCCAGCACCTTGCTGATGAGAAGTTCAAATTCAGCCCTGCTCAAAAGAGTCACTGATGGGCTGCATCAGCAGTGGGATCTCACTGTTCCTGGCTTAGTGCAGTCCCACAAAGGAGCTTTCCCTTGCTCCTCTTCCTCAAGTCATCCTGTCCTGCAAGGGTTGCAGTAGAGCCAAGTTGGAGCCAAGTTAGACACTTCGGGGACCTGCTACATTATCTCTGCACCACTGCTTTGGGGAAGGGAGAGGAAGAGGTGCCCTTTAAGGAGCATTCACAGCCTCTTTCATGGAGCTCAAACTACAGCTTGGGGCCAGGCCTGACCAAAGCCTTGTCCAACTGCCCAGAGGCTTGGCTTCCTTGTGTGCTGTCTTTTGTGTTTACCAGGCTTGAAGCTCATTTTAATCTGCCACTCCATGGATGTCATCTTGAGATTAGTTTAACATCAGAATTGAGAGCAGATGTAGCTGTAGGAGGATGTCGTCTGTTATCTGCTCCATTAGCACCAGCAACTCTTCGAAAAGACTTTAAAGATAAATATCTAAAAGGCCTATTGTGTCTCCTGTTCTGTAGGGAACCACCAGGGCTATATTTAGCTGTGGTTACCAGCGGAGATATTTAACTGTAGGCACAGTCATGTAGCGTGTGGGTTTTATGTTTGTCTGACCTCAGGTAACTGAGAGAAAAGGCTCTTCATAGCCTGCTGTTGTATGGCCATGGCTGAGGTCACCCAGCCCCAGCAGCAGCTTGTGCACACATTTTGCAGCCTGTCACCAGTACAGGTGAGCTGCTGGTTCTGTGTGCATATATGTTGGCAGCTGGAAGCACCAGATGTGGACGTGCACTTTGTGTAAATGTGCTGCTGCAAATGCAGGACATGGGCTGTCCATTTCTCTCTGCCCGAGGGAAGATGCAGAAAAGCAGAAAGTGGGCCAGATCAGGGAGAGTCTCCTAAAAATCAGGCAGGTAGCATCTGTAATGCTAGCTTAAAAATGCTTATAGGCATTTCTTGACTCCACAAAGCTCAGGGGGGCAGGTACTTATTTTTAGATGCATTGCTGGGTGGACATCCTTCCTATCCATGCTCAGCCAGAGGACTCTGGACACTGTTTTCAACATAGCAAAATTCAGGCCTCTTGTAGACAGGCATTTCCGAAATGCTTTCAGTGGGCAGTGAATCAATAGGATAGTACCTGCTGGAGCACGATTCATGCAACTTGTGCTTTGAGGTGTGCAAAACTTACATGCTCCCACTGATTCCTTGTGTGACATGAACCCCGAATTCATTGCCAGTAGTTTCTGAAGGTGTAATTTAATCTGCCCTTCTTGATTTTGTTACCAACACAGCACAGTGATGTCCCACAGTTGCCTTTTTTGAGAGGCCTGCAGCAGCAGCCAGTGAACAGAGTGAGGCAATATCCACAGAGTTTGCAGCCTTCCCCAGGCTGTGGGCTCAAGAGCTGAGACACCCTGGTTCTCTTCCTCCCTTCCTTGTATTTCTTTTTTAGAAGTGTGTGAAGTTTCTTCTGAGTGACCAGGCAGAATTACTTGGGCCTTTCCACCCAGTCTGCAGAGGGCTTGCAGAGAGGAAGCCTGCCTGATACCTACAGCTTCCTTACACTGTAACATCTGCTGATTTCAGGACTCAATAACTGGCCATCTTATTGCCATTAAATATTTAAAGCAACTTCTTTGTGAGTTTGCTAGGTGCCCTCAAACAAGGCTGGTTTGTTTTCGGTGAGCAGATACGAAACACTCTAGGGTACTGTGGATCTCCTCTCTGAATATTAAAGCTGTTGCTATGGAGATGGCTTATTCCCGGGGTGTTTGAAGCACTCTGAGTAGACTTGAAGGCTAATCCCATGGCTTTTACATAAGCAAGAAAGCGTAACAAGCACCTCTGTCAAAGAGGTGGAGATCTTGTTCTGGCTCCCATGACCGCCGTAAGAGTCCTAGTTGCCCCCTGCCGACCAATGGATTATCGTGTGGGGCACTGGGAAACTCAACATTTTGAAATGGCCGATTTGTTTAGTGAATCTGTTTAAGGGCCTTTGAGAAAGGACAACTGGGAGCTGTTGTCTCACATTGCTGGTGTTTTGTGTGACCTGTTAAGTATCTAGGAGAATTGTGACCAGGTGCAATAAAATCCAAAGCAGTGTAGCAGCCTAAATAAGAGTTACTTGTTTAACATATGGGTTATAAATACACCATAAAATCACCACATTTATCTTAAGGTGAAATTATCCTCTTACCTTATGCTTTTCAGGAAGTTGGGGTTTTATTGTCTAAGGACGTTGATCTTTACAGGAGAATGGAGATTAAAATTGAATTATTTATGGATCTGAGGGACTCTTCTGCCCTGTGATCACATCACTAAAAGTGTTTTAAAATGTGCATTTACTTTGTGGTCTCTGGTTCTGCTCATGTGCTGCTGTGTGAATGTGTGCTATTCACATGGGACTTTTAAACTGTTATTTATTGCTTCAGTCTCCTGTATTAATACCAGGTCACCTTCAGAATACTCTTACAGACATTTTAAAACAATCAGCCTAGCCCATTAAATAAACTGAATGTTGTATGTCACCTCTAAATACTAAATCAAATTGATAACAATTTTAGGTAATGCAGTAGCAGTTAAGATCCGTTTCAAGACATTGTACCAATATGTTGCATGTCTGGTTCAATTTTAAAATGAATGCAATGATAAAACTGTGCCTGTACCAGTGTGTTTAAAATAGAGCCAGAAGCTCTGCACGCCTACTTGCCACCCTTTGTGTCACCAAAAATGTCATGTCTCCTGGTATTTGAGCAACTGTTTTAACCAGGAAACTTGTTGTTAAACTCTGCATTGTAAATTGCCTGGAATCACTTAACAGAACATGCAGAAAGGTGGTTTCAGTACTGAAATAAAAGATTGATGTTTCTACCAAATACTGTATCATTGATATATGTTTACTGTCCCTCAAGTGTTTTTTCAGACATTGCTTATAGCAGGGAACATGTTTTAAGTGCCAAGTTAGGTTAAATTAGATGAGCATCACATTGCTCCTTACACAGTGGGAAACTGCCTTTTCTGCAGGGTATACAGTCAGCCCCACTGTCCTCTGAGGTTTCCCTGAGGGTATTGCTGGGCAAATTCTAGAGAGGGTCCAGACCCTCAAGGAAAGTGCATTAGAGCTATTTTCCCTAGTAAACCTGGAAACAGGATGGAGAAGATCAATGTTATACCACAGAGTTTCTAACTTATGGAAAAACATGGACTTGGCAACAAATGATAGAATATACCTAAAATTATATATACACATATATACTTGGGAGGAAAAAGAAACAGAAAATCTGAAAGGTGACAGTTTTTCTCATTGAGCACAAGCATTTTTGTAGCAAGGGTTTCTTTTCCTCTTTATGCTAACCTGCTTGCGCAGTCACTCAAAATGATGTCATGGAAAATAAGCCTTTTTATTATCACTTGGAGGGCAAGGACAGCCCAAGAAATAAACTGGTAGGAGAAGCTTTTCAAAGAACTTACAAAAATGACTTAATTGCCTTTTTTTATCTCCTTCATTTTTCCTCTTTTCAGGTTATGAGGGTGTTTCCGAATTTTTCACAGATCTCTTGAACCACATAGCTGCTGTCCTGCAGGGTCAGGTACCTGAGGTGACCCAGCTAAACCGCAGCAAGCTCCTGGCAGAGCAGACCAGCGGGATCATGGACGAGCGGATATGCTGCGCTAGCACAGGCTGTCTCAGCGTCATGGGAAAAGACTCCTCCTGGATTGTGGAAAGCGAGACCAACAGCTCAGTAAAACTGCAACACCAGAGACTAGGCTGCAACTCGGCAGTGTCCCCCAGCTTCCAGCAGCACTGCGTTGCTACGTTGGCAACAAAAGCTTCTTCTCAATAACTTGCCAATGCCATGGACTGAGAAAAAGCCACAGGGATACAAATTGTGGTCCCAGAACCAGATCGGGCTGTAACAATACAATTGCGAAAAATGAAAAAAAAAAAAACAACCACAAAACACAACACAAAAAAGCAAAATAAAAAAACCTTTCATTTGATTTAACCTGATTTGCTGATGAAATGGACTGAAAGGGGGAGGGCAAGAAAGTGATTCAGATCCATTTCATCAGATTGCAATTGCAAATCTGTAGTGAGTTTACACACACGTGGGTTTTAACACTAGTCCTTTCATTGTGGGAAGGTTGCTCTTTCATTTCTATTGTTCTTTGTAATCACTGGTGACCAGCATTTTAAAATCGGACCTCATGGTATCAAGAAGATAATAATGTTGAAATGGAGTGTATGAATGTAACAATGCTAGAGATTTTTGCCTAAAATATTCCCTGTTCCCTTTTTTCCAGGTAGGCCATTGCAAAAGAAAGCTAAGACAACTTCAGTATCACTAAACCAAATCTCTTGAAACATTGACCAGTCAAGACCTTGACAGGTAGCTTGCTGTGAGCTGCAGCACTTTGGGTGGGACAGAGCAGACTGGTTGTTCAGGGTGCAGAAGCAAGGTGACCACCCTGGTTCCAGCTTCGCAGTTTTTCCCCCGGGCCTCATTGCTTCAGTCAAAAGCAGCTTCTAATCACGCTTGCTAGCAGTGACACATGTTTGATCCAGACAGGGTGCCAATACTTAGGTTGAGTGATTTAGTAGATTAAATGTCATCCTTTCAATCATCTGCTAGTGGTGAAATCCTAGAATAGTTCACGGAAGCAGCTCATCTCTTAGCAGAGAATTTAATTCTCCCTCTATTGCACTTGTGAGGACTCCGGGACAGCGCTGTGAAAAAGCTGGCAGAGCTGTGCATTTTCCTTGGAGCAGTACACCTGACCTGCGGATCCTAAGGGGTAACACAGTTGCTGCCTTCTGGGATCTGTGGATCCATGCTGCTGTGCATTTTTTTTTCTTTTGCAGATTAAATATAAGCAGAATTGTGTACCTTTGTATGAGGTAGAAGTACATGACAGCTCTAGTTTAGAGACCACGTTATTTTGTTGCAAGCTGTCAGATGAGGCCATGTGGTAATTTGCGGTAGTGCTTTATACTATTTATAAACTATAGCACAGCCAATTTGTATCTCTTGAGATACACAGTAAACCTACAGTGTTCACCTTCTATTGCATCTTCTAGCATGGCAGCGTCTTCTGCTGTTGAGAATTCCTGCAACTTTTGCCAATTCTGAACACTAAACTGGAAATATCCAAGTCTGTCAGTGCTGAGAATGGAGACGCTATTTTGGTAGACAGAGTGGCCTTCCCTTCCCCATATAAGCCCTAAAATATGTTTAAGAGGGGTGGTGTTAAGAAAATTTCCTTAGTTAAGCTCCTAGCTTGCAGATATGGGAATTTCTGTCTTTCTATAGCAGGTATTCATAAAGTATCCATCACTGCAGCATTTAATACCAGTTCAGTTAGTATCATGTGTTAGAGATCTACTCAAAAGGAAAGGATCTAAATCTTAAAGCCCAGGTCGACCATGGAGAGAGGAGTAAACTGTGTAAAAGATGTCACCACCCTACCTGATGGTACCAGTCCTGGAGGGGGAGAAGTTTTGAAAAGTGTTGTGTAGCAATTCTTTTGTGTAAACAATGGTTTTTCCTTAGGAGAGATGGGGTTTGTTCCTAAAATGCCATTCTTGGGAATTTCCTGTAGGCAGGATCAGATTTTCAAGGATGATTTACACAAGAGAAGATTATTCCACCTCTAGAGGGGTTGCTAACTTTAAGATATTTCTGTAGGGACTGGAAGGACCTTATGAGTGTGGTATCTGTCAAATTCCAGGGTGCACATAAATGCAGCCAACTTCCTCGAGTATTGCAGATCAGTTCTGAGCTGGGCACACTTCACAACCCTTGTATGCTCTGAGGCTGCTGGATCCCACGTCTGCAGCTCGCAGGTCTCGGGTGGTCGTGGTGTGAGTGAGTCAGATGTACATAGGTAGGGGTTTATAAAAGTATTCATGATAGACCAAACTTTTCATAAAGCCATGACTGAAATAAAATTGACATCTACAGTTTGGGGTTTGTTTTTGTTTGTTTAAAATAAAAAGTGTTTTTATGTTACATGTGTAACAAAAGATACCCTCAGGAAGGAACTTGCCAGTGCATATTTTTGTATGGTACTTTCTTGTAACCAGCTGGTGGAGTGTTTGTAGACTTGCCTTTTGCTCCCTTTATTACAATGGCTTGGGGTTTTTTTGGTTTTTTGGTTTCTGGTTTTTTTATTGGGTGGTGGGAAAGAAGCAATTACGTTAAAACTGGGTTAGTAACTCAAGACCTTTCAAACTAAGTATGTTTACATGAATCGGAGTGTTGGATCCAATGGAAATGTCTGTATGCTGTTTCCTAGTTAGAGCATCAAATAAGAATTTTATTTTCCTGGCTGCCTTCTGAATTTTGGTTGGCCTATTTTGCACTGCTTTATTTCTCCAAAATAAACTACTGAAATATAATTGTGCATTTTAAACTTGTTTACAAATGATTGTTAGAAGTTTATTTTGTAATTCTCTGAAGGCTTGCAGAAATACTATATTTAAATATTACTCCAGACCTTGGCAGTAACTAGAAAACAAGTTTAGGTCATTGGTGTGATCAGTGACATTTTTCCCATAGTCTGTAATTTATTTTTTATTTATCAAATGTATCGGTATCACTTTAATTTACCAGGTGCAGATATGCAGGTACCTGTTGTGATGTGGCATTACAATAGAGTTTTCACATAAATTACCATGCAATTGCTGTACTACTATATTTCCTTGCAGAAATTATTGTTATGGCTCGTATACTAGAATGTTGCTAAATCACAGGGGCAAACTGGGAGACCAACTTTTAAAAGCTGAAACTGTAAATTACCAAGTATCCAGACATACAGTTACATTATTGCAAAACATTCGAGCGCGCGTATGTTACTAAGCCTGTGCTAAAGTGCTTTTCTGAATTGCTGCCTCATTTGGTAAGTTCAGGATAGTTTTGGTTTAAGAGAAGCTTCACAGTAAGTTAGTTAATATTCTGTAGTCTTGCCTTTTTTTGTAAAAGTAGAGGAGTCTAGTAATATTAGACCATACCAGAATGCCCTTGCTCTTAAAATTGCGGACAATCTGAGGGAGATTTTCCATAATGTCTGTTTGAATTCTGTTATTGTGGGTTAGAAAAGGTTCTGCTGTGTTTTCAGAGGCACAGCTATTATTGCTGTGTTGATGGGAGCAATTATATTAAAATTACATGGTCACCAGTTAGCTTCTTAGGGATCTATTTCTGTTTTTCTTCACTGTTAGAAATCCACAAGAACACCATTAGCTTGACTGGAATTTCTCCAGGTTTTGTGTCAGCATGATGGAGGAGATGGGACTCTGGTTTCCACTGTAATTATGTAATTGGCTTCAGTAGGTGAAGATTTTTCCCTGTTGAAGAGAACTTGACTGGTATTACTACTGCCTGCCATGTAAAGCCATCACCATCCTCCTCCCTGCCTAGCTGACTTTGCCACATTGCGCTTGGGTTTGTAATGACTGTACCAGGACATCCTGATGGTTATGTGAAAACCAACTGCAGAAATGCAGCCTAACTAGGAGCATCGGTGCTGACACTTGTGGTTTGTGTAATGCAGAACTACCACTGGGACGATGCTGTTTTGCCTTTGGTTAACCACGTGTCTGGCTATTCAACCTTTGTGCTGTAGGAGCCAATTGACCGGGCTGGTCGGTAGATAGGATGCACTATTTTTATGCATACTATTCAGACTGTTGGAATCATAAAGCTTTTTGAAGATCTCCATCCTCAACGTGGGAACGTTCGTGCAGAGGAGGTCCGCAGCAGGTTGCTTGGATGGAAAACAACCAGTTTCATTTGTTTTCGTAATAGATGAGTAAAAATTAAGAACCCAATCCTGAGGCTTCACAAGGTAACGAGGATGGCCCAAAGTAAAGCCTCAAGTTCTCCAGATTAACTGCGGGTTGCAGTTAATCCATCCAGGGAACAACCAGGTGGAGTAGTGGGTAGATAACAGGGGCAGGATACAGTCCAAAGGCAACAGATTAAATGGGGCTGGAGGTGTTTGAGTTGGCTGGCAAAAAAAAGAGTGAAACAGGAAAAAATGCTTCTGTTGTTTCCATCCAACAAAAAAAATTCCAGGCTTATCAGTTCTTAGACTAACACTGGTTTCCCAAAGTCTTTGCGTGGCAGCAGTGACAAGTGAGTCAGGCTTTTTTCACACTAGCTTGCAGCCTTGCCTTCCACAGCTGTGCAGAAAATCTTGGATTTTGGTTTTTTTAGTGAATAGAGTCTGTTTTGAGTTTGTAGCAGTCTCCCCATGTGCACACTTGCAGGAGTTCACTTGCATTACCCTGCTAATTTTCTTTTCCTCTCTCCTGTTTAGTAAGAGATGTATTGATTTCTGTATTCAGTATACAATTACTTTATGGTGTTGCAGCTGTGTGTTTTGTAATTAGGAGTATGTGAAAATGCTTTGTGTAGATTAAAATATTTCCTTTAATATAATCTCCTCTCGCTTTCATAGATAAACGGACACGCCGTTGCAGATCACATTGCTGATTTTATTTGTAATATTGCTTTAATATCTATTTCAGAGGAATGTAACCTCCAGAAAAGTACTTTCCACATCTTCACTACCTTTCCTTTCCCTGTTTACTCTGTGTGGATCCAGGCCATCAACACTTGAGCTTTTGACCGGATGGGTTTCAGATCCTCCATGGGTTCTGTCATGTTTACATGGCCACAAAAATTATTAAAGGTGTTTGTTTGAGAGGATCCAGGTATAAATGGGGATGTTACAGCCATTCCTCAGCAACACAAGCACACTAGCATCTGTAGCAAGCAAAGGGAATTGTTTTCACTGTGTTTGTGCAGGTGGCTGTTGGGGCCTGGTCCACCCCTGCTGCTGGGGCAGTTTTCCTGTGGAAATAAAAAATCCACTGTAAGAAAATGTCCTGTGTCTGTGATGCAGAAGGAGGGCGAGGAGAGGTAGGGCTTGGGAGTAAAATCCTGGCCAGTGGACATCGTGATGCCAGTGGTCCAGAATTACACTCTATGCTTTTTAATAGCAGTCTGGGGAGATGTTTTGTTTCTCTCCACCTTTCTTGCCCTGAATCCACCGGGGCTGACGCTAGCAGATGCCTGTGAGCCGCATGAGCTCATTAGCAGGTGACCTTGCCCAGTGTGCCATGAGTTTGCAGAGGGCTTCCCAGTGTGTTGGGAAGTTTTTGTTGATGGCCTGGAAATCTCTTGAAACTGCAGACATAGCTGAAACAGTGAATGGAGTTAATGAAAATCAGGTCTTCCTATTCTATCCTTTTTAAGGAAACCCACATTTTATTTCCTCCTTTGTTCTTTACACAGTAGGTTTTAGATATAAATTATTTTAACATTTTTTGTGTGAAAAGTCATATATGCATATATAAAGTTATTAAAAGGTTGAGTATATGTTGAGTATAAAATAGTGACTTTGTTTCAGATGTTAGCAGCCCCTAAAAATGAGTTGTTTATCCTCTTGTAAAGTCAGTGCTGTAAAAAAAATATTAAAAATAAAAGATGTATTAGATGTATCTTTTATTATTTATTTCTGATTCAGTATTTGATACAGCTTATGTATACCCTTGTGAGAACGACTTACTAAAATACAGTCATTCTTAAAAGGGAGTAACAACAATTCCTTGGGATCCCAACAATTTTGAGAAAACTGGCCCTCCGGGTGTGAATAGTGTTGGATATTCTCCTGCACTCTCTGGCATTGCTCCCCACCTAAGCATGGCTGAATCTCGGGGACCATTTTGTGTGTGTGCTAGGTTTCGCAAGTTCATCAATATCTGTGTTCAAATCCAGCTGTACAGCATTAACAAGTGTGTCATGTGATTCGCTTCAGCCCGGTTCACTATGATTTCTGAAACATAATTCCCATTTTGTACTTAAATTTGTATAGAATTATGTAAACCCTTAAAGATCATGGCTTACTGTAAAAACCAAAATTACTTGCTATTTGGCGTCTTCAGTTGCATGACTGATCAGATCTGACAATGAAGATGGTGCTTTCATCTGACAGCATTGATTTCAATGGTAATATATTCATTTTCTTTTCATTTGCAAGCACCTGTTTTGGACAATGTTTTGGTTTCAACAGTAAAGCAATATGCAGTAGGTATTGTGACATTATCTCTGTAATTGTTTTGAAGACAGAATTGTCCCTTTCCAACACGTAATTAAAATAAATGCCTTATAAAAAGTTCTACTTTGCTTTTTCTTTATGAGTGGATAAGGCAGTGAGGTGAGCAGCTCATTGGGGGAAGCCCATTTTCATGAGAATTTGGGTTTCACATTCTTCCCCAGTGCAGTTGTTTGCAGTTACTTTGGACCTCCTTGTACCAGCAGGATTTGATTTGATTTCTAACACTAGTGGGAAGTTGGCTATTTTTATCTTACTACATAACACACCTAAACAACACTGGGGTTTAGGCTACTGCTGTACTTAAGCATTTACTCCTAGCGTAGGCTTCTGGGCTGATTCTTCCTTCATCATCCTGGATAGGGGATTCTTGATTTCTCAAAACCTAGCAGGATTTTTTTATCAGGACCCTATTTTGGCTAGTGCAGGAAAGAGAGATATGTCACCCAGCCGCATTAAATTTTGCTAAGCAACAAGCACTCAGCAAGGGCGCTCATGTAAACACTGCCTGGGGATCAGCGCTTGCTGTCAGCCCAAGGCCAAGTCCTGCAGTGGTGAGTTGAGAGATGCCGTAGAGCAGAGGTACAGCCGTCGGAGGGCATTTACCAGCTGGTGAGGCGTCTTCCCAGGCCCAGTGCTCAGGCCTTGAACTCCATTTTTCCCTTTGAAGGAAGTCCTTGGGTCCCAAATGCTTCTGATTACTTGAATATCCAATTAAGACAGTATTTATAGTAGCTCCATCAAGTAATGTTATTTTTCCTCTTGTTGATTTTGCAGCAGCAATAGACAGTTCTGACTGCTGCTGCCATCCTTTGTGGAAAAACTTGTCTAACTCCTTTGGAGATGGCTGCATTTCTATGGTGGGTTGTTTGGTTTCTTGGGTTTGGGGTTGTTTTTTTGGTTTGGGGTTGGTTTTTTTTTGGTGGGGGTGGCATGGGTGGCCAAGGGTTTCTGTGACTTTATTGTGACATGTAGACCTGAGTTTGCAAGGGGTTGTATGCATGATGCTACCGGCAGAGACTCTGCCACAGAAAAAAAGGAGAAACTAAATACAATATTCAAATTAAAATTTAAATGGAGATCAGTATGTAAAATGTGACTTGTACAGCTGGATTAACTCCCTAATAACTGACATTTTAGTACTGTTTCTGTGGAACAGCTTTGGTTTCACTTCTGTTCCTATGTGCGCTTCCCTGTGGTTAATGAGTGCGATCTCCTCAGGATGGGGTTGGGAGACTCACGCCTCACTCCAGTGCACTTTCCCCAGCCAGGCTCTTGCCCTGTGCCTTGTCCTGGCTTGCGCCCTGTGCCGGGGCAGCTTTTGGGCCATGCCTCAGCCTCACCGCCTCCTCCTGCCACCGTGTGGCTGCCCAGGGCCGGGGGCGAGGGGCACTGCCCACTCAGCAGCTCCTCCAGCCCTCCCTGGGGTAGCTCGCCTGGTGGGTGGAGGACAGCTCGGGACACCCAGCGCCTCCTGCGCCAAGGGAACCCCGCATGCCCACCTCCAGTACAATCACTCTATGGGCCAAGAGCACCGATGTTTTTGGCAGAATAAAGGAATATGTTGAGTTCAAGGCCTGGCAGCCGCTCCCTGAGCATCTCAGATGTTCTGTGGACTGCAGGTGATGGGAGGCAACTGAGCTTCAAACTGGGGGGTGGGATGCAGCCCTGGCAGTGGGATGCCCTTTTCTTCTCCTGCCAATACAAATAGAAAGTCTAAAATCTTATGATCGGTGTTCAGAGACTTTGGGGGAAGCTTCCCCAGCCCAGGCACCACCCGGTCCTCCAGCTGGCGTGGGGCCTGAAGCCCAAAGGACGCGGAAGGTTCTGCCTGTTAGCGCTGTGCCAGCAGGCCACCATGGCTCCTGCGAGCCAACGCACAGGAGGGCCGTCCCCTCAGGACTGGCCTTCACCTCTGGGGGACCAGTAGTTTTCCTCATGACTAGCCTATTTGTTACTTTTTTTTTTAACCCACTCGTGCATTGTCCAAATAGCTTGACTTGGTCAAGTATTGCCTCAGTGCTTAAACTTCTAAAGTGTTTTCTCTCTGGTCAACCCCGTGTTCATCGATGAACTACAGATGTGACCCACGTCTCACTGAAGCACCCGGGACAGCCGGTGCCGGGGCTGGGCTGTGTGGCACTGCCAGGCCCGGGCGGGCAGGGAGAGCCCCGCAGTGCTGGGGACCTGAGGGAGATGCCCTCGGTGCTGGGCCTCGGCGGGCGGCAGCAGTGGAGCCGGGTGAGGAGGGAAATGCTGCCACGATGTGCCTGGGGTGAGGGGAGGCCTCCATCCCCCCTCCTTTCCGCCAGGACCGTACAGGCCCTGCAGCATGCTGACGACCGAGACTGAAGTTGCCAAAACAAAGAAAGGAACCCCCTGCAGTTTTATTTTTCCTTAGATAAATTTTTTATATAGAATATATTACAGTCAGAGTTCTCAGCTTTTAATCAAAAGATAACAAGTTATTGCAGTTTTTTTACCCAGTGAAACTACCGGTGGAAGGAGAACATTCTAGAAAGCTGTCTTGTCCTTTAAAAAAAAGAGGGAAAAAAACCCCACCCGGACAGAAAATACATGTGTAGGTTGCGCTTCACGCCCACCGGCGCCCAGCCGGGCGGGTGGGCATCCATGTGGACAGGGGAGCGTGAGGTGAAGAAGCGGCAATGGGCACAACACTATGGCGAGGGAGGCAGGCCTGGGCGCTGGCGAGGTCGGTTTCCTAGGCACAATGCTTCTGCTCCGGCTTAATTGCTTTTAAATCAGGAAATGAAAATGCGGTGGGGAGGGAGGAGGGTGGTGGCGGTGGCTTTCGCCTGCGTGGGGAGGGCTGGGGCCCTCAGCCTCGCCTCAGCTCATGCAGCTTGTGGGCAACACGCTCCAGCTCAGCCTCGATGGCGGCCAGGCTCTCCAGCTCCTGGTCCTGCAACGAAAGCCCGGGACACCCATCAGTGGCCGCGGGTGGGCAGCCCTCACCCCCCAGAGCTACGGAAAGCCTTGCCTGGGGCTAGCTGCCAGCGGTGGCACGAGCAGAGCTGCGTCCTGCCCCATCCCCTCAGCCCGCTCCTGCATTTGCCCCTCTGGACAGATGTCTGTGCGCAACACTAATTAGTCCTGTCCTAATGTTAATCACTGCAGTTGGTGATGGGGACAAGACATGCAGCCACGGTCCTTCCCTGCCAGGCAGGGCAGCCCCCGATGGGTCTCTCCCTCCAGAGCGTGGGGCTGGAGGGAGATGGCCACTGGGGAGCCGGGGCCAGGGCGGGCGCCGCCAAATGGCACTGGGTGCCGGCATTGAGGCAGTGGTGTCAAACCGGGATGGGCACAGGTGCCTGCCACCTGCGGCAAGTGCAGCAGGTGCCCCACTTGTGGAGGGGCTGGCGGTGTCCCCTCTCCCCACGCTGCGCTGGGTGTCCGCATGCGCCTCCAGTACCGGAAGAGGCTTTTCCATTTGGGGAAATAGTGACTGAGGAAGCCATCAGTTTAAAGGCTCAAGCTGCCCATCACTTGGTGGCCTTTCTATAGTAGCTCTTGTGTATCTATGCTGTTACCGGAAGCTATTTTATTTAGTGCAGGCACTCAAATGCGTGGCTTTGCCTGAACTCCAGTCATACGCAACTGGCCCTGTCTCGCTGCCAGCCCCAGCCCTTCCTGTCCCTCACAGCTGCTGTCACTGGGGCTCGCTGCAGATCACACGCTCACCCAGCACAGCAGCAGGCCCTGCGGGAGCAGACTTGGGGCCATCGGTGCTAAAAATGCCTTTTCCTGTCAGTGGAGCTGAGGTGACGGCCCCTCTTCTGTGCGGAGGGAGCAAAGCCTTGCCGCTGCCTGCAGCAACCGCCAAGCGTGGGCCAATGCTGAGCCACTGGCCTGCACTGCATGTGGCTGGTGTGAAAAAAATAAAGTACGTTAAAAAAAAGTCATTTTTCTCATCCCTGAGCTATTTTCCTGAACAGGGAAAAAGTCATCCTGTCCCTCCGCAGGGCACTTGGCTCAGCCCCTGGGAGGGCTCCAGCTATAGCAGTGTGCCAGCAGCTCAGGGTGCCCGCCAGCACCCAGGGGAGGCAGACTGAGCCCAAGCGGCTGTTCCAGTTCGTTTTGTTTGAAGCAGGTCAGGGAGCCACCGGCTGAGGCTCGCCTTGCTGGAGGAGAGCTTTGGCTGCAACTGGAGCCCCCAGAAAGTGAGAAAATAGCGCTGTGCTGAGATCCTTCGCAGCACCCAAAGAGAGGAGAGGTCAGACCCAAACCACTTTCTTGCTCTGTGCCCACATGCCCTGGCTTCCTCCTGCCCAGCCCCGCAGGCTGAGCCCTGGCGAGTGCAGGGGACAGCACTCTCAGCCCCCGGCTGTGCCCACGCTGGCCTCACTGGCCAAGCCATGCAGCCACATGGCCCAAAAGTGAGGAGAGGGGACAGGATGGCAGCTGCTCTGGCAGAGCTGGAGCCTGTGCCTTCCCTTCCCTCACTCCTGGGTGCCTGGTCTGACGCCGCCTCACTGACTCCCAGAGGCCTGAATCTAGTTTAAAAAAAAAACAAAGCAAAAAGTCTTGATGCAACTGTAAACACAGCAGTTTTGCAGCTTCAGCAACCTCCTTCCCAGTCCCCGTTCAGAGGCTAAGCCCACCACCTTGCAGACAAGGTGCACCCCAGAGCTACTGGCAGGGGCAGGTGGGGAGCAGCCTTCTTGGGGGAGAGACCTGAGACATGAGCAGACGGTGGTGAGGAGGCAGATGGGGCAGGTGCCCACCTCCTTGGCAGGCACCTGCTGCATCCCTGCTCTGAGCTGAGACATTTGGCTTTGCTTTGAACCAACACGACTGGAGATGCCCTCTCAGCAGGGGATGCTGATGGGCAACCTTTGGACAATGTTTTGGTGCGTAACTGAGGCAAGAGGGGTGTTTTGGAGGCAAGAGAGCTGCAGCAAACTGGCTTCACTCACCTGCTGCCCCAGTCTGTTCCCAGGCACCTGATCGTGGCTTGTCCCAGAGCAAACACCCACAGAGCCCATGCCCAGCCCCACTGTCCACCCCCCTGCTCTACCCCAAATAAACATCCATGCCTGGAGCTGGGCCTTAGCACAAAGGTGAAACCACCACTCCTGGCTGCCGGGGAGGTGCTGAGCTACCACATAGCATCACGCAAGGTACCAGGGAAGGAGGTCTCTGACTTTGGAAGCCTGGCTCAGATGTATTCCCATATCTGTCAACCATTTCCACTCCAGTGCCCCAGCTCTCTCACCACAGCTGCACCTCTGGTTTACCTCTGTAGGAGGTCTGACACTATTCACTCCGTCCCTGAGCCAGGGAAAGCATTCCCTTTGACTTGGAGGGGCTTTGGGACACAAGACCCACGCCCAGGCTCCAGATATAGCTCTGGTCACCTTGTCCAGCACAAGCCAGTGCAAAAGTCCTGTCACATTTTTAAGACTCTCTGGTGCAGGGCATGTTTTTGCACTAGTCACTAAAACAAGGACAAAAACCAAAGGCACAGCCAGGTGCAAATCTCAATAATACTTAGGGCTGAATGACTAAAAGGTCACCAAGCATCTCCTTAATGTCACAGAGACCCAATGCTGGCTGCGTAATGCCAAGGTACTATCCACATCTCCAAGCATCGTTTGGATTCCCAAGTAATAACCGGGCAGGATTTACTCTTAAGCATATGTGCACCAACCTCTGTTCTCCTGTTAGCGCTGCCTTCCTCATCCTTCTTTTCTTCAGGCATGGGAGCAAGCGGAAAGCCTCCTTCACTGCTGTCCTTCTTTGAGTGATGCTTCCATGACCTTCTCACATCTTCCTCTGGACTACTGAAGTCATACTTGCGGGACCTAAATGCCATTTTCATGGACCTGTCTGGGTCTTCCTCACTATCATTTTCCTCCATGCGCTTCTTTGATGTCAGCTGCTTGGCCAGCTCATCCATTTTGTTCCACCTCTTGGAGTCTTCCCACTCCCTGGAGGACTCCTCCTCCATCTCCTCACTTTTTGCATCCCTGGGCTGGAAGGTGTCCTCCTCCCCCTGCATCCCCTCATCCTCCAGGCGATGCCTTCCTCCTCTCAGTGCCCGGGGCTGCTCTTCCTCCTCCTCCTCCTCAGAGCTCCGCCCATCTTTGCCAAATCCCAGAGCATCATCATTATCTGAAAGAGCATTAAACACAACAGTGAGCAGAAGTGTTAACCTGGTTATGCTCCACCTTTGACCCAAGCCTTCACGGGTGATGCAAGGTGGGTCTCCTGACTTAGGCTCATTTTCCCAGGATTCTGGAAATACCGACTCTCACATCATCATGTCAGAAACAGGGCTTGGAGGCAGCAGTAAAAAACCACATAGAAGTTCAAGAAAAATAAATTAGTTGTCCCCAGGTGCTATAAAAACTGAGCAGCAGGCAGTGAGGCAGCTGCCAGATCTGTGTTACCTGCTGTGCATGGGCCTATGTGGTTGGGTGCTTGCAGAGGGGGTTGGGGTGGCTGTCGGTGGGGATACTTCTGTAAACCCAGTAAGCACCTGCCTGAACTTTTAGGTTTTAAAGCCTCTTATCTGTCTGTCTCAGTGCTCTCAGCTCACCCCAGGTAGGTATCAGTGCAGTCGTTTGGGATACGTACTGTCGCCTCCCTGCATCTCTTCGTCCTCCTCAGCCAAATCAAGTGACCTCTCTGCTTCGGTACGGTCCTCCTCTGCAGCATCGTCTCCTCCGTCATCCTCTCGCTCCACACGCTCCCCTGCCACCTCCTTGCTCTGCTCCTGGCCCTGCCTGGATGGCTGCTCTCCCTCATCCTCGAGCTCCAGGCTGTCCATGGGGCCTCTGGGCTGCTCCTCTTCATCCCCTCGCTGCTGCTGCTGCTCAGCCTCGATGAAGTCTTTGCTGATGTGGTTGTCCAAAGCTTCATCTCGCTGGTCATCCTCTGTGTCCCCGATCTCGTTGCTCTGTGCTTCCTCCCGATCCTCCTTCTCACCAGGGTCGGCATCCCGTGGCCTGGGCTCCCTCTCCTCCAGGCTGTTTTTTCCCTCCTCTCCTGAATCTTCATTTTGCTGGGTTTTCTGTGCTGCCAGCTCAGCCAGGGACCCCGTGGGCTGCTCCTCTTCAGGGCGCTCCCCTGCCGCATCTGCAGAGGGAGGAGCAAGAAGCAACACCTCTCCTGAGAGCTCATTTCACAACCAGCAAAGCCCATGCGTTTCTTAGGGAGCTTCAGCCCTGCTCAGCAATCTGCTTAACCAGCCCATGGATCCTTTCACAAGTCACTTCAACATATGCTTGCATTCAAGCAAGCCAGTGCTCTCACTGGTGCCTGCTCTCCTGGAGAGACTTGCAAGGCTGAAGTTAAACATATGCCGAAGTGCTTTGCTGCGACACGGTCCTCATCACCATCTCTTGAGATACCAGCAACAAACTTGCCCCACATGAAACCAGATTGCATGTAAAATGAAATTATTTAGCAGTGTAATACGGCAGTGTTACAGATGCAGGTGTTTTGTGTGTGTGTGCACTGTGTGTATCCCAAGTTCAATTTTCCTTCAGAGACCCATAACATAATATCTTGGATGCCTGGAAATAAGGGCAGCAGGAGCAGACCCAGAGCGCACTTGCCTCTATCACTGAGTCTTTCAGTACAGGATTTCCCTGGCTGTGACTCATTTTAAGCATTAGGAGGGAGTGATGGTGTTGGCAGCAGGGTGGAAAAGATCAGTATCAGTTTGGTAACTTGACCATCACCAGTTACTATAGCTCAGAAATTGCATCTTGTTTAAGCTGGTAAATAAGAACAAAGCAAACACCAGGTTGCTTGTGTGTGTCAGCGGCAGCATCAAAGAAGATGTCTAAATGAGAAGCAGATGGACATATCAAGGCTGTTAGAAAGAACATCCTTGTTTACAGCCTGACCTGGATTTCCTGGGGGGGGAGGCTGACACTGACCTCTCTGCTTGTTCTTGTCATTCTGACTTTCAAGGACTTCGGAAAGTTCATCTTCAAAGCCACTGCTTTTCTTCTGCTGTTGAGTTCTCTCATTGGCACCTGCATCAAGTAACAAAAAGTAGGGAAAGGCAACAGCCCCTCCAGTGTTTCAGAAAGTAGAGGTAGGAAAGCACTTCTGTGCCCTTTATAATTATATGCGTATTTTCTACAATGGACAAATCTGCCAAAGGGGAGATGCACGGAGAAGTGAGGCTGAAGAATACATCAATCAACTGCAGTAACAAAGCCACCATCAAAACCATCATCTGCAGGAAAGAAAAAGGTCTCTAAACAAACAGTGAAGCAGGGTTGCTAGGAAAACTAATAGTGATGGAGAGCTAGGGAATAAGAGATGCTGAACTGCATCACATTGAAGCCAACAGAAGACTTAAGCATCAGAGTATTGAAGGATAAAAATTGCCTCCTTCCAGATGCTGCCCACGTACCTCTGTTGAGGTGAGCACTGAGAGCCCCTGTGCCCTCCCGCCTGGTCGTGGGGCCCCTCTCCCCAGGCGCTGCCCTCCCGCCACTCCCCGGGAGGGAGAAGCAGCATTCATTCCAGCTCTGGGGATGGTCCAGGGCCCCAAGGCCCCACACCTTAGCTCTGGGTTTACGGAGCCAGGTCGACAAAATCAGCGCCGTGGAGAAAGAGTTGTCTGCAGGCAGCACGAGCTGGAGGTCAGAGCGCAGCTGTCCTGGCAACCAGTGCTCCCCAGGCAGCCCCATCCCAGGGGAACTGCAAGCCAAGCAAGCCCTGTCTAACCCAGCTCATCCCATGCTTCTATGCCTTAATGCAAAGGTGAGAACCAACACTGCCAGCCCAGTCCTCTCTAGCCCTACACGGCGCAGAGCTGGATGGTGTGGGCTCTCCATCCTGAGCAGGACCAGCTGCAGCCAGCACAGAGGAGACCAAGATAAATACCTTCACTTTTCCCCTGGGCTACATGACTCTCCCATCCCCTGTCACTGTGATCTGTAGATTAGAGCTCATGTTACCACAGGACAAAATGGTGTGAAGGGCTCAAGCCAAGGAAAGAGCGGAGCAAGATGCACCTCTGTGAAACAAGTCCCTTCACGTGGCCTCCAAACTGTATGGCACGGCCCGATAGCTGAGTGCTCCCCCTCACAACCCTGGTGTGCCTGGGCAGCAGCATCCCAGCGCACTGAAGAGGCCCGGGCTTCTTTCTTCTGGATCATCAGAGCATCCACAGAGCCTGTCTGGGGCCACTGCCTGGCTGGCCCCTCCACCAGTGGGATTTGGGCAGTGACCACGCTATTGCTTTGGGAGCAGCATGGAGGTCTCTCCTAATCTTGATTTCCTGAATTTTCCCTCTCCCTTCTCCCTGTTGACTCTGTGGCTTCCCTGCTCTGAAAGCAGTCTGGTGGCACTGTCTCCCAGCCATCCCTGGCAGCCGTGCCACACAGGAGCAGGGCACAGGGATGCCCTGGCGAGGGAAGGCTGCCAGCTAGGTTACCCGAAGGAGAAGGAGAAGGGAAGCTCTCCTGGAGCTGCTCTCCCTGCAGCCTGGGGAGAGCCCTGTTGCAGCCTCAACTGGACCACCCAGGCAGAGGGGCCTGCACCAGCTTTGAAGTAGCCTTGCCTGGGACCTGCACACCAGCTCTGGGGACCTGGGCACCTGAGAATAGCACCTTTTCCCCCTTACACACCCCTTTGTACGGCTCTGTGCTGCTGCTGCTCCCACACTGGCAAGTGGTGAGCTGCCCATGCCTCTCCAAACCAAAGGAACTTGCATTCCACCTAAGGAAGCCAACAGGAAAATCCCCACTGGGGGCTTTCATTGGGGTCTTTTAGGTGCAAGTCCTGTTTGATGCTCAGTGAGGCTTCCCTTCTGCCACACCTGGGTTGAGTGCTAGACTCCAGCTGCACAAACAGTGAAGGTTTTCTTGTCTTTCATTCTAGCTTGGGAGCTGGTGGTTATTTGCTGAATTAAATTACAGTATTTCCTTTTAGGGTTCTCCCACCCCAAAATGCCTATACTCTGCATTGCCACCAAGCTACATTGACAGTCATTTAAATCATCAGATGCATACTGGAGTTATTATAAGCAAATTCCTGTCCCCACTCACCCAGTCTCTACTGGAAGTCTTGGAACTAGATTTCCTAGAGCACATTTATATGATGTCAAATTAATGTAAAATACAAAAAAACCCCAAACAACAAAACTGTGCTACAACAGATGAAACCCTTCTTCCCAAATAACTGTGGTGAAACTGTACCTTGAGCCGCAATTTCCTGAAGTTCCTTCAATAAATTTTGGTGGCGAAGGATCGAAATGATTCGTTCATCTGCAATAGGGGAGACTTGGTACAGAACGTGGTCCAAGACAACCTCCGCCCACCCCCAGGAAATTAAAAACAACCCCAGATGCCACCTCCCTCTTTGGTTACTCTTTCCTCTTCCTTGGCCTGATTTGCTGCCACGTCTCTTAACCGTGTGGTTAAGATGACAGGAAGGTCCCATGAAAACCAGGCAGCTTCATATCACCCAGTGCGTCCCCCAGCTGCAGTGCCAGCACGATGCATGGCCTGGGCTGAGCAGTCACTCCGTCCCTGATTCTGGGGCCTGGTGCAGCCTGGTGGGGTCACCACACGGAAAGTGAGTGTGTCAGGGACCCCTTGTCAGGTGCTAGAGCATGTGTCAGGGCAGGACCAGCCTCTGCTAGTGTCTCTGCCAGATCCGCTCTTGCTGATACCGAGCGTTAAATCTGAGCCTGTACCTCCTCTGAGCGTTTCTAGGCATTCCTCACTGATTGGCAGGGGGTTTGGCTTCGATAAAGTATCAGAGATGACCTCTACAATGCACTTCATCACCTAGAAAGAGACAAAAATACAAATTAAAGCACTGCTTTATTGTCTTTTTTTTCATAAATCTATTTGTTACCAAGGCTAAAACACAGCAGATGATGGCACAGATCCTCTTGCTTTTCTGGTCAAGCCAGAATTGAATGCTCGGTTCCTGTTTTACCTAACGCAGGAATAGAAGGTACCTCCCAAAAGTGAGAAGTGAGCAAATGACACATGGCAATGGAAAGAGCTTCTCAACATGATGCACACTTCAGCTGAGGATCTCACGACTCCAGCCCATCCCCGAGGCTGGTCGCATCAGGAGATGAAAGGTGATCTGGATATATACATAGAGCCCAAAATCATCCTCTTTTAAGTCAATATATCTCAGCCTGCCTCTCATAAAAGGGCTCAGTGGGAGGTCGTAGAGAGCAACAAGTGGTCAAGCTCTTCAATATGTGACTCTGAAATCTTGCAAGCTATTTGAGCCCTGAGAAGGGCCCTGTAGTTAGACTGCATCCAGGCACAGAGGGTGGCATGAGGCAAATTGTACTTTCAAACACAGATGAGAAATACTGCTCTCAAGCCCTAGAGAAGGACAAGACACTCTGGAGAAGTGTCTTGTCTGGACAAGACAATCTGGGCAAGACACTCTTGAGTGTTCAAGCCATTTATTCTAGACTGGAAGAGCTGTTCACGGAGGCAGGTCATCTGAAAGCAAGGAAGTTCCCACACTTTCCTCTGAAGCATTTGCAACTGCCTGAGGCAGCTTCCCAGACAGGATGAACTCTGGGCCTGCCCTTTCCAGCAGCCCTTTTATTTGGTGTAAAATGAAAAGCATTATTTATCTCGTTTGTCACTTGTACTGAGATTGAAGGCCTAGCTCTTCACCCATGCAACTGCAGCACCACTGATCCCACAGGCATCACCCAGTGCTGTATGTGTGGTAGAATGAAAGCCAGAGGTACAAAGGCAAGGTGGCACCTCTGGCAGGGGTGAAAGCACCCTCGCCACACTGAGACACACCACCAGGAGCCTTGCTGTGTGGTCATGGTAGACCCAAATGGTCACACAGGAGAGAAAGCAGCATTCACTACAGTGCAGTGCCAGTTAGTAGTGCAGGAATCAGGCTGCTCAGTTCAAAAGGATGACTATTTATAAAGCAGCCCAGAAAGTATGCAGGGCTCACAAGTGCCTGTGGAAAAAAAGAGGCTAAATCGAAAAAAAGGATACAAGTAAGCCTGGGGGGGCAAAAAATTCACTCACTGAACCTCTTTCTTCTGATGATTTCTGCAGGCAGCCCTAAGAGTCCTGACCTCCCTCACAAGGTGCCATTCTCAGGAGAGCAAAGCACTGTGGCTGCAGTAGAAATTAAACACAAGTCAGCAATTCCCAGTCATCTACAATGTTGCTCATTCAAGCAATTGGATATATTCACTGACCAGCCGGAATGGGCAAATTTTCACCCTGTGTAAGAAGAGAATTCTGCTTTTGCAGATCACAGCCATAAAACACTGAACTCTTAACTATTTACACAGTTTGAGGAGCTTGCCTGCTGGATTAAAAATGTTGCTGCTGGAAAGATCTAACAAAAAGAAAGCAGGGAAATTTCCCTGGTATCATTCTCCTATACCACAAGCAATCCATTAATATTGATTTTAGATGACTTTGAGTCACGTCACGCTACCATTAAATAGAACAAACCCCAGATTCTGATACTTCCCTCCCATGTTTTCCACCTTCTGAAGCCACTTACTGCAGCTGTATTCAATGCAGCTTCAGAAGTAAGGACTTTCTCAGCATGAGAAATAAGAACCTCGTCCAATGAAACACTCTATACAAGCTTTCTGAAGACTTCTAAGCTGATTTAAGGTCTTTGTCTGAACACAAAGAAACACATCAGTCACCACAGAAATACGGCCAACTCTGTGGAGGAACTTTGTAACATAATGAAATGAAGAGTGCAGTCATTCCACAACACTCTCCTTGACTTTTTGTAAGAGCAAGTCTTGCAGAGTGAGACTTAACAAGGTCATGAAATAACAGCCTGCATCAGGAAATGAAGGAGATCCTTTCCAAATGAATGTAATTAATCCAGTGCAGAAACTTGGACTGGAATTTTGCCATAGCTATCCTCTAACTGTGAGCATGTAACTAGATCCTTAGGAGCTGCTCATGCTGTCCCTACACAGAAATCTCCAAAAGATCATGCCCTTACAAGGATAAACTTCACCACTTTTGAGCTCAGCTGTGCTCAGGCCCTTCTGAAATGTATGCTTGTAACTGGGAAATAGTGTCCTTTGAGCACAAGAGTGGGCAAACACCGCAGATATTGTAAATGCTTTGGTCGTGTTCAGCTACCCATGGAAAGCCCTTGGTGTAAGGAAAGTCTGATGAGCTCCCCAGGAAAGGCCTGCAGATGCTGACTACCCATTTCACAGCCCGAGCCACCCACAAATGCTGGTGGCACAGAGCATGTCTAGAGCAGCATGGTGTGTAGGAAGAGCCGCAGTGCTCACTGCTGTACCCATGTAATGATATCCCTGCCCTGATCTGTCCCATGAAACCAGGACTTCCTTCACTGAAATGCTGTGTCTCAGAGGGCAGTGAAGGCGGAAAAGCCCTTATGGCTCCTTCCACCTGCAGCAAAAATCAAAAGAAAGCTGTGGCCTGATTTTGCTCTCAGCTAGAGCCTGTGTCAGTGCAGTACCCAGGGAGGGGACAGGCTTGGGAGACAATCCTTCCTCGGTGGAAGCATTCCCATGGAGTTGCACCAGCTTCTAGAAAAGCTAAATGTGGCTTGCTACGAAGTGCCATGTTTTACATATAGAGCATACTGGGGAATAGATCTCACAAGGAAAATTGTGGAATTAATGGATTGTCCCACCAGATGCCCAATGAGCATCCCACTCTGGCATGGCCAGTTGAAGGGGCAAGTGCCTGCCCTGAGTCGCCTTTCTCAGTTAGCAGCGCACAGCCTGAAGCAGGCACCCAGTGGCTCACAGCTCATGGCTCAGCCCCAGCAAGGGCTAAGCAGGCTAAAGGTCTTAACAAAGCAACAGCTCTCCAGGCCCAGGCACATCTGCCAGGACACAGGGAAGAGTATCTCATGGCGCTTGTCCTGTAGGTAACAACAAGCAGAAACACTGTACAACGGAGCCTGTGGCGGAGGGTGACGTGAATGTGTCCTCCCCTCCTGCTGCCTGGGGAAAACTGTTATGTTGCTAGAAGATTTCAGGAAACAAAGACATTCAAGACGTAGGGGGGAAAGGCTGGTGTTTCCTTTCTGGACATTAATTTATGTAGAAATCTTAATCTGGGCAGCTAAGAAAACAGCTCATCTGAAAGACTATAGGCATTATAATATCAGGAAGGGGAGGTCTGTCACAGGTCAACACAGGCAAACACACCTATCCAAAGGTGCCAAAAGCCCCTTGGGAGTGCACACACTTGCAAAGTGCAGCTATGAATGTCAGAGAGGTATGACACAGATGTATGCACAGAAGCCTATAAAAGAAGGCTGGAGAGGTCAGCCAAGTCTTGCACTGCTTGTGGGCATCCAGACAGGCTAAGCAGTAGCTGAGGACAGATTAGCAATCTGAGAGTAGCCAGTTGCCTATTTTTCAGGAACATGCATGTTTAAGTAACACACCACACACATACAAACACAGATGTATACACACCCCCAAACGCACACAGTTCCAGCGATGCCCTTTCCTGAATCACATCTCCCCCCACTCTCCCCTGAGTCACCTCCTGTTGGGAGCTTTGAAAAGCTGAAAGTAGGAGGACTGGGGAGGGTTATACCCAACCTCCATCCCCAGCCTCACCATTCTTCAGACAAGCTTGTTTGGTCCCTCTGGTACATCCTGAGGGACTTCTCTCCTGCCCAGGTGCTCAGAAGTGGGTAAATCCTGGTAGGGAGGGAGTGGGGGTCGGATGGATCCTGCTGTAGAGATCTCATGCAAATCCCTGGCACTTCCTACAGGGCATTTCTGCAGGGGCAGACAAAAGCCAGCCATCTAGGTGCAGGCTAAACTTCACATCCTTCAACTTCATTTGCCCCTTCCACTACAGGCCCATCCTTACCTTAGTGTCCCCTTTATTCATGTCGTTTGTCACGGGAAGGGAGACGGCTGTAAAACGAGGGAAGGGCAAGAAAAGAGAGCTTGTTATTCACCTCCACTGGGAAACAAGCAGAGAAACCCTATCCTGCTAAAAAAGGGAGTGGAGAAGAGGGGCATCTTGCTCTGGTGGAAGTGGTCCTTGGGTGCAGCAGCTGGATGTGTGCATTGTGCCCCCCCTCAGCCTTCCCCTGGAAGGGGAAGGGGAAGGGGAAGGGGAAGGGGAAGGGGAAGGGGAAGGGGAAGGGAAGGGGAAGGGAAGGGGAAGCGGAAGGGGAAGGGGAAGGGGAAGGGGAAGGGGAAGGGAAAGGGGAAGGGGAAGGGAAAGGGGAAGGGAAGCGAAGGGAAGGGAAGGGAAGGGAAGGGAAGGGAAGGGAAGGGAAGGGAAGGGAAGGGAAGGGAAGGGAAGGGAAGGGAAGGGAAGGGAAGGGAAGGGAAGGGAAGGGGTCCCCAGGCTGGCAGGCCCGGCGCGGCCCTCGGGCAGTGACCTTGCGGCGGCCGCTGTCCGCGGTGCTGAAGGGGCCGCGGCGGGAGCGGCGCTGGGCGGGGGAGCGCGGTCCGCGGGGCGGAGGGTGCCGGGAGTGGGGGGCACACGGACCCCAGCCCAGCCCCACTTACCCGGCACGGCCAGGAGCAGGACGGCGAGCAGTCCTGGGCGGCTCATGGTGCTGGCGGGACGGAGGGAGGGAGACAGGGGCAGAGGGTGAGTCTGTCCCTGGCGTGGGGGCTCCAGGAGAGGTGCCGGCGGGAGACAAGCACCGTGCGTGTCTACGCCAGTGCCCTGCTGAAGATCCCAGACGGGGCACTGCAGCAACCGGCTCATTTATATATCTCAGCCCCTCGGAAATGGCGTCAGGAGGAAGCCACCTCCTCCTCTCTCCCCCCTCCCCTCGCACACAGCCTTCCCATCAGCCTCCCGCACTCGCCGGGTGTTGGAGGAGCACCCACACGCCAGGATCCCCCCGACCCCCCCGGCTGCCCGGGCAAAGGGTTCCAGCAGCAAGGTGTCAGGCTCCAGTTGCTCCATCTTCTCACACTCAGCAGGAGCAGGATGGTTGTGAGGTGTGTTTCCAGGATGTCACTTTTCCAGCGCCTCACCCAACACTGGCAATCTGCAAGCACCTCTGCATATGTGCCCTCTCTGTATGTACCAGTCGTCAATAGTGAGAGTCACCTCATGTATCGCAGCCAGCATAGCCACCTGTAGATGGATTTGCCCTCTAGGGGTGCCCTTGTCTTTCACTGACCACAGAAGGTACCTAGACAAACAGTTTAGAACAGATGCTGAAGTTTTTAGATACCTGCTAAATGCCTCCACAGAGGATAGGAGTGCCTGTAACACTGGTCAAGAACCAGAGAACTGGTCCCATGAAACAGGTTTGCCAATGGAGGTTAGAAGTCCCAGTTATTTTATGGAAGATTTTTAAGTAGTTGCATATCATCTGGGGTAAATAGCAAAGGCTGGTGGGTCTGTTGCTCAGCTATTGTGACTCTGCAAACAAATTTTAATAGGTTGCTATCTTTTGTTCAGTGGTTCGTAACAACCTATAGCATCACCCTACACCCTCACTGCTAAGCACTCCAAAGTTGAAGTAACCAAGACTACCTGGTCACTGGTTTCCATTGACAAGGGAGAGAGAGGAAGTAACAAATTGTACCATTGTCTTTGTCACAAGTATTTCCATGCTCTTGACAAAATGTCTGTCTATTCTTTAGAGGGAGGGTCTGTCAGGTCAGACAGATGGATTCCCTTTTGAAAGTGACTCCAGTGCTTCCTTAGGACAATGCTTCTTTCAGAATAGCACCTCTGCTATTCCATGCTATCCCTCAAGCAATTTCAGAGGTCACAAAAGCTGGGGACTTATACTAGAAAAGCAAATTCAGAGAGATGCACTGTCCTTCTTCCCCACCCTACCTTATTCTGCTCACGGGGGAGTCCTGCACCCAACGAGCTAGAGAGGACATATTTATTCTCAGATGACAAGAACTTTTCTATGAGACCAGGGGGTACAGACTGCACTATAGATTTCCACCTTCTCTTTCCATATGCACATGGAAATGTGATCCCAAATGTATACTCCCAAATGTCCTCTAATATCTATCTGATTTAAATGCATGCTTCAAAAGGCACATTTGGATTGTAAAGGCCCACTCATACAAAATCAAAGCTCCCCTTGTCTGTTGCATTTTCTATTTAATAGCAGAGAAAAGCTGGAAATAAATTGATCCTCTGAACAGTGCTTTGTGGATGACAATGATTGAGTTAAATGAAATCAACACCCATGACAGTTCTTGTTGAATGGGGAACCTGCATCCTCCAGGAACAGTAGATATCCTTTCTTTTTGGTTCTTGGGTTGGGTTTGTGTGTGTGTGTGTGTTGTTGAATTATTTATTGGGGGGGAGGAGGGGGTTGTCATATACAATGGCCTTTTACTCCTTCAGGATACACCAGAGCATTTTCGTCTCTGAGTCTGAAATACAGAACATTATTAAGCTTGTTAATTCCTATGTATTCCTAAGAAAGAAACAGATTGATCTGCTTATCAGGCTATGTTTACATAGTCAATATTTACCTATCCTTACATATAAATGTTGATCTTATTAGGGCAATAAATTATCTCAGTTCTAATCCAGTTTCTTCCATAAAGTCCTTTTCTTCCCTTTGGTCCCTTTTTGAGAAATGTCACGGGATATCTAGTGTCCATTACTATATTTTTTTCTCTCTTTCTCAAGCTGTGGTCTCACATCCATTGAGTTCATTGTAAAGGAGAAACTAAATGTTTTCCAGGTATGGCATGCATTCTCCCATTGTAGTAGCATATAATGGATGATGAATTTTTCTATTTCTTTCCCAGGAAAATGGATATGAAACTGTTAATCTAGCAATCAGTACTTCTGCTATTGGAATTTGTCTCATTAGGCACAGCTATATTAGGAACTGTCAAAGTAAAGCATGTCAGGGAAAGATTTATGTCAAAGAGCAAAAGTGATCAAATAAAAAAATGGAAGGTATTCTGCCACTCAGAGAAATGCAATGCCAGGAGCAGACTTCAAGGGAAGAGCAGATTTGTGAGTCTCTGAAGTAGTTTGTGTTTTAGTATATGGAGAACTGGAGTAGATCTTTAGTGGGTAGCAAAGTGATGATGATGGACATTTCTGACCAGTTCCAGTCCTACAAAAAAGCTGTTTATGTCTGTAGAAAGCAATTCCATTTTTCCTTATAGCTGCCCAATTTCTAGTGCATGAAGTGTGGTGAGAATGTGGAGAGCCATATACCATTATCTGCCTGTGGTCACTGACATAACGTGCAGGTGGAGAGGGAGATGAATTATTGTGGTGGGAAAAGGATATTTCCCTGAAATATCCTTTAGCCTGAATATCCCTGATAGCCTGAAAAGTGATTTGAGAAGATGGCGATGTCTGGATGGATGGAAGCAGACACCCAGCACTGTTGCATTACCCATGCTCTGAGCTGAGCGAACAAGAGGGCCAGCCTGAAAGCCATATAGGCATATTAATATCTTCCTATGCATAAGGTCATTTGCTCAAGAGATCATGTGGCTTAAGTGCTATTCTCAATCAACACATAAGAGTCTTTTTTTTTTGTTTCAGAATTTAGAAACGAAACCGAAAGGATTTGGGTTATGGCTCTGAGCTACTCTGAGAGGTTTGTTCTCTAATTTCTTGGCTCAAAATGGGTTAAAAATTCACCCCTCTCCTGTGCTTGGAAACACTGATGCTGTATTTCAGACTGCTGTGATTTTACAGATCTGGGAACTGAGGCACAAAAAGAGAAAAAGTGTCATTTTCATAAAGACATCAAAAAGGCTTGAAGCCAAGGCACAGCTATTACCCACACCTTAACCAACAAGACCACTAAGCAAAAAATAGGCAACAATTACCTTCTTGCATATGAAATCAATTGATAACTCTCTAACTGAAAACCTGAATGTAAGCACACTGCCAAATTAGTAGCAAGGTCTATTAAAACTCCCACATCACACCTTTTCTTCTTTCCCACATGTTAGTCAATCACACTCGCCTCTCAGTTCCCTCGTACAAGCCTTGCTTGTCTGCCTGTAAATAGAAAGGAGCTTCAAAGCTCATACTGCTGTTGTGAATATCCATCTACACTGTTAAAAGGCAGTTCTCTCTCTTCTTTTTCAGGTCAGAGGCAAATTGATGTTGACTTGCTTTGATTTTCTTAGTCTAGACTGTGCTTGCACCAACCTGAAATTAACTGATTTTCCTGTTCAAAGGTTTACTTACATCCCATAAAAAAGCCCAACATTGTTCCCAATCCTAACAGTAGCTACTGCTCTGCCTATCCATTTCCATCCTTTCCTGGCATGCACAGCTCTCACTGGGGCAGATGGAGTATGTTCTCTGTTGGGAGAAGAGATGTCTCTGTAGCAATCACACGATACCATCTGGGCACCCCTACAAATAGCTTGGATCTCAATATAATTTCTCTAAACATTATTCAAATACCTATCTGGAAAATGTCATACCCCTCCAATGCCTTGGTCAGTTCACCTAGCACTTATGGAAAGCCCTTGCTGATTCCTGTGAGCCCTGATGAATCAGTAAGAAAAGATGTGGAGATGGAGGTTCTCCCCAGCCAGAGTGATTGCAAACAGCCCCCTCAGGAAATTACTGATTATGCCCATGGCTATGATTTTATTTGACTTGTGACAACAAAGTCTGTCTCATGCCAATGTACATATTAAGCAACACAAAACAATTTTCTAAGTTCTAGAATGGTCTAAAACAAGTTCGTGAGAAGACCATTGATACTGCTCAATGTTGACTTACCTCCAAAGTGAGAGACAGATAGTCCTACTTCTTGCGCTGCAAGCACTAACAAGATTCATGAGAGTTAAAAAAAAAAAAATTACAAGAATGACTCAGGTCTTTGGACCTGCACTCCTCTCCTGGGGGTCCGTAAGCTCACCAGACTACCTCCACACTGCCAGCAGCTCATAGCTAACACATGGACCCTCAGCCAGCATCAGCATCATCTCAGATTCTGTACATTAAATGACTGCCTGGTATATTTTGTACAGATTAATCTTATTCCTCATCTTCTGCCTTTAAACACCTGCTCCTTCATTCCTGAAGTGTCCCAAGCTGTCTGTCCGCTCCAGGCCAGTTGCTCAGTGAACACCGAGTGAGGCACAGGGGTACGTGGGTCTCCTGGGTTCCCCATACAGCCAGAGTATGCATACTGATCAAATGCTGTGATCATGATAAGTTCATATGTAAGTTATGTGATGAGATGTAAGTTAGATGCACTTGTGCTAACTTTCCCAATTCATGGAGATGAAGTGACAAAATCCCTAATTAAAAAAACAATTACAATTAAAAAGACATTTTCTAAAGGCAGGGTTTAGGATCGTAAAACACATAAGCATTTTCCATTCTAGATGCTTTCTTTGATCTCCTTGGCTCACATCGGAAATAATGCACTTGAAGAGATGAAAAGAAGACCGAACACAGCCTGCTTCCCTGCCACTGTTGCAGAAGGATGGAGGAAAGGGGTGAGGAACAGTCATCTGCTTCCTACACCCCTCTGTCCCCCAAAAGTGCCAGCTGCAAAAACCAGACTTAAGGACTACCAGGGCATTGCTGTCCCCCAAGAATATTCTTCTCTAAACAGTGGCAATAACACATCACTGGAATCATTACTTGGAGACATGGAGCATAAGGACACAGCAATTGCTATTCTGGGTTGGAGCAGGGAGCCAGAGGCGCTGGGGCCACCCCGAGAGGCAGGGGCAGGGGCTGGGGTGGGGACAGGGCCTCTCCCTGCCCTTGTGCCAGGCTGAATCCCAGCTTCCAAACCTCCCAAAAACTGGGCATCAGCCCTGATGTTTAACAGTGCTCCACAATGTTTTAGTGCTAATTAGAAGTAGCTAATTTGTTTGTCCCTCTGAACAGAGTCTCTCTTCAAACTTGGTACCTTCTCAGCCTGAGGACTTCTTACGGCAGTAAGTGCCACAGCTCGCTTAAGCACTGCAAAAATCTTTCATCTGTTGTTTTTAAATTGCCTCTTACCCTGATGTTAAAAGCTGGAAAAAAGTTCTTCTGTCTTGCCTAGACCAGTGAGGATCTCACAGATATTTACATTTCTCCTTTACTCATCTCCTTTCCAAGAGAAACAACCCCAACCATCTGGTTCTCATATGGCTCCTCTAAACCTGGCTACTAGCCAGTGAGTCCCACAGCCTAATTACCTATAGCATATAATTACCTATAGTGTAGTGCAAAAAGATGCAGACGTATCCTGCTCTCACTAGGACTTTTTTAGTCTTCACTTACTAGTGTCCCAGAAACTTTCTGGGTATACCTGAAATACCTTTCATTTTAGCAATGACCAGACACAGATGTCTCAGGAGTCAATATCCTTCAAGATGTATTTATTCCCTCATATAAAAGACATTGTGGAGAGGACAGGGAGGATGTCTGGAGGTCTGAGACATGCTCCAGCAGTAAGTCAGTAGTAGAGAGCGCTCTCAGCCTGTATTAGGCAATCTGACTCAGCCTGGATGAGGCAAGGGAAAAGACTCCCACTGTGGTTTCGTTGGTCTCAGCGGGCACCTTGGTCCCTTCCCTCCATCCTTTCACCCTGGTTTGGGTCACGCTATTCTCCGTACAGCCCGAGCAGAGCTGCGGGCAGCCTTTGCAGTGCAGATGGCTCTTACCTCAGATGTTCTGTTGATAAGGCAGTTTTCGAACAGCAAATTGCATGTTAATGCCAGTTAATGAATGTTCTCTTTACAGGCAAAGCAAACCTTTTCCTTCTACACTAAGCAGAGAACAGGAGGAGGTAGCTTTTCAGGTATTAAATTGCCTGAGAGCATCAGCACAGAGCAGCTTGAGGAACAGCCACAGAATCTTAAATTACTGTTACTGGTCTTTTCCTCACCCCACAGGAGCTCAAGTTTCTTTCCTGACCAGTGCTTTTTCTTCCCAGGAGAGCAGGGGCTGCAGTGCTTGTCCTTGGGGAGCAGCAATTACCTTCTGCAGGCCAAGGGACAGCAGCACGAGGCACCTTCAAACGCAGCAGAGCCTCTGCTGAGCCTGCCCCATCCACATGCTCTGCAGACAAAATGGTCCAGACAAGTTCCTCCGTATTGCAGGATGAGCCTAAAGAAAAATTGCAAGAACCTGAGGAAGCTCTCTGCCCCCTGGTTTGCTCTGTGTGGAGTGATGGATTTGGGCTTCTACCACTGACCTTGCAGAGATCTCTCCATTTGTACTCAGCTGAGTTCAGACTCTGCTACTAACTGCTTGTGGGAATGTTTCAGGACAAACCATGCTTTCTGCTTTGCTAGGGATTAAAACAAAAAGGAAGAAAAGCCTGACCGTGCTTCTCACTCTGTTTTTTAGGATTTTACTGAAACAATGCCTGCTGGCTCTCAACAGCTTTTTGTTTTATGGAGGCAGCTAGACGACCACAAATACGGTGAAATCCTTGTACGTGTTTCATGCCATGTAAGAGGCAATTGCTGTCATGTTTAACCCCAGGGGAGCAGAAATGAAAGGGTTTCCCCAGGCAGAGAAGATAAATGGGTACTACATTCACTTTGTATTTAAAGCTGCAGTGAGTACGTGACTTTCTGTACTGAGGGGAACGTTGCAGCTGTTTTGCTTGACATACATAGATTCACGTAGTGAGAAACTGGAAGTGTAAGGAGCAAATTTGTTATTTGCATTTCTAAACAAATTGTTCATTAAGAGCCTGAACCCAAACATACTCAGGCCAATAGAAAGACTCTTACCCTTTTCAATGAGTTTTGGTTTAAGTCCTCGACCTGCCTTCCTTCCCTGAGTTTGGGATGCATTTTCCGGTGGCAATGATATAATTTAAGTGTACTCAGGCAAGGAGTAAAGGTAATAATGAGGATGTCAGCTACAAGGGGGAATAAATACTGTTCAGAGGAAGTCTTAAAAAAAACCAACAACCAAACCCATATCAGTCAATGTTATTCATCACCAAAAATAAAGATGGGAAATCAGTTTGAATTCTGTATGTCTAACAGCAGACTCGACACTTTATTCCTTCTGAGTATCAATTTAGAGCTACCAAAGACTGATCAGGTTTGCTTTGCTCAGCTGGAGGTTTTTGTAGACTTAAACCTATGATAATATAAAAAACTTGGAGAGTGAAAGGTTCTAGAAAGTCTCCTGATTGCCCAGACAAATCCTGAGCAGAAGCAGGCTCCTAATTACTGAAGCTGCATCTCGTGGCAGCTGAGAAGGGTCAGTTCTCCTGGGTCACTTGGAGGGGAAATGCTGGCCATGTCAGCCACTGCTTATTAAGCCTGATAATTCCTAATTTGTGAGCAGACTACTTGACCCAGCTCTTGGCAATGGTTGCAAAACATCTGATTAGATCCTTACTCCAGGTTTCCTGTACAGTTCTGTGGAAGGATGCAAGCACCAGACAGCCCACCTGTGGGTCTTGGGAGCGTGGTCTGGCCCTTCTTCCTTTGGGAGGCTCTTGGGAAGAGGGCTTCAGGAAATGATCTTCATGCAGTCACGTTGATGGGGGTTTGAATTGGAATGGTACAGGAGCAAACTCCTTGTAGGTACAGATACTGGAAACACCCTTATTTGTATTGGAAAGCCAGAATAATTTATGATGTTTCCAAAACCCCAGAGCAACACTTCGTAGGTTGGTCAAAGTGGGAGATCTACTTTTGCTTTGAAAGGGATTTTCAGGCATCAGGGATGACTCTCCTCTTGCCTATATTGGCTTCGCATCACCTCTGTCCTTAGCAGCTTCAGTGCAGCCTTAACTTCTACTTTGTGCCAGGACAGGGAGAGCCACGTGTCGGTGCTCTTCTCAGCTGCTGCAAGAGCTGACCTCTCGAGGTAAGTACTTCTGGCCCTCCCTGCAAGGATGTGTGAGCTCCTTGGCTTTCAGGAACCGCCTGCTCCTTTTCAACTTGCTTTACTTGGTGCCAAGTCATACAGATGTTTCCCGTGGAATTAGAGGTCCAATAATGCGAGGCAAACAGGCAGCTAAGAAACACAGCTCATCTAAAGTGGTATTTCATGAAGAAGTGAAACTGTTTCTGGTTTGAAGCAGGTTTCTGTGTGACTAGGGTTCACACATGGCAGAGGTCAGTCAAAGATCTGCAGAACCGTCATGTATAAATGTGCTGGTTCTGGCTGGGATAGAGTTAATTTTCTTTACAGTAGCTAGTATGGGGCTATGTTTTGGATTTGTGCTGAAAACAGTGTTGATACACACTGATGTTTTAGTTGTTGCTAAGCAGTGCTTACACTAGTCAAGGACTTTTCAGCTTCCCATGCTCTGCCAGGCGCATGGGAAATTGGGAGGGGGCACAGCCAAGATAGTTGATCCCAACTGACCCAAGGGCTATTCCATACCATATGACATCATGCTCAGTATATAAAGCTGGGGAAGAAGAAGGAAGGGGGGGACATTTGGAGTGATAGCGTTTGTCTTCCCAAATAACTGTTAGGCATGATGGAGCCCTGCTTTCCTGGAGATGGCTGAACACCTGCCTGCCCATGGGAAGGAGTGAATGAATTCCTTGCTATGCTTTGCTTTGCTTGTGTGCGTGGCTTTTGCTTTACCTATTAAACTGTCTTTATCTCAACCCACGAGTTTTCTCACTTTTACCCTTCTGATTCTCTCCCCCATCCCACTGTGGGGGAGTGAGCGAGCGGCTGGGTGGGGCTGAGCTGCAGGCTGGGGTTAAACCACCACAATAAAACAGTTCTGGTCAAAGGGCTCATTGTCTCAAAGGGCTGGTTGCAAGTGCCACTAGAAGACTGGTCCCCACTGCTCCTTCAGCCACCCCAGCAGTTGAGAAGGACATTTGTTGCTTGCCTGGGTCACTCACAGGTTGCCCATGGGCTCAGGATCACCTGTGTAGAAACCCTGTGGAGGAGCAGAGCCTCAAAGGGCCACATCTCCACACAGCTGCCTCTGTGGGATCTAGCACAAGGGATTAGGTGTATCAGTTGTCAACAAATAAGCTTTCTTGCTGATAAATACTGCTACTATGTTCACCTGAGAGCTGGAAGATCATGCTCTTCCCAGGTGTCTCTTTACTTTTGAGGTAGGGCCCTTCTGCCATCAGTTTTGTCCTTGCATAGAAGGGGGGAATCTCTCAGCAGTTTTCACGAGAAAGGAGATTTCCTGCCTCCCACTGTTTTCTTTGTGTGATAGGGGTCCTGCTGCAACAACATCAACCTGAGCTACATTTTATGACAGCTACAGCTTTCTCCAGCTCTTGCAGACGTGAAAGCAGGAAGCCCATGTGCAGGACCTGAGTGTCCTTCCTCAGCCCCAGCACTGTCACAGACATACCATTACTCACTTTCACTCTGGTCCATACACAAACGGCATCTGCTGCAGCTCAAGTTCTCCTGCAAAACCTTAACAGGAACCTCCTCCTCTTTGAAAGGAACCATAACAAATCAGCACTTCTGCCTGGGAACTCTTCTGTGATTTCAGAGATTTATTTTGGCTTAACATCACTGTCGATGTACATGTTGGCCAGTTTCTCTTTCGTCTGCTACCAGACATGGGGACGGTGCTCATTGTCCATTTCAGTAGATTCAGCCTGACAAAACCATACCTGTCTGGCTTTGAAGCTATGAGATATCTAACAGGTGATGCTACAGACTAAAAACTGATATTTTACGTGTCAGAGCAATAGGAACAACAATATATGTAGATGCAGATCTGAATTTGAAATTGCTTTGAATTTCTTGTGAAACGTGGAGAAACAGCTGTAAACCTAACAATGATAAAGATGCCCCAAATCTTTGTGTAGAAACTCTCTGCAGGATCAGTGTCTCAGAGAGCAACTCAGCTCCATCCTTGAAAATTCACTGGACAAAATGTCAGTATCTATTTTGATTATATTTTTAACAAATAAAAGCAGAAGTGAAATTAGATATTTTTGTCAAGCATTTTTTAAAATATAAGAACACATATCTCAAACCCTTTGAACTGAAAACAATTTTGGTTCATTGAAATATTTTGCAGAAACACTTTTCCATATTTTGATCAGCTCTATTTATAACTGTGCTGAAGACCATCTCTACCACCATCAACTGGTATGTTCATAGCCATCTGGATCACAAGCTACTAATGTTTTTAACATGCTTATTGCATCTATTGATGATTTGTTAACCCTTTATAAACAGCAGGTACACACTGTATGATAGCCACAAAGAGGAATCAGGTGTTCAGCCCTGACCTTCCCACCTCTGTTCACACACTCCTGGGTATCACAAGCACTCCAGGTTTATTCCATTTAATTTTATTTTCAAATTTTACATCTGGGTGCTTCAAAGCATCAACCTTCTGGGGTTTATTCCTTGACTTAAGCAAAGAAATGAATTTTTCATATTCTGAGAGCAGCTTCATTAATTGGAAGAGGTGGGTATGCAGAGGGGCCCATTGGAAATTCACACTGTTATAGGGGAACCAAATGCAGAACTCCCTCCTGCTCTGTTCCAAAGATGCTATGAGAAAAAGTGGCAGCCCTGGTTGCCCTTGCAGCAGGCCTCAAGCACAGCGCAATTAGAGCAGCTGCTTGTAGTCTGTGGTTAAAGAAAGCTCCCAGGGGACAACGTATTGCTCTTTGATTGGAAGAGCACTCAATTGTCTAATGAAGCAGTTATCCTCTATTTAGCCAGAGAAGAGAAAAGGAAATCTTTATGTATCACTTGTATGTAACAAAAAAACTAATTAGAGAAGTCAGACCCTCAGGGGTAAAATAAAACCACCACAAAATGAGGCAATGGTGGCAGTGAGTAAAAGTGAGCAGGAGTCTTGGCTCAGCTATGCCAGCTGCTCTGTTTACCCAGCCCAGAGACTGACACCCATCCTGTGCCTCACTTTGTCCCATCCACCAAGAGAAGGTGCTTCTCCATTTTTGAGGGGTATTGGTATTTTCATTTTCATCTTCCATATTAGAAGTATCCCCTTACCACCAGAAATTACCTTGGAATATGTTTACTAGTATTGTGACAAGATCATCAGGTGAATAACAAGAAGCTTGATGTCTCATTTAACCTCATTTTTTGTTAAACTGTAACCCTCACATCCACTCCTGAGTTCACTAGGATTCACGTGGACTTTGGAATGACCCAGAAACGGTCCCTTTGCTTCAGCAGGAGTAAAGGGCTTTGCTTCAAAACTGTTAGATACCTCTTAGGTGCTTCAAGGAAATACAGGGCTCTTCCATATTACTGGGATGACTTTGCATGGTGTTTCTATTCCTATTAACATCTTGGGATGACACTGCCATTTTTCTTGTATGGATTAGTTTGAAACTTTTCTTTGGATCATTAGAGCTGAATGATGAGTTTGTACTCACAGGAAAGTTCATTTTGCAGTCACTGAATGCTTGCAGCCAATGGTCCCTGCTACAGTGATAAATGGATGTTTAAAATAAAGAACTTCCCAAGACAGGCATTTATCCAATAACAAAGCCTCCATTTTATTGACAGAGACTAAATTTTATGAAGTATTTTTAACCCCCCCACTATCAATCACCCTGCAGTTATCTTAATTTCATACCTCCAATATACAATAATATTTTACTTTTGAGCAAGAAATGAGAGGGCACAGGGTTTTATAGGAGATGTCTAAATGAAGTGGGCAACAGGAGGGACTGGCTGATGGTTATGCTCAGCGCTATGGGAGGTTGCACAATACCCAGGGATTGTGCTGGCCAAGGACCATGTCACCCACGCACCCTGAGATGCTGGGCCAGACCATCCAAACCTCTCTGTTCCTTTCAATAATGCCTATTATCTATGCTTTCTTTTCTCCTCTCCAGAATATCCTACCTGACATTTTATTTGCCTCCTTCCTACTATCCATCCACTTCTCTTTAAAACCACTGACCCAGTTCTTTGATTTTAATTCTGAAGGGCTTACTTGCATCCTGTGTTTATGCTGAATACTATGTCCCCACACCATCCTCACCAACACCAGAGAAGTTTCATCTGCTTTAATGTGCAACTTGGGATGTTCAGCTTTACACGCCTGCCTGCTATAGGTAACCTCTCTAACCTACAGAAGGGTGGGTGCAAAGACCCAGTATGGCTCATCCAAGTCTTTGTAGATGGTCTGCAGTGTAAACAGGGATTAGAATCATGATTTCTTGAGCTCCAGATTCATCACCTTCTCCAGGAGGCTCCCCTGGACTCCACTGCCAGTCTGCCATCCCTTCTGCTGAATATCCACGTGCTTTTCTGTTGTGCTTTGGCTGGGGGGATGGGGATGGGGATGTTTCAGGGGATGTTTCAATAGCAGTCCCAGCACAGACCTTTGTTTTCTGCTTGGTATTTCATCCCGCTATGTCTTCCTGCTAGGCTGCACCAAAGCCAGATTTCTTACTATGAAGGCAGGGCACAGCTTCCTATGCCAGCCCTTATCTTCATAAGGATTTCACATTGGAAATTTTGCTCACTAGATCCCAGATGTTCCCCATCTCCAGCACTGTTCATGAGACCTAACTCATTTTGTGCAATTAGGTCTGCATTTGCCTCTGGTTACACTGCTTGAGCTGCAGATGGTAAAGATACCTACAAGTCAGTCTGCTAACCTAATTCCCTCTATGGCCTTTGAAATAGCTGCTAGCAACACCAGAGCTGCGCAGTCCCTCAAGACAAATATCCTCTCTTCCTAGTAACAGTCCAGGGAAAGACCTACTTAACTCATCTCCCCATTGTCAGAAAATTGCCTTCTATTTTCTAGTGAATCATACAGCTCGTTTTTCCTTTCCAGCAGTCACACAGATTTTGCCGCTGTTCACCTGCCAGCCAGCAGCTCCTACAATTACTGCCAGCAGTGAGACCAGGCAGCAGCGGCAGCGGGAAGTAAATAGGTGTGAAGGAGTCAGGCAACTCATTGCACAGTTTGGATCAAACCAGCACTAACTAAGCTGGTGATGAGTCAGGTAACGGACATGCTTAAATTGGGGAAACATTTCATCTCATGATAAAAGCTTGGGACCCGGTTTCTATTCTCAGCTTTGCTGTTTCCTTCCCACATGACTGCTGCGACACATTTAACAGCTCTGTGCCTCAGTTTACTCCTTAGACAAAATCCCAGTGATATGTCACGTCTTTGGAGAGGGCTCTGGGACCTAGGAATGAAAAACCCAAAAAGCATTGATTATTCATTTTCTATAATTTTCCTATTTTAAATGTCTCCCTTATCCTGTCTTTTGGTCAAGAGATAAGGCAAAACAGTTTTAATGGCAATTTTGGTACAACGAATGCTTCAGGGAGAGGTCACTTCAGTCCTGCAGGCTTGGCTCAAGCCAACACCTTTTTGAACTAAGAGGAGCTTTTCCTGCTTGCAATCAGCAGGACCCAGCTCCCACGGAGGAGAAAGAAGAGGAACACCTAAACTTTTAACTATCTGTACTTTATCTCGTGCTGCTTCTTGTGCAGCCTAATTAATCTAACTATGGGCTCTGCATTCCAGCAAGCGGCTCTATCGCATTTCCACAGGACTCGTGAAGCAGAAACCCTGCACACCCCTGGGAAGGCTCCTCAGCTGCAATGGGTGAGTCCAGCACCCCTGAGGTGGAGGGAGCTTTGCCAGAGGACTGCAGGTGAGGATCCAGCCCTCCGGATTTTGAGGCCTGAGGACAGGGTTGGCTGGGGGAGAGCGCAGAGCACTTTGATACATATCATCTTTGCCACCGCAGTCAGCCATCTGTTCTGAGCTTATTAAAAGTGATGTACTCTGCTGGGAGGATCAGGAAGCATCTGCTAGTGCATTTACATTCAAATCCTCACAGCAATCCCATCCATCTTCCTTTTTTAATTAATCAAACCCACTTTTTGGTGAAACCACATAGATAAAACGCTTCCTCTGTAAATGGGAGCGCATATTATGCTAATGCCATTAAATAGCTAATACACAGAAAAACAATTTAGTGCAAGTAGCAGCATCTATCTCAGGATTTAAGAAAGCTGTTCTGACAGAGATCATTCCTGTTTAAAGGGATCACCATCTAAACCTGGCTTATGCGGCAGTGCAGTTTCACTGCTGCAGAATTGCTAATCAGCTGCTTGGGGCAAGAGTGAAACCTGAAGTGATGAACTGAAGCATGCGCGCTTTGGGAGCCCGTCTGCAAGGGCTGGAGGATGCTGAGGAGCGCAAGTCCTCCCCGGCAGCCCAGTGGCCCTGGATGTTTGGAGGCAGATGCTGCAGAGCAAGTGTAAATACCGTTTGGCTGAAGGGAAAGCAACGGGATGCTCTACCCACATGGTAGTGCTGCTTCGCATTAGCACAGCTGCTTTGAAAAGGTGAAGAGCTGGAGATGCTTCTCATCATAGCCAGATTCTCTGAAAGGTGGGGAGGAAAAACGTGGTGCCAAGGCTGCTGGTCTCTCTGTTATCTCTGCTTGGCATGGGGTGCCTGCGGCAGGGATGACCATCCCCGCTGGAGCTGCTGCCCGCACCAGTTACCCCCATGGTAACGGTTAGGTGCACAGTGCTGCGTGCGGTCAGCTCTCTGGGTTTCCCCAGCGAGTTCAAAGCTGGGCTGCAGAGGCAGGCAGGGCCCCCCAGGTTGCCACCGGCCAGGGCACAGTGCGATTTGCTCAACGGGTGGGAATCCCCATTGCAGACCACGCTTAGCTCTTGGTACAAAAACCTCTCCTAGGAGTCTCAGGATCTCAGCATCCTCCTGTCCAGAGGGGCATCTCCTGTGTATGGGGAAAAGTGTCTGAATAAAATGCAGTGGGGGCTGTTGGCCGAGGCTGCCATGAGGCAGGGCCACAGCAGTCTGCAAACCAGGGCAGTGGGTCTCCAGGGTCTGTCAGCATCCCCTTTCACCTAGGCAGCAGGAAGAAAGTCCCTTGTAGGTCCCAGTCTGTGCCCAGGGATCATACCACTCTGCATACAAGGCTGGCTCGCCTGTGGGGTGGCGGAAAGGCTCTTCCAAATTAACTCTGAGACACTGGTGGCTAGTACGTGCCTTTCTCGAGTGCCTCAAACAGCTCCAGCTTTTCCTAATGAACACAGCGTGCACCCAGCACTTCACTAGTGGCTCCAGCCCACTCTTCTCATGTTTTGGGGAGACATGGCCAACCTCCAGCCTGGGGGTTGAGGGATCAACCAGAGCTGCTCCCCCCATCACATCTTTCCTTCCAGGCTGTGAGTCACGGTGCCAAGAATTTGTCTGCAGCCAGTCTCCATAATGCCTTTGTAACCAGGCCCTCCAAGCAAGTGAGGGGGTTTTGCTATGCAGAGGGAGGGATCGACCTTCCCCACTGCCCTACAAAAGGGATCAATAATGTCAATGGCAGCAGGGAAGGTGCTGAAAAAGTGCGGTGCTGGATGGTGAGAAGAGCAGTCCTTGGGGCTGTGGGAGTGAATTAGTGCTCATGGTATAAGCTCATCTCTCACTTATATGGAGCATAAGGGGCAGAGGGGATTTCTGTGTGCCTAGGAAATATAGCTGTATCCCTCCACACAGCTATTGTTAATAGACAGCTGATACACAAATGAAATAGAAACCTTTTACTCCTCGGCATGCTGCTCCTTGTCTTCTTACTTTGGATATGTTCTCCAGGCCTTTTTTAAACACAAGTCGTTATTTTCCAAATCCTCTCAGTGTTACAAAAAAATAACATCAGCTGAAGCATCTGGAAAATATAAAGTGCAGTTGATCCTACCCTTCCCCAAATGCTCGGCTTCTGGCAGGCCTGGCTTTCGCCACGGAACACCTGCTCCCGCAGCGAAGCCCTTCTCCCGTGTCAGAGGCAGTGTGTTTGCAATCCCAGCCCTTGTCTTCCATTAGCAAACAAGGGAGTCACAGCCGCCTAAGCCAGAGCACTCTGCGAGCCCTCAGGGAGCCATAACTTGCTTTTTTGTTTCTGTTATTGAGGTTGAGTATTTTTTAACTTACATTCTTTGATTGCAAATATTGTTGATGAATTTGCAAGTCTGTGGTCCAGAGGCTGGGCAAACAGCATTTGGGTAACTAATGGTCGTTGGCCTGGTAGTAACTGTGGAGCAAATAAATATGTGCATGAAGTGATATTTAGCAATTACAGGGCTGGAAATGGAACTAGTTACAAACAGCGTGATTTAAAGAGCAATGGGTCTTGTCAGGCTCAGACCAGACAGCAAGAGATATGCTGATAAGGACAACTGTCACGCACCTTCCTTGGTGCCTCTCCAGAAGGGACTCGCTCCCTGCAGCACATTTTGATTGAACAAATTGTTCGGTGAACAGCGGAGTTAACAAAACCTGGGGTTTTCTAGTCCCCTCCGACAGCCCCACCACGTGGCCTTGACTCCAGCGTTTTTGTCACTGACGATGTGAGCGGTCCAAATGCTTTTACAGCAGCTGCCGCTGCATGAGCCTGTGCAGCATCAGTGCACTGCAAGAGCCAGCCCTCTGCAGGCACCGACCGCTGGCTCGCCCCTGGGCTCCTGCAGCCAAAGGAGACACAGAAACCTGCTGGGTGACACCTGGGTGCTGGGCATCTTCCCAAATCAGTTTTCTAATGTCGCCTTTTGTGGGAACTGTGTTTTCAGTCTCGCTGTCTTTGAACTGAAACCTCTGCTGGAATAAAACTTGCCAGTTTTCACCTGAGCCTTGTCCAGTAGGTGAAGCCAGGCATGCAGCTTTTCTCAGTAAAATCCCACTGCAAACGGAATGCTAGGCAGTGCTTTCAGCCAGAGCTGCCAGAGCCAGTATGGGGACGAACAGTCTCCAGACTCCAGGGGAGCCCCTGTTGGCATGTCTAAACCAATATTTCCTTGGTAAGACAGCTCACAGCATTGGGAAACCCACGGTGTCTACTGTACTCCCACATTTATTACCAAGGGTCCTTGTCTCTTCCGTAATTCGTTTCTTGTAGCCAACTACTTCTTCCCTTATTAAATAAATATCGGTTTCCTTTAGTCAGCATTATGTATTTGAGTTTATCCAGCAATGCATATTTGAAGTCATTTATGTACTGAAATAAGGAGGAAAGGATGGATTGCTTTTTAACCAAAGGGATTTAGGTGTTGAGTTTCTTTGTAAATTCAGCAGAGGATAAAATTAGCCAAAAGCTGTATTAAGCAAAAGCACTACAGGGCTAACTCCTTTGTTTGGAGGAGACTTCACTCCCCCTGTGCAGATGTCTGGATCTTTCTGTCTCTCTTCCTGAGGACTCTCCACTTGCTGATTCCCATCACCATAACCAGAAGACCTGTGTGTGGTGAACAGGACACTCGCATCAGATGGTTGCAGCTACTTCAGCTGGACTTTCTCCAGGCTGCTGTGCTTGGGGACCAAAAATTTAACAGTTCCTCAGAAGGAGAGAGTTTTATCGTAAGAACAGAAGTCCGTAAGAAATGTCCTACCGCTTGAGCAAAGAGGTCTTCTGGCCAAGCCTCCTGCCTCTATCCTGCCTGGCACAAGGGAGGTGATTTTCCCCTCGTGGGGCTCAGCCCTGGCACTTGGGTTGTGCTGACCCAGCTGCGGGAGTCTCGACTGCAGAGTTTGTGACAGAGAGAGGCTGACCTCTTGCTCTCCTGGTAATTTAAAAGCAACCCCAAAACCACAGTGGCAGTCGATGTTATTCAGGAAAAGCAGCTGCTCTCTGCAGTCCCTTTATGCTCCCCCAGCATTCCCAGCTGACAGATTAGGGATGGCAGGTGGTACATCCCTAATGTTACCTTCTCTTTTTGCCATGTCAATATCTGTTTTGGGTGCTGCTGTCCCTGGATTTACCCAGTCCCTTTTTGACCCTGCTGGTCCTGTCTGCCTCTGCCAGCTCCCGTGGCAGCAAGCTCAGGAGTTCACAGCCCTCTGTGCAGAGAACTACCTTACTGGCTTTAATGCAGTCTCCTACTGGTTACCTAGACATCCTTGACTTCTAGCGTCACAGGGTTTGGGGAATATCAGCTCTGCATTCACCCTATCCTCCACCTTCATGATTTTGTGATTCCCACTCATATCCTCCCATAGCCTTCTTTTCTCTACACTGAAGTGTCCCAACCTTTGTGTTTCTCCTCCAGCCTCTCTCAGATGTTCCATCCCACTGATCATTTCAGGTGCTTGCCATGGTTTAGGTTATTTTTCCCCTAGCTGCATTACCTGCTTTATCTCCAGTGAAGCTCATCTGCCACCTTCTTGTCCATTCACCAGCTCTGTGAGGTTCCTCTGAAGTTCCCTGCCATCGGCATGACATTTGACGACCCAAAACAGCTTAGTTATCACCTGCAAACCTGGTTTTCAACCCATGGCTGTTTCACCTTCCGTCATATCTGCGTGCACCTCCTTTGGGGTCTTGTTTCAGCCTTTCCTCATCAACTCTTTAACAATATATTTGCAGTTGCTTGTGATGCAGCTCTGTACACCTGGGCAAAACAAAACCAGTGAGGGAAGCAGAGCAGCTCCAGAAGAGCCCTGCACTGCAGGGATTTGTCCCCTTCTCCATGAAGTGGTGAGCTCTGAGTGAGAGCACAAGCAGAGGGGCATGTTCAGAGTCCATGATCCCTTTAAAACCCTCTACCCGACCCACAGGTGATTTTTAATCTGTATCTATTTCTACTGACCCCTGAGGTTACTAGGGAAGAAGAAAAATCCAAGTTTTTCAGGCAAAACCTGCCTGTATTTGAGTGGGTAGTTGCAGTGCCTGCCTGTGGATGCTGCTGACTTGCCCATTCGGGATCTCCTGGGCAGCTGCTGGGCAGCTGCTTTTGCTTTTTCCTCCTCATAACACAGTCTGTCATGGGAAAAGGCAGGAGAGATGTCTTCAGCTTGCTGTGGTTATTGAACATACCCTTGATTAAAAGGGAGAAAACTTCCATTCCTTACAAACAAAGCACATCTGCTGGAGCTGAAACCTTCCTTCAAAGGCTGCGAGAAGATTAAGTGCTGCAGAAAAAAAATATATACTTTTTGTGTAACAGGAACATTCTTGTAGTATCGGGGAGCTCAAAGCAGAGAGTCGGTGCCTGCTTCACCTTCCAGTTAATGACTTCTGAATAATTAGCAGAATAATCTTTTTAGAAATGCTCCAGTAGCAGTGCCCCTGATTGTCAGATAAACAACCTCCTGGAGAGGGAAAAAGCTGGCAGTGATGAACAACTGGCTGAGGGAGCAGCAAGGTTATGGGCAGTCATTAAGCCAGGAGAACATTCATCAGCCCATTCAAAGGGTCCAAGAGTCAGAGCCATTTCACAGGGCAGGCTAATTGAAGAAAATTATTTATTAGGAGAGTGAACAGAGATCATTAAACTCTGAAGTCTGGTGTTAACACCACTGTGGTTTCAGTCTTGCAAACAATAAAACAATTGTTTTCCCTTGACGGTCATTTACTGTTGAATCCTGGGCACCTTGTCCTCCTCCCTAGCATTTAGTCTCTGGGTGGGAATTAATTAGGAGCAGTGGCAAAGTGCTCTGACCATGGGCACACCTGCTGTGCCCTCTTCCTCGCACCCATCACCTTTTTCCCCTCTCATTTCAGTGCCAATTATTACCCTTCCAGAAGAATTTGTTGCAGGACTGCAAACTAAAAAGACACCCTGGGGTACTGGGCAGGACTAAGGTTGATGTGGCTCTGAATCAGATTTCTAGTACAATAATTCTTCAAACTATGTCTGAAAGAAAATGGTGAAACAAGTACCATGTTATTTCAGCCGAGGACTGAGAGTGTATTGGATTTTTACTGCCTGTGCACCTGTGGTGTGTGAGCAAATTTCAAGAAAATACCACCCGATGCAGCTGTGGGGATCAGAGGAAGGTGAAAGATTCACTCCAAGTTCACTGAGATCTCTCCTATTGGCACCGTCATGGTTTCAGGTATTTATCACACAACTTCACCCTGATTTTAACAAGACTGACTCATAGAAGCACCAGGCTGAAGGGATCTCTCAAAGACCATTGAATTTGCCTGTGATTTCAGGGTGGATTAGGTACTGCAGGACCTTCCTGCCAGAGGAGGTACCCCAGCCACATTTGACAGCCGCATGGCTAATGGACACATGAAGTCTTCCACTCCGCAGGACCTTACACTCAAAGGAGCTCATCTGAATGTTTAACTACCCTTGTATTTTGAAAGTTGGCTACTACAATTTTCTCCTAATTTCCATCTTGTTTGCTTCAGATGAGGTTGTCCAGTGTGGGATATAGAGAACTGGTGATGACTGCCTGCTCTATGGCTATCCTGTGCAGCTGTAAGATTGCTATCCCATTTCCCCAGCCTGCTGCCCAGCCTTCTCCATTGTAAATTAACCAAGACTCTCCTCACACTCATGTTTTTTTTCCAAACTTCTTCTCATTCATGTTGCTGTGTCCTGGGTCTTTCCCGTCTCCTCTGTGTTCCACAAAGTGGGGTTTCCAAGGCTGAAGACAGCAGCTCCATCCAAAGCCTTACAAGAGCAGCGTAACTGCCACTACATCTTACAGAGAAGCAAATGAAAGACATTAGCAAGGAAGCTCCTGGGTCACCCAGCCTGGGCCCGTGCTCTTGCAGCCACCTCTAATAAGTCTCTGCCAGAAATTTCTCATTTCCACCTTGAACCCAATAAGGATTTCCTGACCTATTCACACCTATTAGAAAGCTGTTTCAGAATTTCATCCTTTGATACAGATATTCTAATTTCCAGCCCAAGTGTTTTCATAGGTAGTTTAAACCCATTTCTTTTTTTTGCAATAGCTGCACAGCATCCCCTTATATCCAGTTTGTTGCTACTATTTCACTTGAACCTTCTCTGTGGATCTCTATGTAGTTGTGCATTGATTTCTTTTTTCTGCTTGCAGTACTTTGCTCTTCTCCTGGCTCAATTTCGTCTTGAGGATTTCAGAGCACTTTTCTTAGTCATCAAGATAATTTTGAATTATGAGCCTGCCTTCCAAATGTCTTGCAAGCTCTCACAGCTTGGCTGTATTCAGACATCTTATAATTGCACTCCCTTCCCCATCATCCAAACTGTTCTTTCACATGCTGGTCAGACTTGGTCTGAGCACACATCCCCTGGGTCTTACCATGCTTTGGCCCACCTTTTACTCTTGCAGTTTATCAGGTAGCTGGGCCCTGTTCTTACAGTGAAGTCTAGACCATGTTTCCCTGGTGCACACCTGAGCATGTTCTGTAGGAAAGTGTCCAAACTCTTCTTAGAATTAAGTCTGTTTTCTTTAACCACTAGACCAAAGACGAAAAAATGAGACAGATTGACACAGTTTACTCTTGACAAATCCCTGTGGTGTGTTTCATATCAACTGACTAACCTGTGGCTGATTATAAATTGAGGGTTTAATAATTTGTTCCGGCAATCTTTCCAAGAATTAAAGTTAGGCAGATTGATTTAAATTCCTTGGCTTTCCCTGCAAGGCAGGTACGAAGTGCTCCCCTGTTATTCCTCTCCTGTCCCTCTTATTCCCCAGCTACTCAAAAGCAATTGCTAATAGCTCGGAAATGGCTTTGGATGGGTCCTTAAGCCTTGCAGATGAATTTCATCTGGTTCTGCAGGCTGGAACAGATCTCGCAAATCTAAATATTCTTTAAGCTCTTCTTTCCTTATTCCGCTCCGTGGCTCCAATCCTCTTGTTATATGTTTTAATAATGTTCAACATCTGGTTATAATCAACCTTTCTAGGAAGTTTGAAGCAGAAAATGACAGTGGATTTTTAACCCCCTGATCATCACCTCTCTAGAGCACAACCTTCTTCTTTTTCGTTGTAGACTGTGGTGCCATTAACCCTTCTCTATGGCTTCCTCAGATCTCCTCTCAGGACTTAAGAGTGCAACGTTAATGCCATGCAATAGAAATCCCATTATTTTATTAACACAAATGATTCAGAAAAAGCTGAAACAGTCTGAGGGTCTACCCCTGCTAATGCACCTCATCTCCCTGTCTGTAGGCTCAGAGTTATATGTAGACATGATTTAGGTGAGGTGCATAGCTTGGCATTTTGTGTTATACGCTGGCCCCAGAATGAAACCCAGAAGATAAAGGTAGGCTCCTGATGTAGTAATGTATGGGGTGGGGGCTAGGTGTCTAAGATGGGGATGTAAAGCTTTGTTGAAAGACTCATCCCTGAGTCAGCTTGGCTGCCTGACTCAGGACAAGGAGAATCCTCTACCTGCCTCGGCCTCAGACCCTGCATCATCTCCTCAAGGAAGGTACCTACTTGTGGAAATGTCGTGAATTCTGATTTAGGATCCTGCTGACTACGCCAATTTGTTGCAAATGAGTGGAATGCACCTGTCCTGGTTTCAGCTGGGATAGCGTTAATTTTCTTCCTAGTGGCTGGTATAGAGCTGTGTTTTGGATTTAGCATGCGAATAATGTGATAACACACTGATGTTTTAGTTGTTGCGAAGTAGCGCTTACACTAGTCAAGGACGTTTCAGCTTCCCATGCTCTGCCAGGTGCACAAGAAGCTGGGAGGGGGCACAGCCAGGACAGCTGACCCCAACTGGCCAAAGGGCTATTCCATACCATATGGCGTCACGCTCAGTATATAAACTGGGGGGAATTGGCCGAGGGGCAGCGATTGCTGCTCAGGGATGGGATGGGCATTGGTCAGTGGGTGGTGAGCAATTGCATTGTGCATTGCTTGTTTTGTATATTCTTTTATCATTATTAATATTATTATTTTCTCTTCCTTTGCTGTCCTATTAAACTGTCTTTATCTCAACTCACAGGGTTTGGGTTTTTTTTTTCTTCTTTTTTCCGATTCTCTCCCCCATCCCACCGGGGGGGCGGGAGGGAGTGAGCGAGCGGCTGTGCAGTGTTTAGTTGCCGACTGGGGTTAAACCATGAGGGCATCTTGCTCAAAAGAGAGAAGCAGCAATGTGTTTTATTGAGGTAACTTAATAATTTGACAGAGTTCAATGAATTTGATCGAATTTAACAAAGTTTAACAGGGGTTTGCCAACACTCGATAAGTTTGATGGCATGGTTCACCTTATTAATTATTGCGTGGAAGAAACATACAAAGGAAAATTCAGTTACAATCTCAAGTTACAAAAATCAGTTACAAAGGGTAAGGAAGACCCTCCTGTTGAGTCACGAGGTTCAGAATGGACCCTCTTGCTTTCTAAACTCCTGATGGAGCTGAGGTGTGGCTAGGTCCAATCTTAGTCTCAGACGTGGACAACAGTTTATGTCTAATGGAATTATTTATACAAAGTTTATAGTAATTAATATTTAATAGCTACATGGATTAGTAATGTTTCATTAGTATTAATTCAGCATGCTATCAGTCACTTACCAAAGATCTGCTGTTGGTAAAAGGTCTCTCTGCCTCGAGGAGCAACCTTGAGAGGTGTCCCAGCTCAAGGGGAGATCACCACCATGCAGCCATGCTGCCTAGCAGGGAGAGCTCAAAGAAGGCTCACTTAGGCTGTCATAATTATGTTGGCTTGTAGTCAAATTACATGTGATGGGGAAGATTTGCATGAGACTCCTTGTACCCACAACTCTCTTTGTTCCTTGATAGATGAGCCTTGGAAAAGCCACCTGCTATTCATGTGTTGATCACATGATTGGTGTTCCAAGCTCATATGCACCGATGCTCACTGTGTCACTCTATTCTTTTGTGGGTTTTTAGAGAACAGATTGAAACTGGAGGATTTCTTGGCCCAGCTATGGCTCAGGCCTTTACCTCTGCAGCATGTACCAAACTACTGCTAGTTTGGTTAAGGGGTCGAGTGCATCTGTCACAGGAAAGGACTGAGCAAGAATCACAATCTGATGTTAAAAACAGGAGCCAGCAAGGTAGTTGTAGTGCAGTGCCTCTTTCCTACCAGTATTTAGAGCACTTCCCCTTCCAGAAAAATGGAAAGCAGTGTTTTAATGCTTCTCTTAGTTTGATAGACTTCAAAGCCATGACTCCCACCCCCTCGAGAGTCTCTTGGCCACAGGAGGCCAGGGACACTCCAGACTCACCTTTCCCTGAGCAGTCACTGATGCAGTTGGAGCCTGAATGAATGAGTACCAGGGAGAATGTACTCTTAGCCTGCTCTTTAGGGCACTTGGGTGAGAGAAGTGAGCCTGACCCTCCTCAGCTTGTGAACTTGACTGTGGCTGCTTCAAGCTATGACACAGAGGATGGGCACAATCTTCTGAACCAGGCTGCTGAGAGTGCTGGGTTTGGATTTTACCACTTCAGAGAAAGGTGCCAGTCTCAGTGGCCTAAATCAGGACCAGGAGCTCCTCAAGCACTTTGAAGTCAAACAGAAGCCACCTCCAGGCCTCATTCAGGTCTAATGCCTAAAAATAAGCTGTCCCCCATGCATGGTATGACACCAGATGACTTGGTGATGAGTTACATTTCTTTGCAGGAATACCACTGCAGAGGTTATTTAACACAGGGAAGTTGATTTCACACTTTTTTTTTGTTTTATTGTACTATATGGTAACATTAAAGGGGGACAAAAGCAAATATATGAATATGTGTATATATGGGTGAGTTGTGGAAAATCAAACTATGAGAAAATTTGGGTCCAAAAGTGACCCGAGGAACCCTGAGAACAGATGATGTGGAAGTGTGTGTGCAGGGTGGAGGGGAAGGAGACAAGAAGAGGTGGCTTGAGCTGCCTTCATGCCAAGTGTGTCATCTATAGTACTGGTTTGTCATGTGTGGGCCCTCTAGAGCATCAACAGCAACCTAGAACCTGGGAGGTGGAGTGGATACACGTACAATGAGTAAGTCTTAAGACTTAGAAAACATTGCCGTTATGAAAACATTGGATTTAGCAGGCAGGTCATGTGAACTTGAAGGAATTTGCTCGTGGAGGAACAGGGCAGGTGTATAAATTCAGAGAAGCTCCTGCAGAGGGAGAAAGACTCTATGTATGACATTTATATTGGGAAGGCAGCAGGAGCCGAATTTAAGGACAAGAAGAGGAGATAGAGGGGTCTGCTGCTGTTTCCCACACTGTGGTATTCCCTCACAGGTATGAGTATAGGTGCACAGATGTCCAGGGAAAATCACTCTGGGAAGAAGCACTGATTAGGTGAGTCATTCCTCCAGGTCCTACAGCTGAGATGCCTCAAGGTCGCTGGGTGACAGGCAAAAAGGAAACTTGATTTTATGTCTGATCATATTACCAGGAACCCAAGACTTGAGCCCAATCTGGTGCTGCAGTCTGCTGGTTCACACCACCCTCTGGTAACCTTGTTTCTGATCGTGATGGAGGCTCTCACCTTCCCGTATGGCTTGTAATACTTCTTTACCCTTCAGCTTGCTTACTGTGAAAGCAAGGCACATTACTGCTGTGGAAGTAACAAGACCAATTTAAGCAGGGTTAACAAACCCGCTCTCCTCTGGGACCCACAGCCTGGCTCCTGAGCACGTCCATGTCACGAGGGTCCCTGTGAGAACTGCTGTGGTTTCTGGGCAGAGGCACGCCAGCAGTTCCCCCAGGCGAGAAGCAGGCGTGGAGAGGCAGGTCTCAGCTCTGGCCACGCTCTGACTCCAAGCTTCACACCAGGATTTTGAAGCCATTTGGTACAGAGCTGCAAAATTCGGATTTGACTGGGAT